>NW_027509203.1:765000-1090000 GCF_051911475.1 Siphateles boraxobius
CTAGAATGATTTACCAGGATTGTAGCATGATTTACCATGATTCATCACATTGCTAGCATGATTTGCCATGGTAAACCATGTAATAGTATTATTTACTATGATTTACCATGTTTCTATCGTGATTTACCATGATTTACTACATTGCTAGCATTGATGTGAAGTGTCAATAGCCATGAAGTGATAAACTGACAAAAAATGATTGTCTTATAATCGTTAACATGGAAAAACAGGTTTGCTTTAATAGTGATGAAAATCAAGTCTGTCAAAATGAAACTGAGACAATAAGTGGTCTTCTACTGCCCTCTGCTGGCCATTATACTTATTAATAAAGTGTTTTCACAGGTATCTTATTTAGACATATGCTTTCACACACACACACACACACACACACACACACACACACACACACACACACAAAGACAAATGTTGTTGTTGATTTTTTCAATGCTATTGGGATGTGTCATTATGAAAATATACTTTAATGGTCTATAAGCATTTCACATAATATCTTTGTAATCTATTAATCCGATTATTCAGCATTTATTCAGAAATATAGGACTACACACACACATTCTGTTGTAGATACAGACATTTGAACTATGTGATGGAAAAAAATGTTTACTGCAAGTCTCCTTCAGGATTCACATTTCTCAATGCGCCACAATAGTCAGTAGCAATACTTCAATAGATGAATTTTGACTAAATGTGAGTGTAAATGTTAAAATACTGATTTTATAAAGTCTAAATAAGAATTATAGAATTATATTAGTTTGTAGCATGACAAAATGACTATTTTAAACAGCAGGGGGCAGTAGAATACCACTTATTGGCTTAATATGCCATTATGTTATAACTTTAACCTTTTTAACTGTTATAGATGCATTATTTCTAATCTTATTTAGAGTCACATGTTCTGACTTGTTTTTAAGAAGATCTGAGCATTCATTGAAGAGATATAGGCTTTCTTGGTAAAGGCTTCATATTGAAGTGACCCTATTATAGCCATCCAAATGAAGAAGTTATAACTTCTCTGATGATTATTTATCTAGAGAGTCCAGAGAATTGTACTGAACTGATTTTGAACATTGTGATATAAATATTATATGATCATAGATGGAACACACCATTTACAGCCAATACAGGCAATTTGCCATAGGAAATACATGGTTTTAAACCTTTTCAACTGTTATAGCGCCACCTATTGTCCGATCTCCATAAATCTTTGCATGCTTGTTAATGATGTTATGTCACATATGCTCAATAATTTTTGTGAAGTTCTGAGTTTTTATTTAGGATTTATAGGCTTTTGAGTGTGTTTTGACACGCCCCTTCTTCTAAATGACCCTGTTACAATGAATCAAAGGGCAAAGTTCAACTTTTTTTCAATAATTATTGATCTAGAGAGTCCAGAGAATTGTCCTAGACTGGTCTGGTTCCGATCGGGCGAAAAACCAGGGACTAGTTCGCAAAAGTAGGTTTTTAACATATTCGTGAATATTTAATGAACGATTTGATTGACAGCAATGGTTCTAGAGGCAAAGTTGTTCATCATGAGGAGATCTATCAAATGATATGCATTTTGTGGGGATATGTGCAACACCACGTGATTACAGAGCCGTAAAACTCGTTAGCGCCAACTAGTGGCCGATTTCTTTCAAAACTCTTACAGACCTCTTGGGCCATGAGTCGAACATGCCCATTGAGTTTCGTTCCGATTGGCCTCCGTTAACCTCGTCTCACAGGTGCTCAAACTTCATTGGCCGATGGCGGCCATGTTTTTTGAGATACGCCAATATCCTTTTACACATACATGGGGCCTTGGACCAAGACACTGCATACCAATTTTCAGGTCAATCGGACTAACGGTCAGGTGGCCACACCCCCTTTTATGTTTTTTTAATGTTATAGCGCCACCTAGTGTTAGATCGACGCGGTTTTTTTACCGTGACCCCAGACTGTCCTCATACACATGTGTGTCAAGTTTGGTGAAGATATATCATTTACTTCTCGAGTTATAGCCATTTTAGTAAAATAGGCTCCTCCCACAACGTTCATTTTGCGCCCCCTAGCAACCGGAAATCGAAAATTCAACTTTTTTTCAATGATTATTGATATTCAGACTCCAGAGAACATTTCTACACTGGTTTGGTTCCGATCGGGCAAAAAACCAGGGACTAGTTCGCAAAAGTCGTTTTTTAACAAAATTCAAAATGGCGGAAAATCTATCATGGCGGAAATGAAATCGGAGATATACGTTTTTTAAGTTAAGAGTCCAGCTTTCCAATGATATAAGACACTTGAGTCTACGCCTTACGGTTTAGGAGTTATGAGCAGTTACGCGCAATTGATTGCTGTAGCGCCACCTATAGGCCAATCGGGGTCATACTCTCTGAACCTCTCCTCGATTTTTGTACTACCATCTGACAAAGTTTCAGAGCTCCAGCACTTACGGTTTGGGCTGCACGATGCGTTTTAGGGGAAAATAATAATAATAATAATAATTAAAGCTGCAAGCAGCATTTAGCGGTGTTCAAGCAGTTAAGGCCTTTCAGGCCGTTAAGCACAAAAGCATCAAAAGACATTAAGTTTTATGTAGCAAGCATGATTTACCATGATATGCTACATTTCAGTGTGATTTTTCATGATTTACCATGTTCCAGTATCATTTACCATGAATCTTACATGATTTTCCATAGTTTACCTTGATATACCATGTTATATGATGATTTACCATGATATAGCACATTCTAGAATAATTTACCAGGATTCTAGCATGATTTACCTTTTTTACTATGATTTACCATGTTTCTGGCGTTATTTACCATGATTTACCACGTTGATAGCAATTATATGAAGCATAAGAACAATTGAAGTGATAAACTCTGACAAAATATGAATGTGTTATAATAGTAATTGTTATTTAAGTGATTTTATAGTGTCTATATACAAAAAAAGACAATTAATAAGAAGAGTGGCCAGCAGAGGGCAGTAGAAGACCACTTATTGGCTCACTTTCATTTTCAACTACTTTGTTTCTCCAGTATTCTCCAGTGAAGCAAACCATTTTTTTCATGTTAACTCCATAATGCATGCTTACACACACACACACACACACACACACACACACACACACACACACACACACACACACACACACACACACACACACACACACACACACACACACTTTTGGGGTATGTTATTGTGAAAATCTGTTTTAATGGTATATGAGCATTTCACATATTTCTTTGCAATGTAATAATATAAAACTAATTAAAGAAAATGCTTTAAGCATTTGTTTGTTAGCCAATGCTGAAAGCTGATAAAAAAAGATTAAAAATGTCTAATGCTGCTGCTCCATCTAGTGGACAACAGTGCTATTACAGCCTACTTATACAATAGGCCATGTTTTTCATATAATTTAATCTACACACGCTCATTCTGATGTAGATAGAGACATTTGGAACTTCAGGAGCCAATGTGACTCAATTGTCACTTCAATAGACGATTTTTGACTAAATGTTATTGTAAATGTTAAAATAGTGAATTTATAAAGTCTAAATATTAATTATAGTTGAGTAGTGTGACAAAATTACTTTTTTTAAACAGCAGGGGGCAGTAAAATACCACTTATTGGCTGTTAGCCTTTTTTCAAGCCGTTTTATCTGTTCTTGACCTTTTTTTAAGAAGCTATGAGCATTTATTGAAAAGATATTGGCTTTCGGTCAAGGCTACATATTGAAGTGACCCTATTATAGTCATCCAAATGAAGAAGTTATACATTTTCCTATAATTATTGTTGTAGAGAGTACAGAGCAATAGATGCATTTTGACAAAATGTGATTGTAAATGTTAAAATAATGATTTAATAAAGTCTAAATATCAATTATATATAAAAATATTAGAGAGTAGTATGATGAAATGACAGCAGGGTGCAGTAAAATACCACTTATTGGCTGTTATAGCCATCCAAGCTGTTATAGCTGTTATAGCCATCGATTTACACTCTATTATAGCCATCCAAATGAAGTAATTATACCTTTTCTGATAATTATTGATCTAGAGAGTCCAGATAATTGTACTGCACTGGTTTTAAACATTAAGATATGAAAATTATACGATCATAGATGGAAAAGACCATTTACAGCCAATACAGGCAATTTACCATAGGAAATACATGGGTTTAAAGCTTTTCAACAGTTATAGCGCCACCTATTGTCCAATCTCCATGAAACGTTGCATGCTTCTTCACCATGGTATGACACATATGCTCATCAATTTTTGTGAAGTTCTGAGTTTTTATTTATGATTTATAGGCTTTTGGTTGCATTTTGTCACGCCCATTTTCTAAATAACCCTTTAATACCATAAGAAAAATAAAAAAGTTCAACTTTGTTTCGATAATTATTGATCTAGAGAGTCCAGAGAATTGTCCTAGACTGGTCTGATTCCGATCGGGCAAAAAACCAGGGACTAGTTCGCAAAAGTAGGTTTTTAACATATTCGTGAATATTTAATGAACGGTTTGATTGAGAGCAATGGTTCTAGAGGCAAAGTTGTTCATCATGAGGAGATCTATCAAATGATATGCATTTTGTGGGGATGTGTGCAACACCACGTGATTACAGAGCCGTAAAACTCGTTAGCGCCAACTAGTGGCCGATTTCTTTCAAAACTCTTACAGACCTCTTGGGCCATGAGTCGAACATGCCCATAGAGTTTCGTTCCGATCGGCCTCCGTTAACCTCGTCTCACAGGTGCTCAAACTTCATTGGCCGATGGCGGCCATGTTTTTTTAGATACGCCAATATCCTTTTACACATACATGGCACCTTGGACCAAGACACTGCATACCAATTTTCAAGTCAATCGGACTAACGGTCAGGTGGCCACACCCCCTTTTATGTTTTTTTAATGTTATAGCGCCACCTAGTGTTAGATCGACGCGGTTTTTTTACTGTGACCTCAGATTGAGCTCATACATATGTGTACCAAGTTTGGTGAAAATATTTCGTTTCGTTCACGAGTTATACCCATTTTAGTAAAATTAGCTCCGCCTCCTTCGAACGTTTGGGAACCCCCTAGCGACCGTGAATCGAAATTTCAACGTTTTTTCGATAATTATTGATATTCAGTGTCCAGAGAATCTTTCTGCACTGGTTTGGTTCCAATCGGACGAAAAACCAGGGACTAGTTTGCAAAAGTAGGTTTTAGACAAAACCGGAAATAGCGAAAAAATTTGCATACCGGAAATGAAATCCTTGAGGCCTTTTTTGTTCGGCTTGAGCCAAGGATTCCAATGATATAAGACACTTGAGGCTGCGACAAAGGGATATTGAGATTTAAGCAAAAGAGTGCATTTTTTTTGTTTTTTGCGCTATAGCGCCACCTATGGGCCAATCGGCCTCATACTTTGATAACCTCTCCTCGATTTTTGTACTACCTTATGCCAAAGTTTCAAGTCTCTAGCACTTACGGTTTGGGCTGCACGATGCGTTTTAGGGGAAAATAATAATAATAATTAAAGCTGCAAGCAGCATTTAGCGGTGTTCAAGCAGTTAAGGCCTTTCAGGCCGTTAAGCACAAAAGCATCAAAAGACATTAAGTTTTATGTAGCAAGCATGATTTACCATGATATACTACATTTCAGTGTGATTTTTCATGATTTACCATGTTCCAGTATGATTTACCATGAATCTTACATGATTTTCCATAGTTTACCTTGATATACCATGTTATATGATGATTTACCATGATATAGCACATTCTAGAATAATTTACCAGGATTCTAGCATGATTTACCTTTTTTACTATGATTTACCATGTTTCTGGCGTTATTTACCATGATTTACCATGTTGATAGCAATTATATGAAGCATAAGAACAATTGAAGTGATAAACTCTGACAAAATATGAATGTGTTATAATAGTAATTGTTATTTAAGTGATTTTATAGTGTCTATATACAAAAAAAGACAATTAATAAGAAGAGTGGCCAGCAGAGGGCAGTAGAAGACCACTTATTGGCTCACTTTCATTTTCAACTACTTTGTTTCTCCAGTATTCTCCAGTGAAGCAAACCATTTTTTTCATGTTAACTCCATAATGCATGCTTACACACACACACACACACACACACACACACACACACACACACACACACACACACACACACACACACGTGTGGGATATGTTATTTTTGAAATCTCTTTTAATGGTCTATAAGCATTTCACATATTTCTTTGTGATGTAATAATATACAACTAATTTAAAAAAATAGCTTTAAGCATTTGTTTGTAAGTAAATGCTGAAAGCTGATAAAAAGATTAAACATGTCTAATACAGCTGCTCCCTCTAGTGGACAACAGTGGTATTACAGCCTATATAGAGTTGAAATGAATTAATGGAAATTTGGTTTTTCACTTATATCTCGGGAACGAGAAAGTGAAAAAATCTGAAACTCAGAACTTAGATAGTGTCCGAGGAGTACTGTTGAACGAGACCATCCCGGTGTTGGTGGCCGATCGGAGCCGGGAGTTTTGCCCGTTCAAAGGCATATCTTTTGGGGCTTATATCTCGGAAATGCCCAGGCCAAATCGCACCAAACTCGAATCGAAGCTAGGTGAGGACGAGCCCTTTTCAACGAGCTATACCACAAGAATTTAGGTGGTCTAGGTCGGGAGTTACAGCCGTTCAAATTCGGGGGTCTCTCGAATTAGCGATCCGCGGGGGGGCGCTCCCGAGGCCCGCGACGATAGATTTCGATCAAGGCCCAATAGAGGACTTTACCATCCAAATTTGAGCGCGCAGGGAGTTTCCGTTTTCGAGTTATGAGTGAATTTGTACTGGGAGGGCGTGGCCTAACGTTATACTTTCGTTTTCAGCCTTCCTGTGACACAATTGTGAATAATACATGAATTTTAACAAAATGTGATTGTAAATGTTAAAATAATGATTTTATAAAGTCTAAATATGAATTATATATAACAATATTAGAGAGTAGTATGATGAAATGACAGCAGGGGGCAGTAAAATACCATTAATTAGCTGTTATAGTCATCAAAGCTGTTACAGCTGTTATAACCATCCAACTTACACCCTATTTACATCCTATTATATAGCCATCCAAATGAAGAAGTTATACCTTTTCTGACAATTATTCATCTAGAGAGTCCAGAGAATTGTACTGCACTGGTTTTAAACAGGCAATTTACCATAGGAAATACATGGTTTTAAAGCTTTTTAACAGTTATAGCGCCACCTATGATCCGATCTCCATGAAACTTTGCATGCTTCTTCACCATGTTATGACACATATGCTCATCAATTTTTGTGAAGTTCTGATTTTTTATTTATGATTTATAGGCTTTTGAGTGTATTTTGACACGCCCCTTTTATAAATGACCCTGTTATAGTGAAACAAAGGGCAAAGTTCAACTTTTTTTTGATAATTATTGATCTAGAGAGTCCACAGATTTGTCCTAGACTGGTCTGGTTCTGATCGGGTGAAAAACCTAGGACTAGTTCGCAAAAGTAGGTTTTTAACATATTCGTGAATATTTAATGAACGATTTGATTGACAGCAATGGTTCAAGAGGCAAAGTTGTTCAGCATGAGGAGATCTATCAAATGATATGCATATTGTGGGGATGTGCGCAATACCACGTGATTACAGAGCCGTAAAACTCGTTAGCGCCAACTAGTGGCCGATTTCTTTCAAAACTCTTACAGACCTCTTGAGCCATGAGTTGAACATGCCCAACGAGTTTCATGCTGATCGACCTCCGTTAACCTTGTCTAATAGGTGCGCAAATTCATTGGCCGATGGCGGCCATGTTTTTTGAGATACGCCAATGTCCTTATATACATACATGGGGCTTTGGACCAAGACACTGCATACCAATTTTCAAGTCAATCGGACTAACGGTCAGGTGGACAGAGCTCTTTTTATGTTTTTTTCACATTATAGCGCCACCTAGTGTTTGATCGTCGCGATTTTTTTACTGTGACCTCAGAATCAACTCATTCACATGTGTACCGAGTTTGGTGAAGCTATCTCATTTACTTCTTGAGTTATAGCCATTTTAGTAAAATAGGCTCCGCCCACAACGTTCATTTTGCGCCCCCTAGCGACCGTGAATCAAAATTTCAACTTTTTTTTGATAATTATTGATATTCAGACTCCAGAGAACATTTTGGCACTGGTTTGGTTCCGATCGGGCGAAAAACCAGGGACTAGTTCGCAAAAGTAGTTTTTCAACAAAATTCAAAATGGCGGAAAATCTATCATGGCGGAAATGAAATCGGAGATATACATTTTGTTTGTCAGGAGTCCAGCTTTCCAATGATATAAGACACTTGAGTGTACGACATACGGTCTAGGAGTTATGAGCAGTTTCACGCAATTGATCGCTGTAGCGCCACCTATTGGCCAATCGGGGTCATATTCTCTGAACCTCTCCTCGATTTTTGTACTACCATCTGACAAAGTTTCAGCTCTCTAGCCCTTACAGTTTGGGCTGCACGATGCGTTTTACGGCAGAAGAATAATAATAATAATAATAATAATAATAATAATAAAAATCAGTACAATTACAATAGGTTTTCAGCACTTCGTGCTTGAACACCTAATAATAAAAATCAGTACAATTACAATAGGTTTTCAGCACTTCGTGCTTGAACACCTAATAATAATAATAATAATAAAAATCAGTACAATTACAATAGGTTTTCAGCACTTCGTGCTTGAACACCTAATTAACAGGTAAGGTTCATTAGTTAACATGAACTAATAATGAACAATACTTCTTCAGCATTACTAATACATTATTGAAATCAAAGGTTGTATTTGTTAACATTAGTTAATGCTCTGTGAACTAACATGAACAGCTGGATTTTTATTAACTAACATTAACAAAGATAAATAAATACTGTAACATATGTATTGCTCATTGTTAGATCATGTTGGTTAATACATTTACTAATGTTAACTAATGAACCTTATTGTAAAGTGTTACCAATTAACATTTAAAAACAGATTTTGTGTGTTTAAAAGTTTTGTACTATATAAGTTTCGTTAGATGTTTGTTTTTATTCAACACAAGATGGTTTTGTTACTATTTTAAGAGCACATTTGATGTCTGTCAGCTTATTACAGCATATAATGTTCCTCAATATTCAGGTAACAGTAGAGAGTGTGTGTAGAGAGTGTGTGTAGAGAGTGTGTGTAGACACTGTGTGTAGTTAGTGTGTGTAGAGAGTGTGTGTAGACACTGTGTGTAGACACTGTGTGTAGTTAGTGTGTAGAGAGTGTGTGTAGAGAGTGTGTGTAGAGAGTGTGTGTAGTTAGTGTGTAGAGAGTGTGTGTAGACACTGTGTGTAGTTAGTGTGTAGAGAGTGTGTGTAGAGAGTGTGTGTAGTTAGTGTGTAGAGAGTGTGTGTAGAGAGTGTGTGTAGAGAGTGTGTGTAGACACTGTGTGTAGTTAGTGTGTAGAGAGTGTGTGTAGAGAGTGTGTGTAGAGAGTGTGTGTAGAGAGTGTGTGTAGACACTGTGTGTAGTTAGTGTGTAGAGAGTGTGTGTAGAGAGTGTGTGTAGAGAGTGTGTGTAGACACTGTGTGTAGTTAGTGTGTAGAGAGTGTGTGTAGAGAGTGTGTGTAGAGAGTGTGTGTAGTTAGTGTGTAGAGAGTGTGTGTAGAGAGTGTGTGTAGTTAGTGTGTAGAGAGTGTGTGTAGTTAGTGTGTAGAGAGTGTGTGTAGAGAGTGTGTGTAGAGAGTGTGTGTAGTTAGTGTGTAGAGAGTGTGTGTAGAGAGTGTGTGTAGAGAGTGTGTGTAGACACTGTGTGTAGTTAGTGTGTAGAGAGTGTGTGTAGAGAGTGTGTGTAGACACTGTGTGTAGAGAGTGTGTGTAGAGAGTGTGTGTAGAGAGTGTGTGTAGACACTGTGTGTAGTTAGTGTGTAGAGAGTGTGTGTAGAGAGTGTGTGTAGACACTGTGTGTAGAGAGTGTGTGTAGAGAGTGTGTGTAGAGAGTGTGTAGTTAGTGTGTAGAGAGTGTGTTGAGAGTGTGTGTAGAGAGTGTGTGTAGACACTGTGTGTAGAGAGTGTGTGTAGAGAGTGTGTAGAGAGTGTGTGTAGAGAGTGTGTGTAGTTAGTATGTAGTTAGTGTGTAGAGAGTGTGTGTAGAGAGTGTGTGTAGAGAGTGTGTGTAGTTAGTGTGTGTAGAGAGTGTGTGTAGAGAGTGTGTGTAGAGAGTGTGTGTAGAGAGTGTGTGTAGAGAGTGTGTGTAGTTAGTGTGTAGTTAGTGTGTAGAGAGTGTGTGTAGAGAGTGTGTGTAGAGAGTGTGTGTAGACACTGTGTGTAGAGAGTGTGTGTAGACACTGTGTGTAGAGAGTGTGTGTAGACACTGTGTGTAGAGAGTGTGTGTAGAGAGTGTGTGTAGAGAGTGTGTGTAGAGAGTGTGTGTAGTTAGTGTGTGTAGAGAGTGTGTGTAGAGAGTGTGTGTAGTTAGTGTGTAGTTAGTGTGTAGAGAGTGTGTGTAGAGAGTGTGTGTAGAGAGTGTGTGTAGACACTGTGTGTAGAGAGTGTGTGTAGACACTGTGTGTAGAGAGTGTGTGTAGAGAGTGTGTGTAGAGAGTGTGTGTAGAGAGTGTGTGTAGTTAGTGTGTAGAGAGTGTGTGTAGAGTGTGTGTAGAGAGTGTGTGTAGAGAGTGTGTGTAGACACTGTGTGTAGAGAGTGTGTGTAGAGAGTGTGTGTAGAGAGTGTGTGTAGAGAGTGTGTGTAGACACTGTGTGTAGAGAGTGTGTGTAGAGAGTGTGTGTAGTTAGTGTGTAGTTAGTGTGTAGAGAGTGTGTGTAGAGAGTGTGTGTAGTTAGTGTGTGTAGAGAGTGTGTGTAGAGAGTGTGTGTAGAGAGTGTGTGTAGTTAGTGTGTGTAGAGAGTGTGTGTAGAGAGTGTGTGTAGTTAGTGTGTGTAGAGAGTGTGTGTAGAGAGTGTGTGTAGAGAGTGTGTGTAGTGTGTTCAGATTTAGTGAGGAGGAAGTGCAGCTCAGCTATTTTCAGTCTTTTCAACATTACATTTGACTTCCGGTGTGAAATAACAGATGAGATAGAGGTGTGTGTGTGTGTGTGTGTGTGTGTGTGTGTGTGTGTGTGTGTGTGTGTGTGTGTGTGTGTGTGTGTGTGTGTGTGTGTGTGTGTGTGTGTGTGTGTGTGTGTGTGTGTGTGTGTGTGTGTGTGTGTGTGTGTGTGTTTCTGAGAGTCAGTGACTAGAGCGGATGTCTGATAACGAAACTCTTCTTATCGCCACAGAGAACATAACGCCAGAGTTGACAATTACAGCTGATCACATCACTCTTATTATGCTGATGATGCTGATATTTTGCTGATGCCGATGCTTCGTACACACATACACACACACACACACACACACACACACACACACACACACACACACACACACACACACACACACACAGACACACTCACACACACACACACACACACAGACACACACACACACACACACACACACACACACACACACACACACACACACACACACACACACACACACACACACACACACACACACACACACACGTGGCAGCCCTATGAACCGTAGGGGAAATGATGAAATTTGGCACACTTGTAGAGATGCTCATGAAAATTAATTGGACCAATTTTTTAGTCTCTAGGACCAACTAATGATGTAGTACTCCAGACCGGTTTCTGCTTTCTCGGACTGGTTCCTTCAAAGACTCGGTCTTGACTCGGTCTCGGACCACAGTGGGAGGAGAAGGACTCGTAATTTCAGACCGAGTCCACAAGATTTTTTTTCCAACACATTTTTTTATGTTCATATAAAAAACCGCGCAACTCTAGAGCTGGGTAATGTTAGGAATTTCACAATTCGATTCGATTCTTGAGGCTTCGATTCGATATTGATTTATTAGCTTCGATATCGATTCAATAATTAGTAAATACACAAGTAATTAAGTACCTGAGTATATTTTTAAATAATGTGTGCAGTATTAACAATGTTTAAGAACAAATTGACCCCAGGATGTTTCCTGTCATGGTTTATTTAGCAGAACAAACTGTACAATATTGTACATGTGTTGAATACAAACCACAACTGTAACAAACAGGTGCTTTATTAACACACCTCTAGAGTGCGTGTAACTGTAATAGAAAGTATATTTCTTTCTTCCTATACATTCAAGTTATAAAAGCAATGTAAACAGAAACACAAAATGTGCATACTCATAAATAAAAGCGCTTTGTGAGGCACACGCGCACACATTCGCACACACACACGCGCACACATTCGCACACACACACGCGCACACATTCGCACACACACGCAAGGACTCTCGCTCTCTTCCTCTCTGCCGTGCGCGCGCTACGCGGTTTGGAGCTCGCAAGCTCTAGATTTCGGGAGATTTGAACTAATTTGCGGACATCAGGGAGCCGCTATCAATATGCGGGAGACTCCCGGAGACTTATTGTTGTTCTTATTATCATTTAGGGGGGCTTAGGAACATGTCGGGGTAGCTTCAGCCCCCCTAAAATAGGCCTAATGACGTCCCTGGTTGGCGGTGCAGACTTGAACGGAGTGCAGCTGCTGTCCGTCATCTTGCTGTTTTGGTAAAGCGCTTGTACAACGCTGTACGCTCTCACTAGAATATTGCCCACAGCGCCGCCACTGGCCGGTGGGCTGAATCGATTCATAGGATTTGATGAATCGATATTGAATTGGGAAACAAATAATTGCAATGCATTGATGAATCGATATTTTTCCCAGCCCTACACAACACATAACAACAAAAATAATAAAATGTAATGTTGATGGGCATTATTTGAGAATGACATCCCATGGTGCAATGCAAAGATAGAGCCACCAGAGCCGTCAGTGTCTTCAGTTGCTGCCTGGTGTGAGCAACAAGAGTCAGTAAAAGAGTCAGTATCGTCATTAACTGCATTACACAGTGCAATTGTGTTTATGTAATGTTTGTGTGTGTTCTGGGGGAATAAAGTTTTAAAAGATACTGAATTCGAGTGTATTGTCAAAATATTTAAAATTGGGAAATATTGGAAAATGTTTTAAAGTAGCTAAGCCTACTAATTTAGACATGCCACTAGAATTTTTTTAACTATGATTAAACTATGATAAAAAAAGTCAGGGTGGTGTTGATGACAGAGCAGCACTGTTGAAGCATTTTAGAAAAATAGCCAGAAGATGATGCATGTGGTAGGGATTTTTTTAATGATAGTAAAAGCATAGTCCATATTAAGACGTTAAGACTGCTCCTCTAAACAATTCCCAATCTAGCTTAGTCTGTAGGCCTAACTGTTGATTATTAACTGGGGTGATATTAAATCATGAATATCAAAAATGACATGTCGAGACAAAATCTCGACTCGGACTTGCTTCCTCAAAGACTCGGTCTTGACTGGGACTCGACTGTTTTTGAAAAACAACGGACTCGGTCTCGACTCGGACTCGACCCCTCAAAGACTCGGTCTCGACTCGGACTCGACCATTCAAAGACTCGGTCTCGACTCGGACTCGACCCCTCAAAGACTCGGTCTCGACTCGGACTCGACCATTCAAAGACTCGGTCTCGACTCGGACTCGACTGTATTTGAAAAACAACGGACGCGGTCTCGACTTGGACTCGACCCCTCAAAGACTCGGTCTCGACTCGGACTCGGCATATGCGGTCTCGTCCCCATCACTACGACCAACTCTATAGCGCCACCACCAGTTCAAAATTTCAACATTGAAATGGTTATAACTTTTGAACCCTTTGATCTAAAAAAAATCTTAGTACACCTGATTACACTCATTATGGTGATTGCAATCAATATCTTACATTAAGACTATTACAGTAGTGGCCATTTTGAAAATTACTGTATTCAGTTTTTTTGCTACTCCTCCTTCAAATTTTGTCCAAACATTTGCTCAAATGATCTTTGGACTGAGCCGCACAGAAATGACTGAACAGAATTTCATGACATAAAGTTATGATGTTGCAAACTTAACGAGGTCGATCCAAAATTGGCTCAGAGGCTGTATCTAGGCCAAAGTTTGATCAATCGAAACGAAAATTGGTAAGCTTTATCGGAAGCATGATCTGAGGGTCCATGCCAAAGTTCGGAACAGCGCCACCTACAGGTCATTAGATATGAAAAATTGCTTTTGAACAGTTTGTCAGAAAATCATAAACGTGGTATCTTTGGATTCCTTGTGTCATGTCGAATCCGTTTGCCAGGATTGCATGTACCACGTGTCCGCCATTTTGAATTTTGTAATTTGCCATATCTTTTAAACTATTTGACATATCTTCTAGGGCTGTGAATCTTTGGGTAGACAGCGAATCGATTCGATTCACGATTCATAGGTTTTCGATTCAAGAACGATTTTTGCAAATTCAGAAAGATTCGATTCAATGCGATTCACATTAAAATTCGATGCGATTCGATTAATTCGATTCGATTGTTCATTTTTTATATGCATTCATAGGATTATTTAAATGCTTCCCCCAATGGGTCTTAGTCAGGGTGTGAATTACACAGTGGTCTTCGTGGGGTCAGAGAGTGGGGACAAAAAAAAAACAATGACATTTTGTCTATTGTTAATGTTAGTTCATGTTAGTTTTTAATGAATCTATTATTATAAAAAATCGTTCAAAAGCCTATAAATTAGTATTTGTAGAAATGTAAGCCAAGATTTAAAAAGGCTTTAAAAGTATTGGTAGTTCATCATGCTAACTATTTTGTAGGATAGTGTTAATGGATACACAACCTTATAGTGTTCCTGGTAAATTAAACATCCTTCCATTGTGAGACTAAAAATACCATGAACTTTCCCAACTAAACCTTAACTAACTTTTCCTCTTGGAACAGTAAGTATTATACTGAACATTTTTTCTTATGATTCTGAAAAAAAACGTGCCGGGTGTCTACTTGTGCTATAGTAACAATTACGAGTGCAACTTTAATGCACATCTGATTGATGGATAAACCACGCGCTCTTATTTCAGTGTAATTAATATTGTAGTTCAACAGTTTCCTTCGTACATTCAGTTTAACGACATTAAGTTGAATTTCATTCATCATGCATCGGAAGCGTCTGCATTTTAGACACATATTCTGCGTTTGCTCTTTCCATAATAAATGCGCACCCTTGAATAAGTGGGGTTTTACTTCAACTGCTCAGGACGGGTATGACCCATTTCCGTAAAACTTCAGTATCTTAACTTTAAAGAAAATAACGGCGACATTTCCATGCAACGAACGCGTTGTTTCATAGCAGTGCCCGCGCAATGACATGGCAGCTTTAACAATGGCATGAGCGGTTTGACTTGCTTTCTCGATAGAGATCTGTCATCTGCTCATGTGAACATCATTGGCTGGATTCATCATTGGATTCTTAGCATTTTAAATCGAATATTGACCTAAATAAACGATTCACGATTCAAAATACATGTTTCAAGATTGATGCATATGCATCGTCAGGATTTGTAATGGATGCATCGAGAAAACGAAATACTCTTTTCTCTCTCTATCTGCTTCCCTTGGGAACTATCTTTAGGAAACATAACGTTTCTTTTCATTGCTACGCTGATGATATGCAAATCCATCTGCCTATGACCTCTGATAATGAGCATGCTCTTAGTTGCTTATCTGCGTGTCTGGACGACGTAAAATCATGGCTCTCAAATAACTTCCTGTTTCTAAATTCAGATAAAACGGAAGCCATTGTGTTTAGCCCCTCCGAGACTAGTAGACAAAACTCACAAAATTTGGAATTCTTAAATTTGAGTACCTCATCCCAAGTGCGTAATTTAGGTGTGGTGATCGACAATAGTCTGAAATTTGACAGGCAAATTGCCTATGTAGTGGGCTCTAGCTTCTTTTACTTATGCTCTCTTTCTAAAATTAAATCTTTTCTCTCTAACCAGAATCAGAATCAGAAAGAGCTTTATTGTCAAGTGTGCTTGCACACACAAGGAATTTGTTTTGGTACTGAGGCTTCCAGTGGACATATACAAATACAAATACAACAAGAAACATAATACTACAAATTATAAGAATAAAAAATAAAAATATAAATATATGAGAATAAAAGTATCACAGTTGGGTTTAGTCAGAATAGACATTTTCAGATTTACAGATTATGAACATATTTATACTGTTTTGAATATTATAAATAAATATATCTACATATAAGTATCACCTGAGTTTTAGGATATTGCACTAAACAGTGGGAGTATTGCACTTACAGGCATATGCCTTGGGAGGAGTGTTAACTGTTCAGGAGGGAAATGGCCTGTGGGAAGAAACTGTTCCTGTGCTGAGATGTTCTTGTGGCCAGTGATCTGAGTCTCCTTCTTGACGGTAACAGTTCAAACAGGAGGTGTCCAGGGTGAGTGGAGTCTGTGATGATTTTACCTGATCTCTTCCTCACTCTGGAAGAGTACAGGTCCTGGAGGGATGGTAGGGGGGCACCAATAATCCTCTCCGCAGTCCGGACTGTCCGTTGTAGTCTCCTGATGTCTGATTTGGTAGCTGAACCAAACCAGACAGTGATGGAAGTGCATAAAACAGACTCAATGACGGCTGAGTAGAACTGAATCAGCAGCTCCTGTGGCAAGTTGAACTTCCTCAGCTGGCGAAGGAAGTACAGTCTCTGCTGGGCTTTTTCACAACGGAGTCAATGTGATTGTCCCACTTCAGGTCCTGAGAGATGGTAGTGCCCAGGAACCTGAATGACTCCACTGCTTCCACAGTGCTGTTCATGATGGTGAGTGGGAGGAGTGCTGGGCTGTTCCTCCTGAAGTCCACGATCATCTCCACTGTTTTGAGCATGTTGAGCTCAAGGTTTTTATAACTGCACCAGACAGCCAGCTGTTCAACCTCCAGTCTGTAAGCAGACTCGTCACCGTTTCGGATGAGACCGATGACAGTGGTGTTGTCTGCAAATTTCAGGAGCTTGACAGTGGGGTCTTTAGAAGTGCAGTCATTAGTGTACAGGGAGAAGAGCAGTGGGGAGAGAACGCACCCTTGGGGGGAGCCAGTGCTGATTGTGAGTGTCTTGGATGTGTGTTTCCCCAGTCTGACTCGCTGCTGCCGCTCCGTCAGGAAGCTGGTGATCCACTGACAGATCGAGGATGGTATGGAGAGCTGGGTCAGTTTGGCTGTGAGAAGACCAGGCATGATGGTATTGAAGGCCGAACTGAAGTCCGCAAAGAGGATCCTTGCATAAGTCCCTGGTCTGTCGAGATGTTGCAGGATATAATGCAGTCCCATGTTGACTGCATCATCCACAGACCCGTTTGCTCTGTAAGCAAACTGAAAGGGATCCAGCAGGGGTCCAGTGATGTCCTCCAGGTGGGCCAACACCAGTCTTTCAAACGACTTCATGACCACAGACGTGAGAGCGACAGGTCTGTAGTCATTAAGTCCAGTGATTTTGTTTTTTTTGGGGACAGGAATGATAGTGGAGCGTTTGAAGCAGCAGGGAACTTCACACTGCTCCGATGATCTATTGAAGATCTGCGTGAAGACCGGGGCCAGTTGGTCAGCGCAGGCTTTTAAACAAGCAGATGAGATGCCGTCTGGGCCTGAGGCTTTCCTAGTCTTCTGTTTTTTGAAGACTCCACACAGACCTTGAGCTCAGATTGGATGGCAGGAGGGGGGAGTGGGAGTGCAGGAGGTGATGGTGAATGTTTGAAGTGCAGGTCATAGCCGGTGTGTGGTGCGAATGAGGGCTTTTCAAACCTGCAATAAAATGAGTTTAAATCATCAGCCAGGTGTTGATTGTCCACAGATCGGGAGGATGTTGACTTGTAGTTGGTGATGTTCCTCAGGCCATTCCAGACTGATGATGGGTCGTTGGATGAAAACTGTTTTTTCAGTTTTTCAGAGTAGCATCTTCTAGCAACTCTGATCTCCTTTGTCAGTCTGTTTCTGGCCTGGTTATACAAGATTTTATCTCCACTTCTGTAGGCATCCTCTTTGGCATGGCGAAGATGTTTGAGTTTCCCAGTAAACCATGGTTTATCATTAGTAAATGATAAGAATGTCCTGGTAGGAATGCATGTATCCTCACAGAAACTTATATATGATGTTACAGTATCTGTGAGCTCATCCAGATCGTTGGTAACAGCTTCAAAAACAGTCCAATCAGTGCAATCAAAGCAGGCCTGTAGATTCTGCTCTGCTTCATTAGTCCATCTTTTTACAGTCCTTATTACAGGTTTAGCTGATTTCAGTTTCTGCCTGTAGGTCGGTATGAGATGAACCAAACAGTGATCAGAGAGCCCCAAAGCTGCCCGTGGGACGGAGTGATACGCATTCTTTATTGTGGTGTAACAGTGGTTCAGTATATTACTGTTTCTGGTGGGACATGTAACATGCTGTCTGTATTTTGGTAGTTCACGGGGAAAGATTTGCTTTGTTAAAATCCCCAAGAATGATTAAAAGAGAGTCAGGATACCTTTTTTCTATTTCAGCTATTTGTTCAGCCAGCTGTTGTCCTAATGTCCAGTAGTTCGTCTTTGGTGAAACTGATAGGAAAAGAATGACTAAACGCAGAACAAATGAACAAAAACAACACAATAGCTGGAGAGCCCCACACCGAGGCAGCCGTCTGCGGCGCCATCTTGGATATATATATACACGCCTCATTAGAGGTTGCTGTCCATGCCTTTATAACATTGAGGCTGGACTACTGCAACTCTCTATATTATGGTGTGGCTAAGACTCAAATTGCACGCCTTCAAGTCGTTCAAAACGCAGCAGCGAGATTCCTGAAGGGATGTAAAAAGTTTGATCATGTTACACCCCTTCTGAGATCCCTACATTGGTTACCGGTTCAATATAGAATTGAATACAAAATTCTATTGCTGGTCTACAAATCACTAAATAATCTTCCACCATTATACCTGTCGGACCTACTTCACTTATATACCCCTAAGCGAGGGCTTAAATCGGTAAACAAATTCCTCCTTCAGATTCACAGAACCCGACTGAAAAACAGGGGAAATAGAGCGTTTGAAGTAGCGGGCCCCACATTGTGGAACAAACTCCCAATCCAAATTAAAATGGCCTCCTTCATATCTGAGTTTAAATCTGCTTTGAAAACTCATCTATTTGACTCAGCTTTTAATATGCAATTGGATTTTGTACTGTGCTTAGTCCTAAGTGATCACTGTTTTTTTTATTGTGTATTTTATTGTAATTTTTGTACAGCACTTTGGTCGGTTGCCAGCCGGTAGTAAATGTGCTCTATAAATAAACAAACTAGAACTTGAACTTGAATGAATCGTTACACCCCTAATATCTTCACAAAATGTTGTATGGAGCATCAACACCATGTCTTGAAGGTACATGAGAAGTTTGAACAGAGCGCCACCTAGTGTTCCAGAGATATAAGTTTTTTTGCATAAACGGTTAGAACTTTTGAAAACATTGTTCAAATTTTGATTTCCTTTGTCGTTATATTCCTTGGCTTATGCCGATTCCGAAGATATCCCATTAGTCATTTTCCAACAATATGACTGTCCACCATATTGGAGCAAATGAAAAACAGTTTTTTCGCTACTCCTCCTTCAAATTTTGCTCAATTTAGCCCAAAATGTGATCAGATGATCTTTGGACCAATCCGCATAGAAATGACTGAACAGATTTTCGATATTCGCTACGGTTCCCGAGATATTCGTCTTCGAATTGGACCTTGCCTGTATTTGTAGCCTTATGCTAATTAGCTTAGCATGCTAATTGGTTAGCATGCTAACCAGACGCCATTCTTTCTAATGTGGCTCTTCAGCTATCAGGCTAACCATAAGCTACATTAGCATTAAGTTAGCTTAGCATGCTAATCTGGTTAACATGTTTTTGTGCGTTTATTCTTACACTGAAGCCTCTCCTCGGCAGCTTGGTAAGTCAGCGTCCTCTGAATGGCGCAAGCTGCTAACCCACGTGCCATGAGCCCTGAACCATTCCGGTCGTGGGTTCGAGTCCTGTGTGGCACGTGCCCAGACCGCAAGAGGTACTGTGGCCTTAAGTGCTGGAAAAGGTGCTTCTGTTCCAGACATGGTGTCTATGTGTGAAGGAACTCCATAAATACAACATACAAAAATAGTGGGTTCGACCCCCATGTTGGACAACTTTAAAATTGTGTATAAAGTTGTCATTTCAATTCCTTTATTATCTGGGTAAGACTCAGGGAACTACACTGCGACCTTTTGAAATGCCATTGTGACCCTAATTTTTAATGGGTAGCAAATGTATCACTGATTATTTTTGTACCTACCTTATGTTTTAGGAAATATGCAATGATTTATTATGAGCATTTATTAAAACAGAAATGTGTATTTTAAGAATATGTTTTATAACGTGCTCTGAGCATTCAACACATTAAGTTGGTTTAAGCTTAAGCCCCACGACCCCCCCGAATGCCCTCCTGGAATGGTATAGGCGTAGCCTAACGTTGATTTAAAAAAACTAAAACTTAACTCTCGTTAAGACACACGCAGCAATCGCATATTATATATATCAACATAGCCTACAATATGCACGTGTTGAAATGAAGCGGACAATTGATTCCTTTTTTAAGAAGAAAAGTTCAAGTGTAACAGAACCATCACTTGATGTCGATTCGACATGTCAAACGGAGTCTGTGAGTGAGAATGATGAGGCTGAAAAGGAATCGTCAGGAAAAGCACGCGCGGGAAAAACAATACGGACGTATGAATTTCGACACCAGTGGCTCGAAGAATACCAGTGGTTAAGGTACCAAGAGGAATCTGAATTGATAATTGATCGATTTTGGCATGTGAGGGGGATGTCTTGTGAAGTAGAAATGCATTGTTTTTTTGTTTTTTTTTGTATCTTTAATACCGAAAATGTATTATTATATTATTTTATGGATTATATTTATTTTATTTTTCCTAAAGAGTTCAGGAGTCTGCCCATCTGTGCCAACCATAGCATGATGAAATCCAAAAGAAATTCATTTTGCACTTTATTGTGTAGATCATTTTGATTTCATCCTATCTGTTCTTCATGTACATTCTATTTCTGCTGTATTCGCTCTTCTGGCTCTGCATTGCTGCTCGCGGCTTTATTTGATCATGTATTTGTTGTTTGTGTTGCAACTCTGGAACCAGAAAAGAAAGTTTTTTTGAAAGATCGATTTAAAAAAAAAAAGATTAATAAGTATTAAAAGTATTAAAAAGTACTTAAGTATTTTACTGTAATTACATTATCTTGATAGTGAAGAATTGTTTACTAAAGATCATAGACTAAGTTGTACTTGTGTAAATTCTGTTTGAACATTGTGTTCTCAGGCAGCATTCGCTCTCTCAGTGGCACATGGATCACATTGTCAGAGGACAATGATTATACAGAATCAAGTTATAGATGTAGATACAAGCCTGAGTTCTCCTCTGATCAGATCAGCCTCGCTGGCCTACAACAGGTGAACATATGACCATCACACACACACACACACACACACACACACACACACACACACACACACACACACACACACACACACACACACACACACACACACACACACACACACACACACACACAAACACACTTCATATCAGCCTCGCTGGCCTACAACAGGTGAACATATGACCATCACACACACACACACACACACACACACACACTTCAGATCAGCCTCGCTGGCCTACAACAGGTGAACATATGACCATCACACACACACACACACACACACACACACACACACACACACACACACACACACACACACACACACACACACACACACACACACACACACACACACACACACACACACAAACACACTTCATATCAGCCTCGCTGGCCTACAACAGGTGAACATATGACCATCACACACACACACACACACACACACACACACTTCATATCAGCCTCGCTGGCCTACAACAGGTGAACATATGACCATCACACACACACACACACACACACACACACACACACACACACACACACACACACACACACACACAAACACACTTCATATCAGCCTCGCTGGCCTACAACAGGTGAACATATGACCATCACACACACACACACACACACACACACACACACACACACACACACACACACACACACACACACACACACACACACACACACACACACACACTTCATATCAGCCTCGCTGGCCTACAACAGGTGAACATATGACCATCACACACACACACACACACACACACACACACACTTCATATCAGCCTCGCTGGCCTACAACAGGTGAACATATGACCATCACACACACACACACACACACACACACACACACACACACTTCATATCAGCCTCGCTGGCCTACAACAGGTGAACATATGACCATCACACACACACACACACACACACACACACACACACACACACACACACACACACACACACACACACTTCATATCAGCCTCGCTGGCCTACAACAGGTGAACATATGACCATCACACACACACACACACACACACTTCATATCAGCCTCGCTGGCCTACAACAGATGAACATATGACCATCACACACACACACACACACACACACACACACACACACACACACACACACACACACACACACTTCATATCAGCCTCGCTGGCCTACAACAGGTGAACATATGACCATCACACACACACACACACACACACACACACACACACACACACACAAACAGACACACAGACAAACAGACAAACAGACACACACACACACACACACACACACACACACACAGACAAACAGACACACACACACACACACACACACACACAGACAAACAGACACACACACACACACACACAGACAAACAGACACACACACACACACACACACACACACACACAGACAAACAAACAGACACACACACACACACACACACACACACACAGACACACACAGACAAACAGACACACACACACACACACACACACACACACACACACATCTCATATCAGCATTGGGGAAGATGCCAGAGATTAAAGAAAACAATGATTCTGTTTTGTTCATGGTACTACTGTATATTCAGAGCAACATACTACTACATGGTACTACTGCAAATTCAATAAAAATAAATAAATAAATTATATATACATTGCTTAGATATTTTACTGAAAAACAAAACGCTGAAATGCTGACTTGACGCTTAAAACAAGAACATATATCTGCCATTGTGGTGAGAAAAAAATAATTTGTTTGTCTGTAAAGCCGTATGAAGATGGAAAACAGACTGGAAACGAAAGCATCATTTCAATTTTAGTTAAGAGCTTTATTACAGTAAACACCCATGAAGCAAATACTACACCATCACAGAGACTGTGTGTCCTAATCTCACTCTTTTCTTGATTGACAGCTGTGGTTCGGTTTCACTGTGCCAAATGTATCCGTTTGTCCTTCAACCAACTATTACTTCTTGGCCTATAACCTTCCCTCACCAAACCCTGGAACAGGCAGCACATATTTAAAGAGTTTCAAAGCAGGTCAGTTTTATTTGCTCTTACAGCCACTCATTTCATCTTCTCTGTTCTATGTGGTGTGATGTTTCATTATTTCCTCTCCATTTATTAGAATTTAACATTAAAAATATAAAGCCATATGTTCCACATTTAATTTTGAATCTACTTCAGCTAAAATATTACAGATGAGGCCAGTGCACAGACATGCAAAACCCGTGATGTTTAAGACGGCATCAAGTCCAGACAACAACATAGTGTCGGCCCAGATCCGGCCCACATCCGGTACACATGGATTCCACACGGCCCGGATGTGGGCCGGATTTAAATATCACTGTCTCGTGATATTATGAGCTGTGTTTGAAATCATCCTCAGTCAGAATTCCCTATATTAATATCATAAAGTCCATTACATGAGAAAGGACAGAATGGAATTGCTCACTGTGGGATTAAATCATTATATGTTGACTTTATAATAACCAGGATCCTTCCCACTCAGAACCATTTTCAGTCACAGTAAGGAACGACATCATGTTAATTCTGCCTGAAACCAGAGATGCTACTAATTGAATTTAAAGCCATATCATATATTCCTCAACATTGTCACTTAGATGACTTCTAATTCAATAAAAAATATTCTCAATAAACTCACATCAGACTCTTTGTGAAATTGTGTCTAACCAAATCAATGAAAATTAGAATAGGTTTTTAGAATAGGAAAATTTTCTGAGGGTATTTAAAGAAGACGTTTGCATTTACATTTACATTTAGCAGACGCTTTTATCCAAAGCGACTTACAACTGAGGACTAAAGCAAGCGAGTCATCGTGAAGAGGCAAGAACAACACAAGAAGAGCTCAAAATACAAAGTTCAGGCATTGCTCAGACTAGCAAAAAAACAGACAAGGGAGGATTTAAAGGAGAAGGAAAGTAAAAAAAAAAAAAGTTATGTTAAGTACTCACAGAAGAGATGAGTTTTCAGTTGTCTCTTGAATGTTGTCAGGGATTCTGCGTTACGGACGAGGGTGGGGAGATCATTCCACCAGCATGGAGCCGTGAATGAGAATGTTCTGGAGAGTGATTCAGTGCCTCGCTGTTATGGCACCACGAGCCGTCGCTCCTTGACCGATCGTAGGGGTGTAGACTCCTAGTGAGTGAAAGTAGGACGGAGCTGAGTCTGTGGTCGATCTGTAAGCAAGCGTCAAAGCCTTGAACTTGATGCGATCCGCGAGTGGTAGCCAATGCAGAGAGATGAACAGAGGAGTGACGTGAGCCCTTTTGGGCTCATTGAAGACAAGACGGGCTGCAGGATTCTGGATCATTTGTAGAGGTTTAGTAACACATGATGGAAGTCCAGCTAAAATAGTATTGCAGTAATCAAGGCTAGAAATAACCAGGGCCTGGACAAGAAGTTGTGTTGCATGCTCCATTAGGAAAGGTCTGATCTTCCTGATGTTATACATTGCCAACCTGCATGACCGAGCTGTCTTCGTAATGTGGTCAGTGAAGGACAGCCGGTCATCAAATGTTACTCCCAGATTTCTGACCGACCTTGATGGGCTGATTGAGGATGACTCTAGCTGTATAGTGAGGTCGTGCTGTAGAGACAGCTTGGCAGGGAGGACGAGAAGCTCAGTCATTGCCAGGTTGAGCTGCAGGTGATGTTCTTTCATTCATGCCGAGATGTCCGATACTGTGAAACATTAGGGTGCTCCTTTCAAAGCTCACACTTGTGAGTGTTAAATGTATGTGTATATTACCAAAACAAAACTTCCTGTTTGATTAATATGAATTCATACTGTAACATGTTACAGTATGAATTCATATTTATCAAACAGGAAGTTTTGTTTTGGTAATAGTGTTATATTGGAGTTCCTCAAGGCTTAGTTTTGGGCCCTATTCTGTTCAGTTTATATACGTTGTATTAATGATTTTCAGTCTTTTCAGTTAGAGCCATTCATTATTGAAATGTCTCCTGTTACGACTGTAACCCTTGTTCCCTGAGAAGGGAACGAGACACTGCATCGATGACGACACTTTGGGGGATGCCCCCAGCGCAGCGCCTCTGAAGCAAGAATGAAACTAAGCCAATCGTGACAGCATATACGGAAGCTACAAAGGGACGCCGGCACACAACAGAGTTACCAGAGATACCAGAGGTACCAGAGGGGGCCTCGACCAGCCCTTCCAGAACCACTGCCAGGTCCCATGTGGGAACTCTGGTGCGTACCGCAGGTCTCATCCTCCGAGCCCCACGGACGAACCGTATGACCAGCTGATGTCTTCCCAGAGGCCCATCACCCAGAGGAGTGTGGAAACCAGCAATGGCAGCCAAGTACACCTTGAGTGTGGATGGGGTAAGACCAGCAGAGAAGTGAATCTGGAGGAACTTCAGCACTGAAGCCACCAGGCAATTAACTGGGTCCACTTCACGCTCTCTACTCCAAAAGGTGAAAACATTACATTTTAGGCCATTGGTATCAACTACTCCTGCTGACAGGCCAGCTCTTAGGTACTGAGCCCCCTCAGGAGCCAGACCCATAGCTTCCATAGCTCTGGCCGAGGGTGAAATATTGAGCCGTCTGCTTGCGTCAGCAGGCCCGTCCTGATAGGAATCTCCCAAAGAGTCGCGTCGCGAATTCTCTGCAGAACTCCTGGGAGTAGGGCGATCGGGGGAAATGCGTACAGATGTAGCCTTGCCAACGCCTGCACCGTTGCATCCAACCCCAGCGGGGCTGGATGGGTGAGAGAAAACCACAGTGGACAGTGTGACGTCTCTCGAGACGCGAACAGATCCACTTCCACTGGGCCAAATCATATAGACATATTGACTCCACCACCTCGGGGTAAAGTCTCCATTCCCTGGGCCTCAGCCCCTGCCTCGACAGGTCCTCTGCTCCCCGATTCTGCTCCCCTGGGATGTATGTTGCTCTGAGAGACAACAGTCCAGTCTGCATAGAGGACGTTATCTCAGACCCCACCGATGATTTATATAGTCCACCACTGACATGTCTGACCTCACAAGGACGTGGTGACCTTTAAGGTCTGGCAGGAAACTCCTCAGAGCTCGGAACACCGCCAGTATTTCCAGGAAACTTATGTGCCAGGGGGAATGATGTTCCTGCCATAGACCTCTCGTAAAGCGGCCGTCCATGACCGCGCCCCAGACCGTGAGGGAGGCGTCTGTCGAAGCGGCTTTCCGGCGACATGACGCTCCCAACACGGGGCCTTGGGACAGAAACCAAGCTTTTTCCCACATAGATAGGGAAAGAAGGCATCTGCGCGTAACCCTGATCATGCAGAACGGGTTCCTAGTCGGGGAAACCCTTTGGTTTTCAACCACCACTGCAGGGCCCTCATGTGCAGCGGGCCGAATGGAATGACGTTGGACACTGCTGCCATGAGCCCTAACACTCTCTGAAAATGTTTTACAGTGATGGCTTGGCCTAGCTTTATCCTCGTTACCATGGCCAGGATGGGTTTCGATCCATGCAGGAGACAATTGTGCCCGCATCGTGACTGAATCCCACACCACTCCCAGGAACGTGGTTCTTTGGGCTGGTGCCAACACACTTTTCTTTTTGTTGAGTCTCAACCCCAAGTTCTGGATGTGGGCAAGGACGACATCCCGAGATGCCAGGCCTGGTATGCCTGCAGTACTGCCATTGTGTGCAGACTGGCCAGACAAGTAGTTTGTTTATGGTTGATTTGTGAAGGACTACACGACTGTGCACGTATATATTCCAACGCGCATACCTATCGACTGAACACGTGATGCACATGTGCGCGCCCTCTGCGTTTTCGTGGGTTTGCGTTTTTGAGGTTTGCACAGAGAAAATGGATAATCGTTTTCACCTTTGAACCTATTTCAGGGAGCGCGTTAGGGGTTTTCTGTTAGAACGGTGTGTGTTAGCTGCAAGTTAACAACTAATGATCTTTACACATGTGGACTGATATTTTTCCAATGTCCGGACTCCTTTATTAACGGAGTAGGCCTATATAAACAGAGGTTTCAATATATTTGTATGAAATGCATTTTCTGAGAATTTATACTTCAAGTTTTTACTGCAAATGTCAATGCACGCTGTTTGGTCCATCAGTGCTTGAGTCACCATATATCGGAAAATATTTGGAATGGGTCAGACATAATTCTGACCACTTATAAAGTTTTGTTTTAGGTAAATTTCGTTTTGTATAAATTGTACTTCATTTTAATCAATGTTTTCATCAACAAATTGACTGGATTCATAAATAAAAAGCAAATATAGTAAACAATATAATCAGGACACGAAGGCGCCGGCGCGTGAACAGGAGCGCGTCTCATAAATGAACCGAAAACTGACAGAAAACACTAGTTTATTAATAAACAATTCAAATGTTTAATGCACAATCCTTACTTTGGCCGGTTCTTTGTGGCAAGCTGTATGTGTGCGTTGAGATGCGGAATAGGCAATATAAAAATGCTGTCATTATAAAAGGTTTCTAGTGTCAATCTATGTTCTGTTTACATTTCATGTTGTGACAATTCTCTTCTCTCGAACATAATGCTGGTACGTCAGAGCGGCCAATGCGCCAACAAGCTTTAACAAGCGTCAACAAGATTCAATAAGCTTCCCCGTACTTTTTGACAAGCATCCTCGACAGGGCGGCCAGAGCTTCTTTGCCGCTCAAGTCGGCGGCGGTGTGAACGTACAGTTATGCTTATTACGGGACTATTGGGACTCAGTTTTGAACTGGTGTCAAGGTGCAAGGTGCAAGGGAGAGGATCACAACATGTGAATTCATCAACTCCCGAAATACTTAAAAGTAGTGGCTGGTGAACTGGAAGAACAGAGTAAACATTAAAGTTACTTACACAATGTGTATCTGATATGAATAAAACGTGTCGAATTATAATGGAAAGGATTATTATTACCTCTTCCATAAACATCAGTGTGTATTTTTCAAACTCTAAATGTATTGTTTTTTTAGTACTTATGTAAATTTAGGGGGCGGCTGACCCCCCCTTTTCCAACGTCTATAATGCACCCATCTCATTAGGTGATGTTAATATTTAATATATAATAATATAATGGTTGTTTTGACTTGTGTTATTTTGTGTTGTAAGTATGCCTATTAGTGCGTGTGCACAGTTTCACGCAATGTTTGTATACTTTAACCACCTGCGAGGATATAGGGGTCGCGAATCACTCGCACCTTTATTTTGGGGGTCTTGGGCTGAAAAGTTTGGGAACCCCTGCTCTAGACTAGACCATCTTCACTGTGGTTTCAGACATCAGTGCAAAATGTCACCTGACATCAATTTCAGACACAGCTCTGATATCAAGATATGGCTCGGGTCTCTGTGTGATTTTCCACTTGTTTTATCCAGCATATGAAAATTGCACAGCATATCTCTCCTCAGCAAGACACTTGATTTGAGGAATCGTTCATGTCTGGATCACAAACACTGCAGGCTGACACACACTCCACTTTAATACTTTTAATACATTTTCACTGACTGTTGATTGACTTCCCAGCTGAAACCCAATGGAACGCTCATATTTATTCAGTCCTTCATGATGATAAAATAATGGTGACCTTCAATGTGAGCTCTGCGGCGGACAGACACACCATCAAACTGGAAAACCCAACAAAAACCCTAAAGACTGTTGAGATAAAAGAGGTATGTTTCTCTCTAACATTATATTTTGTGCTAAAATTGATTCAAAGAACACTGCAAGCCACAGGAAAATAAGTAAATAAATAAAATATCTAAAAAAAATTTGAAATAAAAAGCCATACAATTGTTTTCAGAGAATATATCTTTATAAAATATGTATATTCTTTAGACAGTCTACTGTCAGATTCTCTTCACACGTTTTAAGCGTAAACAAGTAAAAAAAAATATGCAGGTGAAGTAAAAAAACAAATTTCTGCCTGTTCTGTCATTTTTCATATTTGTTTGTTGGCCCTACAGGGATGCAAAGTAGAAACATGTCTAGTGGAACTGGAATACACGGGTCCCTGTGAAGACCTTACAATATGGGTGACTATAAAATCAGATCTAATACATAGAATGTGCACAGAACATGCCTGACTAAAATAATGCAATAAACATTAATTTGACAAATGTAACATAATGCCCTAATATACATAACTGATGAAAATAATTAAAATGAAAAAACATCAAAGTGTTACAGGAATTCTGGGAATATAATGTACAGTTTTTCACTGTAAATTTTAAGATGATTTGTTATTTTTTTACTTCCAAAGACGGTACATTTAAAATTACATGAAATGTAAGGTTAAATCTATAACCCAGTATTCCCCTTTATTTATCATTAAATCTGTTTTCCCAAATATTGGTATCTTACATAGAAATTGAAACTGCCTCCGAGATCGCTATAAAATAATTATTTGAAATCATAATATTTATCATTATAAATGACTGGAAAGTTAAGGAAAAATTATCAACAAGTTATGTAAGAAGTGCACGGTAACACGTTTATCATGGTCATTATTGGGGTTGCACAAAGTCAGTCAGTATTTTGTGCTGTTTTCCAGAATAAATAGCTAGACCTCCTTGAAGCAAGCAAAATAGATATTAAGGCATTTCAGAGAAGAAATCGCCTAGCTTACGTATGTGGCCTGGTTCCCTGAGAAAGGGAATGAGATCCTGCGTCCTCAGACGCTTCACCTGAGCTGGTGTCTGAAACATGTATTACACGCCAATTCTTATTGGCTCCTGCAGTCAGGTGACGTTACATGTGTGCCAACAGGTTATATAACGTTGCCTAGACAGAACGGCATCATCTTCAGATTGTCTGAAGGAAGACTTGCCATGCCTGAAGTGTGTGTAAGTCAGTACGTGAGCGATGAAGCCCATCTCTACACCAGCAACACCAAACATACAAGGAAGGCATATCCATATTATCTCCATAGCAAGAGTTGCAAGCTTCATGAGAGACAAGTAAGGGAGTAGACTGTATTAATCACTCTACATCATCTACAACATGCAGACGCAGTCAGTTCCCATTGCGTTCAAGGGGTGCAACAGATGAAGAGGCGGGACACCAACAGCAAAAATCCTGCAACCCTCCCTCTTAAAGTCCCTGTAGTCAATCATTTTATCCCTTAAAACTCATCTTTGATCAACAATACAAAATAAAAAAATCTTCATGCCTTAAAATATCTTGAATGTAACTCGACACCCTTAGCTCATTTAGTATGCGCGGTTCTATGAATATGTAAATGAGCCCCGCCTCCACTCACTCACTCACTCAGAGATCCACTCGTTGACGATCACACGTTGATCTGATTGGTTACAAGGTAGTTTGTGACGTCAGAAACACCAGCGATTTCAAAGCGTGTTTTTGAGACTGTCTTTGGTTCACTGCAGTTTTAAGGAGAAAATACTCAGCAATGCTGTCGACTTATGAATTTACACATGATTTGTCTTAAAGCATATTAAAAACACCACATAGACATATAAACAACATTAAACGCTGGATTTTCACCACAGGGAGACTTAAATAACAAAGTGGGTCATGGATGTGAATGCACCGGCTTTCCATCATTGCTTAAAGCATGCGATTACAAGGGAAGCTCAATATTTATCACCGTAAGCCAGAAACAATCGATTGAAAAAGTGGGGCAAATGTGCCACCACTTATTTCATATAAAAGCAACTGTGCTTCCCAGGCTCAGGGAAGGATGATCCCTAGCGAAGCGAAAAAGGAATTTAAGGGTTCGGTTGGCCTTGCCTCCCGGCCGAGATAACTTTTCCTACAGTCCACTTTTGACTTCTTATGAGGGCACTGCCTCTAATCCCAACTCCTCAGAGACACTGGTGTAGGACTTTGACCACAGCGGGGGGTGTATCGCTTGAACGCCGTGGACTTAACCTTTCGCCCTCCCTAAACTTTTGGATCACTGCCTCAACAGCTAGGTCACTACCAAAAAGCAACACTGGGGCATCAAGGAGGCAAGATTTCTCTTTCTTCTTGAGCCCTGAAAGGTTAAGCCATAGATGCCTCTCCATGGCAGCAATAGAGCGGACACCACACCGGGATTCAGATCGCTCACAAGTGAATCTTCAACCTGGGACATCCTTGTAATCCTGTGTTCAGCGAGCCTCTTCACGTTTGAATAACTAGTTGCTGTGGGAGTGTGAACACCAGCTGAGTATGGTTTATCCCACGACTTCATTATGGAAATCAGGGAGGAAAGGAAGGCTCACTGGACCTGGACACGTATTAATCAAGCCTCTGAGAATTACTCACAAGAACACAGCTAAGAATTGACTTAAGAGTAAAACAAATTCTTTGCTTAAATCTGCTCTTAAAAGTTAGTTATCAAGCATCTCAGTTGTAATTTAAGTGAAGTGTAGGACTAAAATGGGATTTAGGTCACTGAATAGATTTCCTTATTTAAGTATATTCTCAGATAAATTCACATTGAATGGTGAAATTCCTAAGAGGAGTTTACATTCAACACACATTTGACAAATCATTTTCTAAAGAATACATTATTATATACACATTGGAAATAAAAATTTAAACAAGGTTTCCACCATGTCTTAATTACACATTTTCAACCAGTGTGGGGAAGAAGCGCTACTTGCTGAATCAGTCGAACAGCGGAAACATGTTATAAAAGGCAAGTTCAGCCCAATGTTACCCAGCGCTGAGAAAGATGATGCTGCTCTGTCCAATCGATACCGTTTGATTTACTGCTCATCCTCAAACATTTCAAACACATTCTTCCTCTCCTGAAAGATCCATCACAAGCTCCTACTCGAAACTCCTAACTACTTGAGAGTTAAATAACTGGGAGAGTAAGAGTGCTTCTTAGCTTTTATACTTAAGTTTGAAAGTAGGAGTAAATTTCATACGGGCCCTGGTATGAGCTGCGAGGAATCGCTCATCCAGTCTAGCCTGGGCAGATTCCTCTTTCTCCACCGACCAATATAGGTCTAATATGGCCGTGGCAGGGGTCATTTCATCAACCATCTCCTCATATGTGAGGGCAAGAGAGGAGGCCGAGTCACTCAGCATATCCACCTCAACTCCCGTCATATCTAGTTCTTCAGAACTAGATCGGTCCAACAACATGCCCTCTGCTATATATACCCTAGACATATTACACACAACTCCTGACTGCGGTAGCCAATCAAAATTGCCATGTAACACACATGCTTCCGACACCGGCGCATGAAGCGTTCCAACTGAGGACGCAGCGTAGAGGTCCACTTCGAAAGGGAACCTGAATTAACTTGCTTTTTTTGTGTTATTTTTTAAGATAATATCTCACTTTGAACACTGCAAGGGTATAAATGAAGTCCAGCATAAAGTGAACTGTACGAGTGAGTATCCTATAATTCATCATCTCGTTGTACTCATTGCGTTGTCTGCTCAGAACATTTGTTTGGTTACTCTTGATATTTTCTGTTCCAGAAAAGACTGGGTTGGCCATTGGTGTTGGGTGCGTTCTGGCGCTTCTTTTCGTGCTTCTCTGCTGCTGCATCATGTGTAAGTGAACAATAAAATGACTTAAAACCTGCTTTCACACCTTTGTACACAAAGGAAGATATTTTGAAGAGCATTGGTTGCCAAAAAGATTTGGTGCCTTTTGACTTCCATTGTATGGACAAAGAACTGTAAAGCCTAGTAAGCTGGCAGAACTAAAAAAAAATTGACAAAAAAAAGGAAGTTAAACTCAAATCTGGAAAAACATAAAATAAATATTTCAGTCTGACGCAATGCACAATAGGCGCTAGAAATCTGTTGCGACTTATTCAGCTTAAAGTTGGCATGAAACAGAAGTTGCAATCGTCTTTTCTTCCCTATTGTGACGTATATCGGGGTGAAGCGCTTCTGGAACGAGAACAAATGTAGGGCGGCCCCTGCCCTCACGCAAGTAAACCCGTCATCAGAGACGTCACTGCTAGAGGGAGGGGAAGTTATTTTGATTCAAGATTATGAGACACAAAAATAAAATAAAAAAAACAATGATGTGCACGGATAAATAAATTATAATTGCAACATTCCATAAAAAACAAGAATTGTCAATTTTGAGAAGGGTAGCACGCACAGAGTGAACAGCAGCGGTCCTAGTACTGAGCCTTGTGGTACACCATACTGAACTTGTGATCGATAAGACATCTCTTCATTTACTGCTACAAACTGATAACGGTCAGAAAAGTATGATTTAAACCATGCTAATGCAATTCCACTAATGCCAACATAGTTTTCTAGTCTATTTAAGAGAATGTTGTGGTCGATGGTATCAAATGCAGTAAAATCTACTAGATAATGTTACATTAAAGGGACAAAATCAGCCCATGATTTACTCACCCTAAAGTGTAGGTGTATCATCCTAGGTGTATATGACATTCTTCTTTCAGACGAATACTATCAGAGTTAAATTAAAAAAGCTTGATAATGGGAGTGAATGGCTGTTTGTCTTTGGAAGTCCATCAAAGCGCATCTATTCATGATTAAAGTGCTCCACGCTGCTCTCCGGGGGTTAAATAAAGGCCTTCTGAGTTGAAGCGATGCATTAGTGTAAGAACAATATCTATATTTAGAAGTTTTTAGATATGTTTCTTACACAAACACATCGCTTCAACTCAAAAGGCCTTTATTATACACCTAGGAGGACTTCAGGGTGAGTAAATTATGGGCTAATTTAAATTTTTGGGTGATCTATCCCTTTAAGCACCAACACTTCAAAAGAATTATATTTTAAACTAGACCTCTGAGTAATACTGATGATATAAATTACATAAATGCTTTTGAAGAAAGAGACCAAATATTCTGAAACCCAAGCTTTATTGTTTATTCAACTGTATTATCTGTTTTTTATTTGTTAAACATCAATTAAATTCTTACCATTAAGTGGGTTTGGGAGTTTTTTTGTATTTCCTAATTCGGGGAACAGACACAGTCTCTATCTGACGATATCTAGGTGAAAGAGTCTCTATCTGATGATATCTAGGTGAAAGAGTCTCTATATGATGATATCTAGGTGAAAGAGTCTCTATATGACGATATCTAGGTGAAAGAGTCTCTATGTGATGATATCTAGATGAAAGAGTCTCTATATGATGATATCTAGGTGAAAGAGTCTCTATATGACGATATCTAGGTGAAAGAGTCTCTATATGACGATATCTAGGTGAAAGAGTCTCTATATGATGATATCTAGGTGAGAGTCTCTATATGATGATATCTAGGTGAAAGAGTCTCTATGTGACGATATCTAGGTGAAAGAGTCTCTATATGATGATATCTAGGTGAAAGAGTCTCTATATGATGATATTTCGGTGAAAGAGTCTCTAGATGATGATATCTAGGTGAAAGAGTCTCTATATGATGATATCTAGGTGAAAGAGTCTCTATGTGACGATATCTAGGTGAAAGAGTCTCTATGTGATGATATCTAGGAGAAAGAGTCTCTATATGATGATATTTCGGTGAAAGAGTCTCTATATGATGATATCTAGGTGAAAGAGTCTCTATATGATGATATCTAGGTGAAAGAGTCTCTATATGACGATATCTAGGTGAAAGAGTCTCTATATGATGATATTTCGGTGAAAGAGTCTCTATATGATGATATCTAGGTGAAAGAGTCTCTATATGATGATATCTAGGTGAAAGAGTCTCTATATGATGATATCTAGGTGAAAGAGTCTCTATATGATGATATCTAGGTGAAAGAGTCTCTATATGATGATATCTAGGTGAAAGAGTCTCTATATGATGATATTTGGGTGAAAGAGTCTCTATATGATGATATCTAGGTGAAAGAGTCTCTATATGATGATATCTAGGTGAAAGAGTCTCTATGTGATGATATCTAGGTAAAAGAGTCTCTATATGATGATATCTAGGTGAAAGAGTCTCTATATGATGATATCTAGGTGAGAGTCTCTATATGATGATATCTAGGTGAAAGAGTCTCTATATGATGATATCTAGGTGAAAGAGTCTCTATATGATGATATCTAGGTGAAAGAGTCTCTATATGATGATATCTAGGTGAGAGTCTCTATATGATGATACCTAGGTGAAAGAGTCTCTATATGATGATACCTAGGTGAAAGAGTCTCTATATGATGATATCTAGGTGAAAGAGTCTCTATATGATGATATCTAGGTGAGAGTCTCTATATGATGATATCTAGGTGAAAGAGTCTCTATATGATGGGGTTTATCTGACCTCGGTGGCGTGAGACAGCTGGCGGACGGTCGGTTTAGCCAGTTTTCTGCTTCTGACCTGAGCCCCAGGTAGTCAAGGTTCAACTCTACATAGTCTTGTAGGCATTTAATGTTAGTACATAGAGGTTAAGGCCACCTGATGTGAAAAGTGACCAAATGCTGTATGATAACTGTGGTACTCATGCTCTTCCAGGTCAGATGCTGCGGTGGGTCTGCGGCTCGAAGCGTGGCGTGTGTGTGCGAGTGTTGCTGGTGTATCCCGCAGTGGACGGTGTGTTTCAGCACGCTGTGATGCTCCTGGCTCAATTCCTGCAGAGTCGCGCTGGCGTGACGGTGGTCATCGACGTGTGGGACAGAGGAAGCCTGGCGGAACAAGGCCCGCTCCGCTGGATCAACACACAGGCCGAGCTCGCAGACAGAGTCCTCATCGTCACTCCGCCTCAGACCGGTACCCAACTCAGTTCTCCTCTTAGCCCCTGTCAATGTGGCTCAGATTGTGTGGTAAATTACGTGCACCTAACCCAATAGTAAATACTAGGGATGCTCCCTAATAGTCGGCTAACAGTTAGTTGACTAGAAGAGGCTTAGTCGACCCAAACTTTATCAGTCGTTTTGCCGCAAAAAAAAAAAAAAAAAACACTCAAAAAAGTGGCGACCTCATGCTGGCTTGTAACGGACAGATCGTTAACGGGAGGAAATCCAAACATTCGTCTATCATTATTTTACAAAATCATTATTACATTATATATGTATAAGTGCAGGACTTTACAAGTCCGCTTTCTCTAATGTTAACCTAGACAAATGTGTGTTATTATTAGACAAGTGTTTGTGTGCAGAGTGTTTACTGTATGACACACAGGCACCGACGCCATCACTGCATTTTACTTAAAATACATCCTTCATGTTTGGTCATACAGATTAGATTAACGCAAACTGTAAAAGGTCTACTTTTATTTTTGTAAACTCACAATAACACAAAAAAAAGGGTCTTTCTGTCGTTTCGGTCTTGAACTTGAGCGCATCACATAAATGAACCGAAAATCAGCGTATACTTAACTCACAGACATGAGAAATATATCTAGAGAAATCTTGAAATGTTTACATTTGAACAAACAGATTCCAATGGAAAATAAAAATTCTCCGATTATGTAATCCAAATGAAATGTGCATATAGGCACCAGTACTGCGCAGATGAAGAGTTGGCATCAACACAGAAAACATTTCTGGTAGATTTTCCCCTAAACCTAACTACATACCTGGAACCTGATTACCGGGCCGTCTCCAGTCGACACTTAATAAATAAACTTACCGGGGGCGTCTCCAGTCGACACTTAATACTTTATACTCTAGCTCTGCGTCTACCGTCGACAACTGGCCTCGAGTCCTAAATCTCTCTCTTCTTGCTTCTCGAACTAACTCGCTTCCCTATCTAACCGGCTGCGCAGCAGTAATAAACACACAGACTTCAGCAAATGTCCTCTAAATGCTTAAATCCAGGCCGGGAGATCTTCCCGAGCAGTTCTCAGAGCATCTCTCCCTTGAAGAAGCACGGCCGGAGGATCCCAGACAAATTACATTGAGAATCCCACCAGTTAACACCAATACAACAGTTTTCAATACAATACAGCCTACCAGTGAGCCCGGCGTGACGTCACGCCCAATGAAGGGCGCTCGCGCTTTCTTAGCGTCACAGCCCGCCAGAATGGGCGTGGCTTAGCATATAACACTAGGGGCTGTAGGCTGACTTCCCTGATTTTCGTCTCTTCAGCGAGCTCTTCGCATCGCTGGATCTGAGAGAAGCCACCGCCGCCGTCGAACAGCGGACAGCCAGCTTAGGAGAGCGCTGAGGAAGCCGGCCGTCTTCGCCACCTTCAGCCATCCGTGCGAGCTACGCTATCCGGCGACGTATCCTTTACCCTGCTAAAACCTATTCTAAAACCTATTCTAAAAGAGCAGCGAGTGTCTTTTTTAAGACGCCTCGCACTTCCGGTTGTGAAGCGCTTCCGCTGTCGACCCTGCGGGCTCGACTCGAAGCCTTCAACACCCCCCGCCTCTCCTCACCGACGCGCAGCTGCCGCTCACGAGCCTCACTGCCGTCGGATCTGAGAATGAGGCCGAGGTACACGTACGAGCACGCGGCTAGCTCTCTTTACGTTACAAGAGAGCTACCCCGCCCTCGTGTCCCCGTTCGCGCGTCATGCAGAGCCCTCTCGAGCTCTCTGCATGACCCGGACGGGCATCATCTGTGTTACATGTAGGTCCCGTGCCCACTACTCGTGCGCGCGCCCTCGTACAAACACTGTTCCAGTTCTGCTCGACCACCGAGCACGCGGCTAGCTCTCTTTACGTTACAAGAGAGCTACCCCGCCCTCGCGTCCCCGTTCGCGCGTCATGCAGAGCCCCCTCGAGCTCTCTGCATGACCCGGACGGGCTTGCGCGCCGCCGTCGAAATGTCTCGCCATGTCAGTCCCCTTAGATAAGGCTACTGCAGTGGTGTATTTGGCAGCCAACGAGCCGGTAATGCAACCCGCTCGCCTGCACAACTCCGCCGTTCTCGCGGCGACCCAGAGAAATCTCAAGTGAGTATAATGTCAGATTAAGAATGTAAGTTACGTGCCCGCTCACGAGCGCTCACGCTTAACTTACCAACAGACACATCGTCTCCGAAAAGACGTGCGTGTTTAAGTTTATTCCCTGTCAGTCCCCTTCAAACCGGCTACTGCAGTGGTTCAATTAGCAGCCAACGAGCCGGTTTGTTGACCCTCTCGCCTGCACACAAACGCCGTTTTTCACGGCGAGCCAGAAAAATCTCAAAAAGAGTATTTAATGTCTGGTCCGGCTAATGCCGTCGGTGTTGTAAGTGTAATGAAAGTGCCCACGCCCCAGTGTTCACCACTACACATAAGCACTCCGAACCTCGCAGAGCACACTCTCATGAAGCGCAGAAAAGCCGCTCGAGTGTTGAATGTAAGAAATGTGTCCACAAGTCTGTGCCCACTATCTACCCGCTCTGTTAAACAATCAAGAAAGCAGGTTATGAATGTAAGTCTCGTGCCCGCCAGAGTGCGTTCACGCTTGCTAACACAAACCTCCACCCGGGCTCCGCCCGCGCGTTTAAGTGTTATCACAAAACGCAAGGCATTAATAAAACGCTCCCCATCCATTATGATCGGGGCGTCAAATACACTTGCAAGTCTAGTGCCCGCGCTCACGCTTACAGGAAGCTTTTCCACCCGGAGCGCTGCTCGCGTGTCAAAGAGTGAAAAAAGAATGTTCCCCATCCCTTATGATTGGGACATCTCATATAAATCAGCCGGTCTCGGCTTTCAGCGAGCAGCCATTGCCCAGAACCGAGAGCGCGCGCGCCGCGCTTTCGGCTCCGGGTCAGTTTCACAAAAGAAAGCAGGTTATGAATGTAAGTCTCGTGCCCGCCTGAGTGCGTTCACACTTGCTAAACACTAACCTCCCCCCGGGCTCCGCCCGCGCGTTTAAGTGTTATCACAAAACGCAGGGCATTAATAAAACGCTCCCCATCCATTATGATCGGGGCATCAAATACACCTGTAAGTCTCCTGCCCGCGCACACGCGCTCACGCTTACAGGAAGCTTTCCCGCCCGGAGCGCTGCTTGCGCGTCAAAAAAATGACAAAAGACTGTTCGCCATCCCTTATGATTGGGACATCTCACATAAATCAGCCGGTTTCAGCTTTTCAGCGAGCAGCCATTGCCCAGAACCGAGAGCGCGCGCACCGCGCTTTCGGCTCCGGTTCAGTTTCACAAGCCCGCAAATGGCGGCGGTCTGAACCCGGAGGCCATTCGCCCCCTAGCGGCTCACATAGCTGCGTGGGAAACTATCTGAGGGATTTCAGAATGGGTGTTGAGCACAATAAAGCAGGGCTATACACTTCAATTCATTCGCCGTCCCCCGCGTTTTCAAGCCCGGACCGCGACGATAGTGAATGCGGAAGTAGCACACCTACTTCAAGCAGAAATAGCAAAGCTGCTGTGCAAAGGGGCTATAGAAAAGGTACCGCCTTCTCTGAGCGAGTCAGGCTTTTACAGCCGATATTTTCTCGTACCCAAGAAGGACGGAGCCTTCAGACCTATCCTAGATCTGAGACATTTGAACTAAGTGCTTGCGAAAAGACCGTTCAAAATGCTTACGACCAGGAAAATCCTCGCGCACGTTCGCCCGAGGGACTGGTTTATTTCTCTAGATCTGAAGGATGCCTATTTTCAGATTCAGATAGTACCCCGTCACAGGCAATTTTTGAGATTCGCCTTCGATGGTCAGGTATATCATTACACCGTCCTGCCGTTCGGCCTGTCCCTGGCACCCTGTACATTTACAAAGTGCATGGACGCGGCGCTCGCCCCCCTGAGAAGTCAGGGGCTGTGAATAATGAACTATCTGGACGATTGGCTGATATTGGCACAGTCAGAGACAGAACTGCTATCTCACAGAACAGTGCTTCTCAGTCATCTGGAAAGCTTGGGTCTCACGGTCAACTGGACCAAGAGCTCATTACTGCCCGGCCAGTCAATTTCCTTTTTAGGAATAGCACTGGACTCGGTGACCATGACGGCTCGTTTATCGACACAGCGCGCGCGGTTTGGTTTTCACATAAACTGTCTGGAAATGATAGCGGTCGAGAACGCGCTGAAGTGCTTACTCCCGTTCATACAGGACCAGCATGTTCTTGTCCGCTCGGACAACATGTCTGTGGTATCCTATGTAAACCGTCAGGGCGGTGTCAGATCCAGAAATCTCTGCAATCTGACGGAACGCCTCCTTATTTGGTCTCAGATGCACCTGCGCTCGCTGAGGGCGGCGCATGTGCCTGGCCATTTGAACGACGGCCCAGACAAACTGTCCAGGGACAATGTTCCCCCAGGGGAATGGTCCCTGCACCCCAAACGGTCCAGAAACTGTGGCGCCTATTCGGCAGAGCGGAAGTCGACCTATTTGTGTCAAAAGACAACGCTCAATGCCCGACGGTCTGTTCGAAGGACGAGGACGCGCTGGCCCAGGTTTGGCCCAGCCTCCCGCTATATGCTTTCCCTCCGGTCTCTCTGTTGCCACAGGTGATCAAGAGAATCAGGGAAACGCGCCACTCGGTGCTCCTCATAGCCCCGCGTTGGGAGAATCAGATTTGGTTCCCGGAACTAGCAGGGCTGTCACATACAGCTCCGTGGCCGAATCCGGTGAGGGCAGATCTCCTCTCTCAGGCTCGCGGCACGATCTGGCATCCCAATCCAGAGCGCTGGTCTCTGCATTTATGGTTGATCAACGGGTACTCGTTGCCCTGCCAGAAGGAGTGATGAACAGGATCACGCAGTCTAGAGCCCCTTCCACGAGAAGGCTCTACGCGTCTAAATGGTCGGTTTTCTCTGGATGGTGCACCGACAGAGGTCTGGACCCGCGGACATGCGGGGTGGCGCATCTGCTCACCTTCCTACAAGAGCTGTTGGATAAGGGAAGGTCCACATCAACGCTCAATGTATACGTGGCGGCCGTGGCAGCGTTCGCAGAATCGATGCACGGCCAGTCATTGGGAAGACACGAGTTGGCCATCCGCTTCCTCAGAGGAGCTAGAAGGATGAATCCGCCGCGCCCCCCGTCGGTTCCCATGTGGGATCTTTCATTGGTCCTCGAGGCCCTGAAAGCTTTTCCATTTGAACCACTAGACACCGTGGGGTTGAAATATCTATCACTGAAAACCGTCTTTCTGATTGCACTGTCGTCAGTAAAACGTGTAGGGGACCTGCATGTGCTGTCTGTCAGCGCGTCGTGTCTTGAGTTCGGACCGAATGATTCTAAAGTCATCCTCAGACCTAGACATGGCTATGTCCCTAAAGTGATGGGCACTCCATTCAGAGCGCAAGTTATTTCGTTGTCAGCTCTCCCAGCATCTGACAGCGAAGGTGATGTGAATCTCCTCTGCCCTGTCAGAGCGCTGAGGTTTTACATTACGCTCTCTGCCTCCTTCAGGCGTTCGGAACAGCTTTTTTGTTTCGTTTGGTGGGCGCACCAAGGGTCTCGCCTCCTCGAAACAGAGCCTGTCCAGATGGATAGTAGACGCTATAGCGGCCGCTTACGCGTCAAAAGGTCTGCAATGCCCTCTGGGCATCAGGGCTCATTCCACGAGAGGCGTGGCCTCTTCGTGGGCATGGTCCAGTGGAATTTCTATCCATGACATATGTGTAGCGGCGGGCTGGAGCTCCCCGTCTACCTTTGTCAGGTTTTATAACCTAGAAGTTCCTGCCTTGCAGGCTAAACTGTTGTCAGTCTGAAGGAGAGGTGTATTCTGCCCAGATCTCCTGCTCAGATCACTCTCACATGACTCAGCTCTCCTGGTTGAGCTGCACTAGGTAGGGTATGTGCCATGTGCCTATACAGACCGGCGCGCTGCTCTGTATTCCCTATGTGTGCTTATGTACAAGTGATGGCCCGCGTGGTTGGCCACCTTATTTTTTCCACTTATGGGGTTCCCCTGAAAGCTCGGGGTCTCATGTGGATGCTTGGCGCGCACGGCGTTGACAAAGTGTTCCCGTAGCGTAAGCTAAACTTACGCAATACGAGAGAACCTCTCGTAAGAGAACGATACTCGGTTACTAACGTAACCTCGGTTCTCTCTAGAGAGGGAACGAGTATTGCGTAACCGGCCGTGCGAGCGCCACGAGCGACTTCGCTTCAGTCGACGAAAATCAGGGAAGTCAGCCTACAGCCCCTAGTGTTATACACTAAGCCACGCCCATTCTGGCGGGCTGTGACGCTATGAAGGCGCGGGCGCCCTTCATTGGGCGTGACGTCACGCCGGGCTCACTGGTAGGCTGCAGCAGTTGCCCGCAGGGCAGCCAATGAGCATGCGAGATGGCCTGCTCTAGGTCTGCTAGCTGCTGCACTGCGTTGACAAGGAATACAAAATTAAGGATAATTTTTTGGCTTCAGTATCTCGAGAAGATGAATCTTTCCCGTAGCGTAAGCTAAACTTACGCAATACTCGTTCCCTCTCTAGAGAGAACCGAGGTTACGTTAGTAACCGAGTATCGTTTTCACTTGTTTCGAACAGTACATTTGCTTCAAATATTAGGATGCCTAAAAGGGGAAGTCAGGTAAAAGTTTATCATAAGGGTTAGATTATCTAAAGGTCAGATTTTTAGAGTCAGAAACATGATCAGTTCCACAAGACAGTTTACTATCTTATCTATTAAAAATCCATCACACATTACCAATAAATTATTAAAATGTTTAGACAGTCTCATTCAGTTTTTTTCACAACACATTCATAATCATTGTATCGCCGGTGCGCTGTGGCTTTATGTTTGCATTTGAGCACTGATTAGGCTATACATATTTAATATAGGCAATTAAAGGCACATTATTATGATTTATGGCTTATTAATATAAATGCACGATTAGTCAACTAATGGCTTAAATGACCGACTACTAGCCGACAAGAAAAATCTTTAGTCGAGGGCAGCCCTAGTAAATGCATGTCCTCAGTTAATTTTACCAAGTACTTTTTTGTATAATCAGACTGTAAGACACCTTAAAATAAAGGGTAACCAATGATTCTCTATGTGAAGCAGATGAATATTAATAACAGTCCTGTCAATTATATTGGGACAGATTTTCTGAGAATGACCCATTTGTTTGTCTCAATACTAAGCAATTTTTGATATACTCATATTAAAAAGCACACTTGTTGTCTTCTTTGAATGATTCTCTTTGCAGACGACCTTAAAGCAAACCTAGTTCCCGGCGTGAGCGATGACACCGTGTCAGCTTCGGCCAGCAGTCTCTTCGCCCTGACCCTTAACCTGGTGTCCAGCGCTGCCCATGACCCACTGGGCCGGGACAAGTTCTGGGTGGTCAACCTGCGGGCCGAGGACCAGAGCATTCGACCCGAGCTGAGAGGCTTCAGGAGATTCCTTCTGCCCCGAGACACAGAGAAGCTCCACCAGAAGCTGTCGAGAGGACAGATGTGCTCCTGCTTCAGCTCCTTCACCTTCAGGAACGCCCTGAAGAAGACGGAGATCCACACAGACCTCCTAACCTGTGCCGAAGACCACAGCCGGGACCGAACACCTCATCTCCTGCCATAATATGTGCCTTTCTGTTCATTTTCATCATAAAAGATGCTTCCTTCCAGCAGACTTCAGGTCCAGCTCTGATCAAACTCTCTGAGCTCCTTCACTGATTCAGCTGGGCTTGGATGTTTGAAAAACATTAACAAACCTTGTGTCTTGGTTATGCAAATGTTAAGAGAACATTCTGTTTTGTGACTTTTGAATATTCGCTGAGCATTCTGAAACAAATAACAAATGTAACATTTAAAAAAAGTCCAACTGAAATGATAAACGTAACATGAACGATGCATAAATGCAGAGCCGGCTCTCCCTATAAGAGAACTAAGCGGCTGCTTAGGGCCCCGCCGCCACTAGGGGGCCCCCTAACTACAGATGGTAGTCGCCGCGGTTTCGGTTTAACAATAGCGGTTCTCAAAGTGTGGCACGCGCCCCCCTGGTGGGGAATAGAGACGTGACAGGTGGTGCGCGCCAACGGGAGGAAATTTTCCTTTTTATGCCTTTATATCTTTATTCGTTCATGGCGAGTCCGCATCGTCAACTTCATCTTTGCAGCGACACAGAAAACATCAGTTTATTAATAAACAATTAAATGTGTAAAAAAACTCCTATTTTTACACATTCATAATCATTACTTATGCCGGTTCTTTGTGGCAAGCTTTATGCGTGCGGTCGTGCGGCAATAACGCTCATTAACCTGTATAGACTATTTAAGTAATTAAATCAATATAAAGGGGCGATTTGTCTACTAATGGCTTAAATAAACAACTACTAGTCGACTAGAAAAAAACTTTAGTCGGAGACAGCACTTATTCCACATTTTCGAACCAGCTGTGTTGAGCGACACTGAGCGGAATGAGCGAGCGAGGAATATTCAGAAATGCGCTCTCTCTCTCCGCTCACATGCTCTGATCGGAACAAAGGAATATTAAAATAATTAATCATTAGTTTATATCTTATACACTGCCCATCATTTTAATCCCATATCAAACACAGTAGCCTATGTTATGTCTATTTTTTTTTTTATAGACCTGTCTTTCCAAATGGATTTCTCTTCTTTTCTTTTTTTAACAGATTGCAATGTGGCATTTTTATTTCTTTTCTATTTTTGAACTTGATACACATTTTGACACAGCTGCACTTTTATTTTCTCCATTTTTGAATTCCATGCAAGTTATGACACAGCTGCACTTTTATTTTCTTTATTTTTGAACTTGCTGTTATGGTATTTGATGTAGATAGTTAGTTTGTATTTAGATACTACTTGTTACTTCAATAAATTGGAACATTTTAAGCTTGTTGCGTATTTCATTAGCATTGTGTTGCGATGGGAGCAGGTGGGGCTTGAAAATTCCCCCTTGTCCAAAGTGGGGAATGACAGAAAAAGTTTGAGAACCACTGCAGTCAACCAACCAACCGTGTCAGATTGTTGTCTTCCCTGGACTTGGAAATTTGACTGCAAAAATGAAACAAGTCTATCCATCGGGTGCAGAAAAAAGGAAAAAGAAGAAAATGTTTAAATTACTTTAGAAGGAAGCAAAGACATTACTGGTCCAACTTCTCCCTCCTTTTAAAGTGTGGAAAAGGGAAAAGAAGTTCAAAGATTGAGACTCCAGCAACACCTGTAGTAGGCCTATGCAACAACTTTATTAAAGATTTGTTAGATTGGGGTTAGATTGTTTACAGTTGCTGGTTTAAGGTGGCAATACTCCATTATTCACTGCAAGGCAGGGCCCCAAAATTATCCTGCTTAGGGCCCCCAGATTTACAGAGCCGGCCCTGCATAAATGTTTTTTTTTAGTGCCAATGTTTAGAGGACGTTGAGAGAATCTTTCCACAGCGTTAGCAAGAGATCTGAGCGCGCTCATAAAAGATCCTGTGCCAATTTATATCAAGTATATCGAGAGAAATAACTTCTGCTGCTTTAATTTTATTAGTAAACTGCACTGCCTTTAGTCATTTTCTTATTTCATGTTGTTTCCTTCTAATGTGTTATCTCTTTTATGTAAAGCACATTGACCACAAATATTGTATAAATTGATTTGTCTCATGTGGCTGGGCCAATACGGCGCAACAAGCAAGACCTGCTCCTCGTTCTCCTGACTCTGCACAGTGCCTGTGCAAGAAGGTTCATTGGGGGAAACGCATACTTGCAAAGGTCCCGGGAAAGCAATGTGCCAGTGCATCAGTGCCGAGGTGCCCTCGGTGAGGGAGTAGAACAACTGGCAGTGGGACGTGTCCGGGGGGGCGAACAGATCTACCTGTGTGGTCTCGAAGCGCCTCCAGATCAGCTGGACCGCCTGGGGATGGAGATCAGCTGGACCGCCTGGGGATGGAGATCAGCTGGACCGCCTGGGGATGGAGATCAGCTGGACCGCCTGGGGATGGAGATCAGCTGGACCGCCTGGGGATGGAGATCAGCTGGACCGTCTGGGGATGGAGATCAGCTGGACCGCCTGGGGATGGAGATCAGCTGGACCGCCTGGGGATGGAGATCAGCTGGACCGCCTGGGGATGGAGATCAGCTGGACCGCCTGGGGATGGAGATCAGCTGGACCGCCTGGGGATGGAGATCAGCTGGACCGCCTGGGGATGGAGATCAGCTGGACCGCCTGGGGATGGAGATCAGCTGGACCGTCTGGGGATGGAGATCAGCTGGACCGCCTGGGGATGGAGATCAGCTGGACCGCCTGGGGATGGAGATCAGCTGGACTGCCTGGGGATGGAGATCAGCTGGACCGCCTGGGGATGGAGATCAGCTGGACCGTCTGGGGATGGAGATCAGCTGGACCGCCTGGGGATGGAGATCAGCTGGACCGCCTGGGGATGGAGATCAGCTGGACCGCCTGGGGATGGAGATCAGCTGGACCGCCTGGGGATGGAGATCAGCTGGACCGCCTGGGGATGGAGTCTCCACTCTCCCGGGAGCGCCTGCTGTCCTGAGAGCTCGTCGGCTGCGCGGTTGAGCAGGCCTGGAATATGAATGGCACAAAGCGACCTGTTGTAGATTTTTCCCTAAACCTAACTACTCTAACTTACAATTCGGCGAGTCTACAGTCGACTACAGCCTTTTACCTAAACTTCAGCGAGTCTACAGTCGACTACAGCCTTTTACCTAAACTTCAGCGAGTCTACAATCGACTACAGCCGAGTTTACATTGTATTAATTCTAACTTACCCTAAACTAGCCTGCTGCGCAACAGAAAACAGGCTCCAGCAAATATCCTTTAAATGCTTTAATCACGGCCAGGAGAGTTCTCGAGCAGTTCTCAGAGAATCTCCCTAGAAGCAGCAAGGCCGGTGGATCTCAGACAAATCCCATTGAGAATCCCACCAGTCAACACGAATACAACAGTTTTAATAATGTAACATGATACATCACCACGAGTTCTCAAACCCAGACATCACAAAACAGAATCATCATGACTAACATATCACGCTCTCCATCCTCACGATTGGTTAGATTGTCAAAGCAAGTCCCCCCTTTCTTTACAAAATATATATGCCTTTCAGCAAAATATCCTGTATCATCAAATACATTGTGAGGGGTTAATATTTTAATAAATCATTTCACAATATAACGGTTAGTCCAATTTCAAAGTTCCTTTTGACTAAAGTTATATTAAGTCAAATGTTTAGGAGGTTAGGGTTTGTCTGCTACATCCTAGAGAAAAAGTAAGTAAGCTCAATTTAGATTTATTGTTAGAAACAGGAATGGAAGTTGTAGTCATCTTCAGACATAGGACCAAAGGAGTTGTTAGAACTTATCACGAGATGTAAGTATAATTCATATCTTTGTGGTTAGATGTTAAAAACATTGTTAATTTAATATTCAGTTTAAAATCTCCACCACAAACCTCAGATGCTTCTGACTTCAAAGGAGGAAATGGCATATTTCTGCGTAAGCATCTTGGACGGCAGCCTGTGAAGGGACCGGTTTAGGACACGCAGGTCCAAGATTGGTGATAACCCAGCGCCTTTCTTGGGTACAATGAAGTATGGGCTTGTAGATACCGGTCTTTATATCGGCTGGAGGGACCGGCTTGATCGCGTCCTTCGCCAGTAGGACTGCGATCTCTGCCCGGAGCACAGAGGCATTGTCCGCAAGAACACGGCGGAACTGAATGCATCGGTGCTGGGGTGTGCCGGGCCAACTGAATCGCATAGCTGAGTCTGATGCTAAAGATGAGCCAGCGAGACGGGCCTGGGAAGCGCTTGCTCCCAGACACCGTGCAAGTGGGACCAACGGTACAATAGACGTACCTGCGGTGGGGCAGTGAGGCTCATTAGGGAAGCCCTCACGGTAATCCTCAGATAACCCTGGCTAAGCGCTGAAGTAGGCTTATTCTGGGGACCACTAGATCGGGGCATAGGAGAGGGGACTGCACTTCCCTTGAGGTAAACAAGTCTCGATCTTAGCACAGCAATAGTCATCCTGCACTGAGAACATGAACTATTCACAAAAGCAGCCTCAGTGTGCTGAATGCCCAAACATGACAGAAAACTACTGTGACCATCAGCTGGCGCCAGGGAACGACCACATCCTGAAACGCACAGGCGGAAAAGGACGAAGGGTCACGCCTGTGTTGCTCTTTTGTGAAGAAAACAACTCTGTTTTCAATCTCTCAAATAGTGCTGAGGCACCCAGAGAATGGCAGCAGGAAACCGAGAGAGAGAGAGAGATAAAGAGAGAGATAGGGAGGGAGAGAGAGAGGGAGGGAGGGCGGAGAGAGAGAGGGGGGGGGTGAGAGAGAGACAGAGAGAGAGCGAGAGAGAGAGAGAGAGAGAGAGAGAAGAGAGAGAGAGAGAGAGAGAGAGAGAGAGAGAGAGAGAGAGAGAGAGAGAGAGAGAGAGAGAGAGAGAATCTCAGATGCATGTTAATTCTATGCTGAAGACAAACAGGAAGCTCGGCTCCGAAGTGAAAGACAAAGGTGCATGTGTCCCCTTCCGTGTTAGTACCCACACGGCGCGTGATATTTTACTCAGGGTGATATTTTATCAGTGTTAGATTTGGCCTGTGATGGCATGATTGAATCAATAAAATAAGCAGAAAAATTATCCATTTATTATACTCAAAAAAACATAATCACTCACTGACTGACTCACTCGTATATTCGCTTTGGATGAAAGCCTCTGCTAAATGATTAAATGTACATGTAAATATAAAATAAAATGTAACCTTAGAAAGAAATTAGGTTTTGGTGATTTCATAATGTAATCAATTTCTCATAAAATAACATTATGCAACAATGTTATTACATGATACTCAATATTATATTACTTAATAAATATTAAACTTATTTGATAATGTAGTGTTACTACACTACGAGTTGTCATAGTAAGTAATAATTAAGGTAAACATTATTACACTTCACAATTTTATTGGTTTTTGTTGAGAAAATTAGCACATTATGAAAAGTACATTTGACATGACATTTTATGCAATTATTACATAATGAGATTCTACAAAAGCTGTTCAGTTCCAGAATTGTTCAGGAAAAATTTAAATAGCAACTTATTTTAAAGATAAGCACTCACTTATTTACACTTACTACTTAAGTATCTTTTAAATAAACATGGCTTTTGTAATAAGCAGTGGGTACAGGGAAAGGTTTGACCATTGAAATTAGGAATACTACAAAACAATACTTACCTTTTATGAAAAAGTCCCACTGGAACATGAAATATTGTTTTATTTATTTTCAACAGTTTTGTCCTAGCCCTTATAAGCACTGATATGCTTCCCATGGTTCTCAGCAGGAGAGACGGTTCACCAGACGAAGGCGGCTCGTTCTCTGAGCATCCGAACACCGAAGCGCTGCCACTCGCGCTGGTGGATCCACAGCTCCTGTGTGGTGTCCAAACATGCCAGAACCGACCCGCCCTTCCACGCCGTCACACGCGCATCAGTGTCCTGAGGAGAGGCACAGCGCAGGGGATTATGGGTAGGGTTTGCATCAGGTCCTCAATAACTACAGGCTCCAAAAATACGATCATTCGCGTGTGAGGGACACCCATCCTAACATTTAAAATCCTTTACGAATACCCAATTTACTCACTGAAAAGTGAATGTAGTCTAATATTGCCTATCACATTAATCTATCATCGCTAGCTTTTATCTAAATTTTTATCGCTAGCACAACACGCTAAAACCTCGCTAGTCTGTTAACCTGCCATCCGTGCTTGCCATCTTTTTTCTTTTTTTTCGCGTGCGCGCATTTTACGCGTCTATCGAACAACTGTGGTCAGTAAGATCAGTCAACAAACACGGTAATGTAATGTAATATCTTTATAATGTATATGTAATATAATGTAATATCTTAAAGTTATTATCACTTGCACTTCATGTCACATGTATAGTATAGCCTTCTCTGTCAGCAATATAGGATTTACATGTGATAAATGCAGGGAGATAGTCAGGCTGACGGAGAAGATTTCAGTACCAGAGACACAAATCCAAACTTTAATCGAGTAAAGTAAGAGTGAAAGGGCTTTAGATACTGCTTTGGATGCGACTAGCTTAGAGAACACTGTACATTGTTTGGTTCCGGCTGAAGTAGAGCCTGTGCAGCAGTTATTGGCGATTCTATTACACGGAACGTGAAAATACAGACACCAGCCACCATAGTCACATGTTTGCCGGGAGCCAGAGAGCCTGACATCAAAGCAAATTTAAAAGTGCTGGCTAATGCTAATCGTAAATTCTCTTATTCTTATTAGATTATTATTCACATCGGCACTAATGATGTTCGACTTCGGAGATCACTAAAATTAACGTTAAAGAGGTGTGTGAACTCTAGGGCTGGGTACCGAGTTCGGTACTTTTTAGGTACCGACCGAATTGCCTCGATACTACCGAGTATCGAAACATGTCTTGTTTTTCGGTACCAAGTTTCGGTACCTAAGTGGTTAATCTCGTCAACGTCAGTGAAACAATAAACATGCAGCATGATTGGCTGTGGCGGAAAAACACTAGTTTACGCGGCTGCCCGGAGACGTGGCTCGTCGCACGTGAGGCTGTAGTGTGTGTGTGTGTGTGTGTGTGTGTGAGCGTAAGCGTCCAAACCAGATAGATAGAAAATATGTGGAAATGATCAAAAGTGTACCTATGTACCCGACTCGATGCCATAAGCACACGATGCAATATTTTCGACAAGATAATTGCTGCCAAGACCGGTAACACGGTAAATCTGCACTTAAAAGCGCACAGAATACACTCGAGAGTAGAAAGTAGAACTGGGGCGCGTCACATATAAACCAAAACTCAGCGTATAGGATACTTGCCTCACAGACATGAGAAATAGTTCTATATATGTTCAAAATATGTCTACTTTTAAACGAAACAATTAGAAATAAATAGTTTGATTACCTAATCCATATAGACGCGCGCGCGTTTACTGCAGGGATGACGAGTCAGTATCGCAAATTCGCAATAATCATCTTTGCAGCCAACACGTTTAGTAAACACTTGTTCATTAATAAACAATTAAAATATCTCCTTGCTATCGTTTCCCGACACATCCATAATCATTAGGCTACTTTTGCCAGTGCTTTACGCAAGCTTCATGTGTGCTGAGCACGAGGCATATATCCCGCACCCCAGTAGCCTATATTTAATTCAATTCACATTTATTTGTATAGCATTTTTCACAATACATATCGTTTCAAAGGAGCTTTACAGAAAATGCATGTGTCTAAATTACAATTTAGAGTGATCTGTTATCAGGGGTGACTGTGTGTAATGCATTTCAATTAATTTTCATTCAGTTTCATTGTTAAACAATGCATTTAGTTAAGGCAGAAACAATGAGCTCATTGAAGTAAAGAATACATGTTGTTAAATGATTAGGAAACATTGAAAACTTTAGCATTGGTGCTTTTTTACAGACTCAAAATATGAGTGTAAAAAAGTCAACAAACTGAAAAAATAAAAGTAATTTTTTTAGGTAATGTTATATTGATAAAATTGGTATCGGAAAAAGTATCGTTCAGGAACCGGTATCGAAGTCAAGGTATCGGTATCGAAAATTTTGTTACGATACCCAGCCCTAGTGAACTCGCAAGTAAGATGTCAGGCACTGTAATTTGCTCTGGCCCCCTTCCTGTTCGAAGGAGTGATGAGATAGTTAGGCCTGGGACACACTGGCTGCGTGGCGTAAGCGTGGCGTTTCTGTTGCGTGTCAGCTGCGTGGTGGCTGCGTCGCGTTTTCTGTGCCTTTGCACATCAAAAGCGTGTCTGACGCGGCGCTGCTGACACGCATCACCCTTGTTCGACATATGGGAGAGAGTTGTGCAAGCCCTATTCTTCATGTTAAGCATAAATATAAAGCCTACTGATAAAGACACTGTCAGCACAGCAGTATTGACAACAAAATAGACTACAGAATATGTCGTTCTGTATTGACAGGTGCAATATTTGAAAATTTATAATTAGGCCTATTTATTTATTTACTTTTAAACTAGGCCTATATTTATATCTAAATTTGTCAAAAATGTAATTTATTAATATGCATTCGTGTACAAAATAACATTTAAACATCTTTTCCTATTCTATTTTGCCTGGAAATGCTTCCAACACGCTTGCGTCGCATGAAAAATAGGCGTCGGTTCTATTTCTAGCATGCACGCGTTTTCCGCGCAGCTAATGCCGCGCCTGAGACACGCGTGTCACGCAGGCAGTGTGCAAGCTCTAACCTGTTAACATGGGAGCCGAAATAAAAACGGACACGCCACGCAGCCAGTGTGTCGCAGGCCTTAGTAGATTGTGTTACCTCAATGGCTGGCTGTCTAAGTGGTGTCCGCAAAATAATATAGAATTCATAGACAATTGGAAAAGTTTTTGGGGCAAACCTGACCTGTTGAAAAGAGATGGTATTCATCCCTCCTGGGATGGTGCTGCTCTTCTCTCTAGTAATTTGGCTCATAGTCTTAGAGCTCAAACATGACAATCTGGGGCTCAGGTCAGGAAGCAGACAAACTGGCTAAACCGACCGTCTGCTAGCGGCCTCGCGTCACCAATGTCAGATAAATCCCATCACATAGAGCCTCTTTCACCTAGATATCATCATATAGAGACTGTGTCTGTTCCCTGAATTAGGAAATACAAAAAACTCCTAAACCCATCTAAGGGCAAAAATTTAATTGATGTTCAAAAAATTAAAAAACAGATATAATACAAATGAACAAATGATAAAATTTGGGTTGCTGAATTGTACTTATAGTTAATGATATGATTACATACTATATCCTGGATGTGCTGTGTATGACAGAAACCTGAAAAACCTAATAACTACATTAAAAAACAAACAAACAATTACATTACTTTAAATGAGTCCACCCCCCAAGATTACTATTATAAACACGAACCTGGTCTGAAAGGCAAAGGGGGGGTGTTACTGTAATTTATAGTAATATTTTCAGAATTACTAAGTCGTCTAGTTTCAAATATAATTATTTTGAAGTGTTGGTGCTTAATGTAACTAGTGTTAATGATAATTCACATTTGAGATTTGTACTGGCTACTGTATACAGGCCACCAGGGCACCATACAGACTTTATCAAAGAATTTGCTGACTTTCAATCAGAGTTAGTACTGGCTGCAGATAAAGTCCTAATTGTTGGTTTATTTTAATATACATGTAGATAACGAGATAGATAATTAATAGACATTCTGAACTCTATTGGAGTTAGACAACACGTGTCAGGACCTACTCATTGTCGTAATCATACTCTAGATCTAATATTATCACATGGAATAGATGTTGATGCTGTTGAAATTCTGCAGCAGAGCGATGACATCTCAGATCATTAAACTTTAGTTTATCATTAAACTCAGTCTCGTGTAAACTTCATTTAACCAAGGCTGCAAAGCCGACTCCGTGTTACAAATATGTTAGACCTATCACTTCTGCCACTAAAGATTGCTTTATTAATAATCTTCCTGATCAGTTTCATCATCTCAGCATCCCAGATATCTTAGAAGAACTCGATATTGTGACAGAAACTTTTAACTCTCTCTTTTCCAGCACTTTAGACACAGTTGCTCCGCTGCGCTTAAAGAAGATTAAAGAAAATATTCCAACGCCGTGGTACAACGAGCACACACACACACACACACACACACACACACACACACACACACACACACACACACACACACACACACACACACACACACACACACACACACACACACACACACACACACACACACACAAACACACACACACACACACACACACAGGCCCTAAAGAGAGCAGCCAGAAAAACGGAGCGCAACTGGAAGAAAACAAAACTAGAGGTATTTCGGATTTCATGTAAGGAGAGCTCGATTGCTTACAGAGAGGCTTTAAAAACTGCTAGATCTGCTTATTTTTCAAGCCTATTAGAAGAAAATAAACAAAACCCTAGGTATTTATTGAAACAGTGGCTAAACTAACGAAAAATAAAGTTTCAACCCCAGACATTTGCAAGCAGCACAGCAGTAATGACTTTATAACCTTCTTTACTTACAAGATTGATAATATCAGGGAGAAAATGATAACTATGAAACTGTCTACTACAGTACCGCATCAGACAGTGCAGTGTAGTCTCAGTGACGAAAAATTCGATTCATTCATTGATATAGGAGAGGAAGAACTTTGCAAACTCGTTAATTCATCTAAATCGACAACATGTATGTTAGACCCTATACCGACTAAACTACTGAAAGAAATGCTTCCAGAAGTCATAGATCCTCTTCTTAATATCATTAATTCGTCTTTGTCTCTAGGATACGTACCAAAAACTTTTAAGTTGGCTATGATTAAACCGCTTGTTAAAAAAACGCAACTTGATCCTACAGAATTAGTCAATTACAGGCCGATCTCAAATCTACCTTTTCTGTCAAAGATACTAGAAAGGGCAGTATCTTCACAACTATGTTCCTTTTTAGAAAGAAATGGTGTCTGTGAGGATTTCCAGTCAGGATTTAGACCGTATCATAGTACTGAGACAGCTCTCAGAGTCTCAGGGATTAAAGTGAAAAAAATTCTTCTGACTGAAAGTTTTTTCAGGCCAAGTCATATTCCTTTAACGTTATCTAAATAGTCCAGACCAATAGCTTTTTAAGGGGAGATGTTTTAAACCGCTTTAATATTGCCAATTTGCATATTTTAAAAGCTATTTTAATCTATGAAAAAAAATTAGTTAGCTTGACAAATACTCAACCATCTACATAACTTTTCAGTGCATGTTTTTATTTATCTTATAAGACCAAATAATGCTAAACTACATTAATATATAGTTTATTCCATGGCAAATGGTTTTGGCTGAGGGCAAAGTGAAGTTTCATAACTTTATATATTTAGGCTATTTAACTTTAACTTTGTAGCCTATTAGAGAGCTGACTAATGTTTGACTGAATTGTTTGCTTTATTTCTCATTGTATAGCTTCTTATAGCTTCCTACCTATTAGGCTACTTATACTTTTATACTGGATATTATTGATCATTAAAACTGACATTTAACAAAAAGAGACAGGGTTGTGTAATGTTATATATTCTAAAATATATAAAATATTCTTTATATATATTTTACTAGCATTCACTTCACTGTATGTGTACATGCATAATAAAATAAAACGATACAACCCTGTCTCTGTTTGTTAAATGTTAGTTTTTATGATCAATAACGTTTCATATTTTTGAAATGAAAACGAAAAGCAGGGTTGTGTTTTATATTTCGTGTCGTTATAAATATATGGAGTGAAGATAATCAATGTGCGTTGCCTGAACCACATTTGTGTGGCCATTAATATGTTCATTTATAAATGAAAAGAGGTGTTTTATATATTTCGTTTTATTGTTGATGAAAAGAGGCAGAGTTGTATTTTATACCATATTTCGTTTTATTGTTGCCTTAAAATATACATTTATACATACAAATATACATACAGAGATAACCGGAGTAGCCAGAGCGAGCTGAGTGACGCGATCAAGAACGCCGCTATTCCATTTGCAGAATAACCGGACTCGTGTCCTCGGGAGTTCGGTTCTCCTGAGTCGAACTTGGCAAGTCTGAACTATCAAGGACGCAAGTCCGAAGTTTGCGCACTGGTATTGAGGAACGGCCAATATTGGCCCGCGTTCTGTTTTCTATCATGCGCCGTGCACGTTTGAGATGACGTAAGATGCACGCAAACGCACCAGGGTTCGATAGAATCAAGTTGAGTGTGAAACCAGACCAACGCTGCGGGGGGCGCCGGGAACAAACGCGCTCGGATTCGGACCGTAGTGAACCTGACACATGCACTTCTCCAAAACTAAGATTAATTGAGTGAACATGGAGCAGTTTTTCCGTGAGCGGGAACTGAAAACCCGGACTGGACCGTAAGCGAAGTGATTACAGAATGTTAGAGTGGAGAGAGGAACGTGCTTTCGCTCCAATCCAGGCTTTATCACATCCCCCTCAGCAGGGTGAATACACCTGTCTTTCCTTAATTTAAGACCTATTCAAACTAAAATCAAGACATTTATCACACTATTTGAGAAATGAAAGCCTATTTACGGCCTTAAAATTAGGAAAAGTGAATTTAGGACATTAAGGAACATAACGGCTCCCTTTATCTGACCGTTATCAGTTTGTAGCAGTAAATGAAGAGATGTACCACAAGGCTCAGTACTAGCACTGTTGCTGTTCACTCTGTACATGCAACCCTCTCTCTCACACACACACACACACACACACGATATTTCCAATATTTAATATATATATAAAATATATAAATATTTTCCGACTAGTGACACTTCAGGACTGCGTTGTCGGTGTGTGTGTGTGTGTGTGTGTGTGTGTGTGTGTGTGTGTGTGTGCTCTTTTGATACCAATCTTTCATTTGAAAGTCACGTGTCTAGTGTCTGTAAAACCGCATTTTTCCATCTTAAAAATATATCTAAATTACGTCATATGCTCTCATTGACAAATGTGGAACAACTAGTTCATGCGTTCATGACATCAAGGCTAGATTATTGTAATGCTCTACTGGGTGGTTGCCCTGCACGCTTAATAAACAAACTACAGCTAGTTCAAAACGCAGCCGCTAGAGTTCTTACCAGAACCAGGAAGTACGACCATATTAGCCCGGTTCTGTCAACACTGCATTGGCACCCTATTAAACATCGTATACATTTTAAAATATTGCTGATTACTTACAAAGCACTAAATGGTTTAGCTCCCCAGTACTTGAGCGAGCTCTTAACGCATTATAGTCCTTCACGTCTGTTGCGATCTCAAAGTTCTGGCCAGTTGATAATACCTAGAATATATAAATCGACTGCTGGCGGTAGATCCTTTTCCTATTTAGCACCAAAACTTTGGAACAATCTTCCTAACATTGTCCGGGAAGCAGACACAGTCTGTCAGTTCAAAGCTAGACTAAAAACACATCTCTTTGACCTAGCATTCACATAACACTCTATAGACTTCTATAATTCAATATTAGGCTGCTTAGATTAGGTCAGCCGGAACTGGGAACACTTCCCTTAAATCCTGATGTACTCGTTACATCATAAGAAGGATGGCGTCTACGCTAATATTAGTCTCTGTTTATCCCGAGGTTTACCGCGGTCCCTGGACACACACACACACACACACACACACACACACACCGACAACGCAGTCCTGAAGTGTCACTAGTCTCCCCTTGTGAAGGCCTCCTTCCCTTCACCTCTGTACTGATAAAACTTTGTCGGGATAATTCCGGTTCGCAGACGCGACAAAAATTTATGTATTATACATTTTTAAGCCAGACAAGTAGTTTGTTTAGGACTACACGCCTGCGCACGTATATATTCAAACATGCATTCCTATCGACTGAACACGTGATGCGCATGTGCGTGCCGTCTTGAGTTTTCGCGGGTTTGCGCAAAGATAACGGATAATCGTTTACACTTTCGAACCTGTTTCAGGGAGTGTGTTCTCGAGACACCAGGCACTGGTGTGCAGATGAGCGGCCGGAGCGCGTTAGGGGGTTTTCTGTTAAAACGGTGTCGTGTTAGCGGCCGCTAAATTAATAACTAATGATCTTCACAGAAAAAGTGAATCAATCAAAACTAACTTTAGCTGGACAATAACTTTATTCTTGAGCTGCTGTAAGGCCTAAACAATCTCTGTTACTGTAATCTCCTATTATCACTGTAAAGCTGCTTTAAAACACTCTATATGGTTAAAAGCACGGTATAAATGAAGGTGACTTGACATTCACTGATAAAAATTATTCTATGGTGCGGTATATGCTACAGAATTCTTTTTATAAATTTCTACATGAAAAAGTTAGTTCAGGCAGGAATAAAAACAAAAAATTAGTACTCATTTCAAGCTTGTAAAAATTAAAGCGTAAATATCAACGATATAAAATTAAGAAAGTAAAACCTACTCAACTTTTTTAATATTGGTGTAAATTTTCAACTCAAAATGACACATTCATACTCAAAAACGATCTATCGAATGTTACCGTTATTGTGTATTGTGTACCAAGTATTGAGGTCTCTGTGTTCAGGTGTTACTTCTTTTATGTAGATGCAGTATGGAATCTACACAATATCTATTTTATTATATACTTAGCTGTTTCTAAGTAAAGCATACACTTTAAAAGTGTGGTTTAATTCAGTGATATAGTGTTTGAGTAAAAAGTTAATTTTGTTAAATTTACGTAACGTAGTTAAGTAGATGTTAATTAATTCTAAATGTGAAATTAAATATAATTAAGTAATATTTACTTCAATTAAATGTCAAATGAATGTTAAATTCATTATTAAGTAGGTTTTACTTGGTATAACAGGTAAGTTGTACAGAGCAGCATAAGTAAACTTTATTTAAAATATGTTAGTGCAAATTGTTACGAGGATTTTATCAAGTAAATCCAAGTAATTAAAGTTATTTTTTTTCAGTGTTGTTTTTATTTATTTTCTACCCTCTAAAGTACATGTATTATTTGTGTATGATCTGAGCCAGTCTCCAACAGTCACACACACTGTTTGATATTATCGTCATCTTACTAATCTAGCCAATCACAGTGAGGCGGTATAGAGGGAAAATCTCCTGATCACTGTTAGAATAATTCCTGTAATAAATAAAGCATTCTTCTGCTGTTAGTTGGGACTGAATCTAATGTCTTGTAGTTTGTGCAGCTCATCAGCGTTGTGTTCTGTACACTAATCAGCAAAATTAGCATTTTTTTACACAGTTGTTTTAGTTTATTTTAAATTGTACTCAAAACTGTAAATATCTATAAAATTAAAAACTTGACTTATTTTAAGTATTATGCCATGAATAACAAATTACAGTAATTCATTTTTTATACTGAAATACAGTATTTTCCTGTTTTCTCAAATTATATACAAATGTATGTCAAATTTCAAAAATAATGTTGATAATAGTTTGTGATATCGTCACAAGATGGTGCAAAAGGGACAGTTGGCATTGTTGCTCACACTGTGAAGAAAATGGTCACATGACTTGCACAACAGATCATTAAACACTAACAGATTTGTCAGGATCTCAGCATCTTCACTTATTACAATCCAGTTTGACTTTCTTTCATACTAAAGTTCTTAATGAGAATTAACAGAGGTTTAGATGTTGTCTTGTTGAAAATGATAACGTTGGAAGTCATCATTATGGTGATCAGTGTTTCATTAGCTCTGTACCCTCTTTTTCTCTTGCTGTTTATTAAGCATTTTTTGCAAGAGAAAATCTGACCAGATACATTTGGTTAATTATCGGTGATGGTTAATTATCGTCACATCTCTGATTCAATTATTTAATATTGTGAATTTTATATTGTGAGCAAATCGTGAAGTTCAGCCATAGTCACTGACTCACTCACTCACACAGGCACACACTCACGCACACTCACACACACGCACACACAGGCACTCGCACACAGGCACTCTCACACAAACACGCGCACACACACGTGCACAAACACACACACACACACGCGGGCACACACACCTTGGGCCGTGTGATGACCTCCACGTTCTCCACCAGACAGCGGAAGGATGGCGGCATCTTGTTGAGGATTCGCTGCTGCAGAAACTCCTGCGCTCCAGGAAACATCAGCCCGCCGCCCACCACCAGAACACAACTGTACATCTTACGCTTGGTCTCGTCCGAGCCTGAACAACACGCACAGAAACACAATATAAAAACACAACAATATAAGGTATGTCTGAAATCAGATAATTTCATCAATAGATACCGATTCAGTATAGGCCGATACCGATCCGACCCAATACTAAAATAATAATTAAAAAACCAGTGCCAAATTACCTAATAAACTGTCTCTGTATGCCTCACTGTGGGGAAGAGACTGGGATTATTCTTTTGTTCAAGGCATCAAAGCTTGACTTAAACACTATTTTCCTTACTTTGTAAAACAATATACAGACAAAATATATACTATATAATTAAAGAAATTTCTTTTAAAATTTTAAGCACAACTTTTTAATGAAGCAGAAACATATGATAGATTGGACAGAACAACTAAGGCTATCAATAAACTGCCATTGCGCAAAAGTATTGTAATAAAAGGCTCAAATTCAGAGCGGCACGAAACCTTATGCACATCCCGTGCGCAGAATGATGCGCTCGAACCAACATGGAGTCACGGCGCGCAGCGCTTCGCATTGAAAAGTTCAAAGCACAAAGAGAAAATATACATATATTTCTTTATTTATTCATTAGTTTGAGCCTTTTAACAGTTTTAAATTTCAGTTAATGTGCGCCTGAAGAGCAATTATATCGCTCTCTACTCCAGTGTTGTGATCACTGATCAGTTGTGTTGTGATCTAACAGACACCCGGGAGAAAGTAACATGTGAAACTCCAGCACGTTAAAGTACTTTTATGCAAACCATAGAGCTTTATCTACAGATCTACAGTATAATAATAGGAACATTGACTCATCTTGGAGAGAGTTTCATCGTGTTGACTGTCGTACCTGAGCGCGACGCGCTGTTTGACACTGAATGGAGAATGACTGACAGCCGCAGCGGAGGGAAGCACAGGTGAACTTGAGTTTAACGATTTAAATCTGTACCTTATAGTGTCTTATAGTGCTTTATAATGTTTTTGTGACTTTTGTGTAGTATAACAATAACATCCGCACAATATCGGATGTGGATGGTCTCGTCTGGTCGATACCCGCTCCGGAAAATATTGGTACTATGAGATCAGCGCACCCCTAGTTTTTAATATAACTCCGATTGTATTTGAAGAATTGAATTGAAAGAAGAATGTCATATACACCCAGGATGAGTTGAGGGTGGGTAAATCATGGGCTAATTTTCATTTTTGGGTGAACTATCCCTTTAACCTCAGCGAATCCAAAAATCTTGGTGTGAACAAGCTGTAATTATGGGGTTTTGAGATTCACACACGAGCTGGCTAACAGTGCTAAGAGTGAGTACTCACCGCAGGAGTCGATGCTGTGTAAGATGGCCTTATCCATGCCGAGGGCTTTTCCCTCGAACTGCGTGATGGCCGTGCTCCTGCACAGCAGCGCTGGGGCCTCCTCTGCTTCGGCCCCGGGGCCCAGGCCCTCGGCGTGAGCGTGGCTGAGCTCCAGGTCCTGAGCCAGATTCCCCTTCTCCAACGGGTCGCTCATGCTGGATTCCCCCTCCAAACCGCCGGGCTTCGGGAACGATCTGCGCTCGGCTGTAGCTCTGGAAGACTGAGAGACACACACCGTCATTCCTCGTCCGGTTTGAGTGTGTTAAGTAAGGGATAATGTACATCTAGCCGGTTGTTATCTCAGAATAAACCCGACAGGGTGATCAGAATCAGGTCTTCGTCAGCCAGAAGGGGTTTATTATGAGATCACACACACACACACACACACACGTACATTATCCCGTTTAATACACGGATACTTGCCACATAAGTAAATAATTAGACACGAAATATTGATCTGAGTTGAAATATTTGATCAGGTGTTTAAAAGCCAAGCTTGCGCGGAGAGAGCAGTTTCAGCGGCGAGATCAAACTAGACTAACATTTAAGAGATACAGTATACAGTCATAACACTTAAGTACACTTATGTAATTATGGAGATAAGATATAATGATTTCAGATTAAACTGTTTTAAAATCGTACCTGTTTGTATCTTATAATCCAACAGTGTACAAAACAATAGACACAGAATGTCAGCAGCTGCGTTTGTATGAAACAAGAGAGAGCGAGTCCACGATACTGGATGGCATAATTAAATAACTGCCTGTTATCGGGTGTATCGGGGCGGGTGTATCGGGGCGGGTGTATCGGGGCCGGGTGTATCGGGGACGGCTGTATCGTGGGCGGGTGTATTGGGGTGGTGTGTTAGGGGGCGGGTGTATCGGGGTGGTGTGTTAGGGGGCGAGTGTATCGGGGGCGGGTGTATCGGGGCGGGAGTATCGGGGGCGGGTGTATCGTGGGCGGGTGTATTGGGGTGGTGTGTTAGGGGGCGGGTGTATCGGGGTGGTGTGTTAGGGGGCGGGTGTATCGCGGGCGGGTGTATCGGGGTGGTGTGTTAGGGGGCGGGTGTATCGCGGGCGGGTGTATCGGGGACGGGTGTATCGGGGGCGGGTGTATCGCGGGCGGGTGTATCGGGGTGGGTGTATCGGGGCGGGTGTATCGGGGCGGGTGTATCGGGGCGGGTGTATCGGGGGCGGGTGTATCGCGGGCGGGTGTATCGGGGTGGTGTGTTAGGGGGCGGGTGTATCGGGGGCGGGTGTATCGCGGGCGGGTGTATCGGGGTGGTGTGTTAGGGGGCGGGTGTATTGGGGTGGTGTGTTAGGGGGCGGGTGTATCGGGGTGGTGTGTTAGGGGGCGAGTGTATCGGGGGCGGGTGTATCGGGGCGGGAGTATCGGGGGCGGGTGTATCGTGGGCGGGTGTATTGGGGTGGTGTGTTAGGGGGCGGGTGTATCGGGGTGGTGTGTTAGGGGGCGGGTGTATCGCGGGCGGGTGTATCGGGGTGGTGTGTTAGGGGGCGGGTGTATCGCGGGCGGGTGTATCGCGGGCGGGTGTATCGGGGTGGTGTGTTAGGGGGCGGGTGTATCGGGGGCGGGTGTATCGCGGGCGGGTGTATCGGGGACGGGTGTATCGGGGGCGGGTGTATCGCGGGCGGGTGTATCGGGGTGGGTGTATCGGGGACGGGTGTATCGGGGGCGGGTGTATCGCGGGCGGGTGTATCGCGGGCGGGTGTATCGGGGCGGGTGTATCGGGGCGGGTGTATCGGGGGCGGGTGTATCGCGGGCGGGTGTATCGGGGCGGGTGTATCGCGGGCGGGTGTATGGGGGGCGTTTGTATCGGGGGCGGGTGTATCGCGGGCGGGTGTATCGCGGGTGGGTGTATCGCGGGCGGGTGTATGGGGGGCGTTTGTATCGGGGGCGGGTGTATCGATACACCCGCTCCCGATACACCCGATACACCCATTAGCAGTGCCGCCGGCCGCCGTGTCTCCGAGAGTTTTTATGAAGAGGAGCAACTGTGCACCTTTCGGGCAGCGCATCAAGAACCGGATTAACCCGGTACTTCGGTACCACCGGTACTTAAGAAAAACTGGTACCGTAACAGTTAAATTTTTTTAGTACCGACTTGGTACCGAAGTACCGAGTCTTTTGACAACACTACAGCGATCAGATGTGTGTTTGCCTGGTCTTGTTTGCTCTGTGTGGTCAGCAGAAAGTGCTCATCGTGTGGATCCTCAGAGTCGCCTTGAGAGCGATGCAGCAGTGATGTCATCTTCTGACCCACAATGCCAAACGCAGCCGGGTAGAACAACGCCATGGGAGCCTAGAAAGCAGATCGATGGTTAAACACGTGTGATGCTTTGCAACATCGACAGATATTGAACTGAACTGAATCAACACTGGACTGACTCGAGCTGAACAATGTCTTTTTAGAGCTGCTTTAAGCAGAGTTTGATTACGTCTCATATTTGATAAAGTTTGCATCATTGATTCTATTATTTTATTTCGGTGAAGCTGCTTTGAAACAATAGAAATAAAGCTTTGACTTGAGATATCAGTAATGGTCCATCTCTACCTGCAGCTTCTCGTCTCCTAAGCGTAACTGATACAGCAGCACTGGGGAATCTGGGAAACGTGTGCGAAACTCGTGATCCTGCAGCCCAGAAATATCCTGCAGGAAAATCAATAATACATCAGATTACACAGCATGTTGATATAAATATTGAACACACACATATAAACACTTTTAAGCCATTTAAAGTGCTCAAGTAGGGCTGGGCGATGTGGCCAACAAAATCATATCTCGGTATTTTTGGTTAAATGGCGATATACGATATATCTCGTTACTTTCTACGTTTTTCTACTTGGATAAAGAAAATCACATTACATTCTAACATTACAATCTAAAAACAACAAAAAATGCTTTTGTTTTAAATTGACTAAAGGCTAAAATAAAAATAAAAACAAAAGCACAAACTAATTATATTAGCCTGCATTTGATTACCCCATTATAATGGTCACTTTCATAGAAATATACTTGTAGGTTTAGAATTCCACATATGGCACATTTATTGTCTCCGACAACAAATATTTTAGCAATATGCATATTTTAGTCAGAATTATTGCGCTACTATTATATTGTGCTCGTCTGTTTACGCTCGTTCACGGACGCTTGAATATTAGCGCATGAAGAAGCTCGTCCTCTCAGTGACGTCTCTGTTTGACTCTCTCACACTCACAGGTGGAGAATATTCCTGTGAAATGTAAGTTAAACACTGAGGAAAGCACGTCTCAAACGCATTAAACAGCGCAGGATTAATCTGTCATTTTACCAGTTATTTTGAAGCCCTTAATATAAGCTTGTGTCATGTTTAGGACAAATTGTACATTCACAGCAGGAGCATACACACACACACACACACACACACACACACACACTCACACTCACACACACACACACACACACACACACACTGCAGGAGCTCACACACACACACACACTGCAGGAGCTCACACACACACAAACACACACACACACTACAGGAGCTCACACACACACACACACACACACACTGCAGGAGCTCACACACACACACACACACACACACACACACACACACTGCAGGAGCTCTCACACACACACACACACACACACACTGCAGGAGCTCACACACACACACACACACACACACACTGCAGGAGCTCACACACACACACACACACACACACACACACACTGCAGGAGCTCACACACACACACACACACACACACTGCAGGAGCTCACACACACACACACACACACACACACACTGCAGGAGCTCACACACACACACACACACACACACACTGCAGGAGCTCACACACACACACACACTGCAGGAGCTCACACACACACACACACACTGCAGGAGCTCACACACACACACACACACACACACACACACACACACACTGCAGGAGCTCACTCACACACACACACACACACACTGCAGGAGCTCACACACACACACACACTGCAGGAGCTCACACACACACACACTGCAGGAGCTCACACACACACACACACACACTGCAGGAGCTCACACACACACACACACACACTGCAGGAGCTCACAGACACACACACACACACACGCACTGCACAGTTCACACTGCAGGAGCTCACACACACACTCACACACACTGAACAGTTCACACTCACACAAACACGCACACTGCAGGAGCTCACACACACACTCACACACACTGAACAGTTCACACTCACACAAACACGCACACTGCAGGAGCTCACACACACACACACACACTCACTGCACAGTTTACACTGCAGGAGCTCACACACACACACACACACACACACACACACACACACACACACACTCACACTGCACAGTGTACACTGCAGGAGCTCACACACACACACAAACACACACACACACACACACACACACACACACACACACACACACACACACACACACTGCACAGTTTACACTGCAGGAGCTCACACACACACACACACTGCAGGAGCTCACACACACACACACACACACACACACACACACACACACACACACACACTGCAGGAGCTCACACACACACACACTGCAGGAGCTCACACACACACACACACACACACACTGCAGGAGCTCACACACACACACACACTGCAGGAGCTCACACACACACACACACACACACACACACTGCAGGAGCTCACACACACACACACACACACACTGCAGGAGCTCACACACACACTGCAGGAGCTCACACACACACACACACACACACACACACACACACACACACACACACACACACACACACACACACACACACACACACTGCAGGAGCTCACACACACACACACACACACACACACACACACACACACACACACACATACACTGCAGGAGCTCACACACACACACACACACACACTGCAGGAGCTCACACACACACACACACACACTGCAGGAGCTCACACACACACACACACACACACTGCAGGAGCTCACACACACACACACACACACACACACACACTGCAGGAGCTCACACACACACACACACACACACACACACTGCAGGAGCTCACACACACACACACACACACACACACACACACACACACTGCAGGAGCTCACACACACACACACACACACACACACACACACACACACACACACACACACTGCAGGAGCTCACACACACACACACACACACACACTGCAGGAGCTCACACACACACACACACACACACTGCAGGAGCTCACACACACACACACACACACACACACACACACTGCAGGAGCTCACACACACACACACACACTGCAGGAGCTCACACACACACACACACACTGCAGGAGCTCACACACACACACACACTGCAGGAGCTCACACACACACACACACACACTGCAGGAGCTCACACACACACACACACACACACACACACACACACTGCAGGAGCTCACACACACACACACACACACACACACACACACACACTGCACACTGCGTCCTCAGCTGTTTTCAGTATCAAACTACTGTATCGATAAAAACGGTATTGCCTCATTCCATTTCGTTTCTAAAAAATATATCGATATATAGAACAAACTCGATATACCAGCCAGCCCTACTTTCATGTGGTGTGTAGAAGAGCTGTTTGTGAATGTTAAAGGTCTGCAAAGATAAAAGTGCATGAAAAATAAAAGTTTTTGTCTCCTAAAAGAATGAAGTGATTCTGAACTGAAACGAGTCGTCAGTAATTCAGTCTCACTTCCTGCTGAACCTGCGTAGACTCAAAACACTTCTGTTTAGCTGTGCATTTACTGAATGAGCACTGTGCCACTGTTCGTCCGACTGTTTGCACTGTATTTTATTTTATGTTTTAATTATTCTGATTTCATGTGATTATTTCTGTATTTTATCTTTTATTCTAAACTGTTTTCATTATTCTGATTTCTTTTGATTATTTTAATTTCTTCTATGTAAAGCACTTTGAATTACCATTGTGTATGAAATGTGCTATATAAATAAACTTGCCTTGCCTTGCGTAGGTTTGTATCTAATTAGCATAATAATGATCCTCTGGCCCTGATTGGCTGAACAGCGTCTCTTAGCCCCGCCCTAAAACACTGCAGTGTATCTGAGTCTGGAAGAGTTTGGTTTGTTGTTGTTCATGTCGAGAAGACGCTGTTTTCTGAGATTGATACGGTAAAACACACGCCATCGTTACTGTTCGTATCACTGTGATCAAGAGCTGAGATTCAGATTTGATAATGAGCGTTTGCTTTCTGACCAATCACAGCAGAGCAGCTCTCAGAGAGGCGGAGCTTAGAGAGACTGAATCTTTGATGGAAGCGTTTCAGACACTGAGAGAAAAGAGCTGAAGCTGCAGTGGAGATTATGGGGACATTAAAGTGTTTATGATCATGGATGAATGTGAATCTATTGTAGGAGACGCCAGAACAACATTAGCAGCCTTTAAAGTAGCGAATGATTCCTTCAGCTGTGAGCCGCGAGGTCACCTGGTCCAGATGGCAGAACGACTCCTTCAGCTGGTGAAGTAACACACAGTCCAGTTTGTTGCCGAGTTGACACTCTCTGTAGGGAAATCCTGCTCTCTGCATGAGCCAGAAGAAACACCGCGTCACATCCGAGCCACCGTACGCAAGACACAGCCTGAGAACGAGAACACACGGCACAAGAGCTGTGACATCAGTCCAGATCACTCTTCACACAACACATATTCAGCTGCTTTCAATACTCATCACTCATGTGATTATGTTACATTTATACTCAAAACAATGATTAATGGTTATATTTTATTTTCTTCCAGTTTTCACTTCACAGGGCTCCAGATTAACTGGTTTTGCTAGGAGCGCTGTTGTAGCCCCTAACTGAACCTTTTTAGGAGCAGAATTTAAATCAACCTGCAACGCAGTTACCCACATTTTCCCCCATTTTGACTGTATTACAGAAAAATGCCTTGATAATAAATAGACTAACGTACAGAAATTACACTGTGCAGTGTTATTTTAAGCTCACAGGCTCCAGACTAGCCACCGAGACACAGTTCTGCAGAGAGTGTGGTAGCACTACGACAATAAAGCACTGAGCTTAATTTTAGGTGTAGATAAAATTAACTTTAAGTATTATCATTCACAATATCTTAATATTAATTCAAAAGCAAAACGAGTGGAAAAATAGATATTTGGGAGTGAAAATAGCCAATAAGCGTCCTCTGCAGCCACCTACTGGTTATAATGCTATTATAATATTTTTAATTTTCAAATAAGTGTGAGTTTTCCTACATCTTGAAACTTTTAGTTCTGTGACTATTTCTGCCACACTACCACAGTTACAGTTAGTGTTACTACAGTAAATCCATGGTGAATGTTGCTGATTTGTGGACTTAAAGCCTTCTATAACATGTTTCTTTATAACAGAAAACTCTGCGCTGAACCTGAATGTTTCTTCCCTGGATCTCCAGCGCTGTGGTGTAACGGTGTCGCGTGATCGAGATCGGCTCTTGACTGGCGAGTAGCTGTCTATTATTGGCCCGAACTAATAAACGGTCCGTGAAGCACAAATGAGTAGCGAAGTTTCGTTCCGCTTTCACATCGTATGCCAGTTGATGCTGGGCAACGTTGCGGTTGCGCTAAATCAAAATTTGGTCATAAAATGTGACCATTTGGTCGCAGTATGGAGCCCTGCTTTATATGAAATAAATTGAACATGACTTATAATAAAGCGTATGGTGTCTGACCTGGAGCTGCGGTGGGACACGCCGTCCTCTACACAACACACACTGGTCTTCTGGTCTCCCACGTCCACCACACAGGCGCTGCTCAGCCCACTGCCGAAGGTCGCACACACCGACTCCTGGTGCAGCACTACAGCTGCAACACACACCACCAGGAACTTCAGAGACTGCGAAGCCGCGGCTACGTCTACATTCATCCGGATACATTTGAAAACGCCGTTTTCTTTTCAAACGCTCTCCGTCCACACTAGCGTTTTCCAAAAGTTTCTCATCCGCTCTGAAACGCTAATTCACCTTACAGCGCATGCGTAAAACCTCACGGAGATGATACAGATGGAAAAATAAATAATAGTTATTGCGCAATTCTTCTGACAGGATCATTTTATTTAGCAGAATATCTCAGCATTCACTGATCGTCCAGGTCGCTCTCACTTATTATATGTTTGGTGTAATACGCTAAAACAAATGCGAGTGAATTTGTCATCTGTGCAGGACTGCGATATGAAGAGTGTGTGAAGTAATATATTTCAGCAACAGTGTGAAAGTAAACAGCACATAACAGGCACAACACCGATAAACATGAATATCTATTGGTCCAATATGCATCACATGACTAAACTTACGTCAACGTTTTTAAATATCCCCGTTTTCAAATTTATCCACTTTGGAGAGCGTTTTCAAAAAGATTTGTTTTCATTAATAAAAACACAGTCTCAGTGTGCACGGAAGGACAAAGCGGAGAGAAAGAGATGCGAGGCCTGAGCTTCATTTCTAGGGTTGGGTACCGAAACGGTAAGGGGATTAATGAATGACTCGGCAGTCGGCACACTTGTTGAACTGATAGCGAGGGGATTAATGAAGATGCCGAAGGCAAAACGCTCCAAGGTTTGGCTGCATTTCACGTGTAAAATTACGCGTCAGAACGCCCTCGGTGTGTGCCGATTGTCTGAAGCCCATATAGAATCACGGCAATTCATTAGCTGAAGGTGCGGGCGCCGCCTCGACGCTCTTACGTCGTCATATTATATTGGAGTGCGCATCATCTGCTCCTCAGATTTCTCTGCCGAAAAAGGAAGCTTGTCGACAGCGAACGCAGCGTCTCGTTCCCTATTCAGAGAACATAGGTTACACCAGTATCCAGAGACGTTCTCTTTCATCGGTTCACTCAACGCTGCGTAGTTAAGACGCAGTGGAAACGAAATACCAAACTCGCCAAGCTAAGCGCTGCCGTAACTAGTACAACGACCAGATAACTTACATGACAGGATCAAGCAGACAAAACATGGGAACCTGGAGCCGTGTCGAGATTAGATTACCCTGGTAGTAATCTCTATTAATCTCCAGTAATATTACATTGTTTGATACAATATTGTTTTATTTGATGATATGTAAATGTGAATTTTTATTTTATATTGGTTTATTTATTATTACCATATGCTACTTGTATTTAAATTGTTTAAAGATTTAAGTTAATATTGTGTCCAGTTTGGCCCTGTAAATAAAAGGTTTTTATTTTTTGTAGTGTGTGCGGTTTCGTTTTCTTAAGTATCGGTTCAAGAACAGTTTAAGCACCGGAACCGTTTAAGAAATACAGAATAGGTACTGGTATTGGATAAAACCCAACCGATACCCAACCCTATTCATCTCTGTGATCAGATCAGCAAGAGCTACTGGTCTTCATGACATGTACCTGAGAAGCCCATCTTCACCAGCAGCATGTTGACCACCTCCTTCACGTGCTGCCGGTTATAGATGTCCGGGATAAGGAGGATACACCTGTAATACTAACACCACCAATATCATCATCATCATCACCATCTTCATCATCGTCACCATCATCATCATCAATCATCACCAGGTTCTGCTGTACCTTGAGGTCCTTAAGAGGGATTTCCAGCAGCTTCTGAAGAGTGTGAGCCCAGATGTTCTCGAGGTCTGTCAGCACAGATGTGAGCGAGCCGCCCGGTCCACTGTGGAGGTTCAGCTGACCCCTGCAGACGGGCCAGTGGATGCTGTAGCAGTCAGAGGGGTTCACATACAACGCCTGGTCTCAGAGAGAGAGAGAGAGAGAGAGAGAGAGAGAGAGAGAGAGAGAGAGAGAGAGATTTTATTTTATATAAAATAAAAAAATAATAAAAGCCAATATTAATGCTGTTTAAGTCCCTCTATCCCTAGTACCTACACATCTGGTTCCCACTCATCTCAGAAAAGTGCAATAAAAGCAAGGGATTTTACCATCTCGTGTTAAAAAGTAACTATTTATCTGGATGTAAGCAGTGACCGCAGTGCACAGCGCAGCTGAGGAGCCTGGCACAGCTAGTGTACGGGCACCACACATTCATGGCTACTAGCAGATCAAGGAAGGAAATACGCCTAGAGTCACCGAAAGACTCCTCGGTAGACAACATGGCAATTGACCTCGGAACGGAACAAACAATGAGAGTGATTATCAGCACTAAACCTGAGTCTATAAATCCACTAAAGTAAAAAGCTCCAGTGTTTCAGTTGTGGCCGGGCCAAGGTAACATCTGTAGCAGGCCTTAAGCTGTGTTCACACCAAACGCTAATTTAATTATTTGAGCGAGTAGATTACATACAAAGTCAATGCAAAGACGCAAATAGATGCAAATTGGGTGACGCGGCTGCCTCAAACGCTCAATATTCGCCTCAACTTCCGAGCAAGTTGAAAAATTTCGAATCCAGGCGCAGTTCCTGGAGTACCGAGTTGTGTGTGCGCCTCTGGATGGTGCTGTGAACACAGACACCTGGCGTTTCAGGCTTCAGCAACAGGTACAGGGCAGCGAGGGTAATTATCTCCAACATGGCTGATGACGGAAAAAATAGCAGAAAGAAATGTTGTTGTTGTGCGTGAAGACACTCCTAATCGTGCAATGTTTTTATTCGCGCGAGTGACGCGAAAAACAAGAAACATCCCGCGAGTAATCTACGAATGCAATATACGCTTCACTTTTGGTGTGAACACACCATTAAAATACATCAAGGCCGCAAGAAGTCTGTAAAGACGCAGGGACAAGGCCCTTGCATCGACCACTGCTTCTGAAAGGTAAGTCGAGTGAAGACCCGCAGCAGGAAATCCCCCGTCCCAGAAGCCCACTGGGCTAATCTACCCCAGCCTACGACTGAGACAAGACCCAGGGGAGAAACCCACTTCTCAAGTGGCCAAAAACCTGAGAAAAAAAAAGAGTGGAAAAACAATCAATACCGATCTCTGCAAACTCCTACAACAACTGAGGGGAAGCACAGAGAAGAAACTGGAAACAGTAGGAAAGATAATCTATAGCTATGGAGCTGTAGAGAAGAGTGCAGTGCAGGAGGAGATCGTCCGGCGGGTCAAGGGGAGAAGAGAGCTTTAGAAACAGGGGAGGAAAGCATTAGAGGAGGAGAAGGAGGGAATAGATCTGTTCCAGGATGAAATAAAGAAGCGGTTAACGGTGTTGAGGAGAGCGGAGACCCTACGAATGAGGCACAGAAAGAAAGTTCGGGCAAGAACACATTTTTTTTTTTTTACATCAAAAATGAAACATCACTGAGCTTACTTAAGCTGGACAGTGACACCATTTCCTTCTTGAAAAATAAAGGTGACTTGACTTGCTCCAGAACATCAGCTGCATGATAGTCCGGCCTGGAGTAATGAAGCAAGAGCTGCGTCCTCTCCTGGCCCAACCGAGTTTCATACCAGGTGTAAAAGTGCACCAGATGCCCTACGCACCACTGATGAAAGTGGTGAGGAGGAATCAAGAGATACCTATAGTGTGTAGGAGGGCAGGGAGCATTCTTCAGTATCCCTGCAAGCAGGCTGGCAGCTTATCTGCGTAAAAATCAACATGTGGATCTGTGCAGAAGGCAGGAGTCTCAGTGCCTGGAGCACACAAGCATGATCTGGCAACAAATCCAGACAGCCAAAGAAGAGGGAAGAGATCTTCATGTGTTCCTAGACCTGGACGATGCCTTGGGTTCAGTTCCCCACAATCTCCTTTGGACTGCATTCAGAGTTCCAGAGGCTTTCACCAAAAAAAAAAAAAAAAAAAAAGTGGACATTGGTTATAACAGACACGAAAGTTGAAACATTGGAAAGGGTGATCAGTAGAGGTGGGGTGGGGTGGGGGTGGGGGATCGATTATTAGATGCATTGCGATGCGAAAGATTCTGAATCGAATCACAAATGTCAAAAACCTATTTTCTAAATATTAATTGATAACGTAATGTTGACGGAACGCAAAAGGTGCCTGGACAGTCTGTGGCTGCAGCAGATTACAGAGACGACCGCCGCCCTGTGCATTAGTCTAGCGTAACTTTGGCTTTATGAAGTTGAAGGGAAGAGGATCTGGACAAGAGCCACACTTCTGCCAGGATCGCTCCAGACTGAGACCAGACGCCGACGAGAGGTCTCACGAGAGGACCACCACGCTGTCCAATTGATAAGAGCTGCAACTTCTGTTACATCAGATAGCAAATGAAACCGCGCTATTCATTTGAGAGGTGGTGTGCGGACCGTTTAGCGCAGCGCGAGCTCAGAACAGGATTACTCGTGGGCCGTTCTCAATCACGTGACACTGTTACTACAGTGCTGGGAGATCCAGCGAAGAAGTGTTCGAATTCCCTGCAGAATTAATAACATCAGGGAGATCTAACCAGGACATCCCTAAAAGCTTCCACCCAACTCGGAAAAGGCAAAGCGATTTACAAACTCTATCGCAACATTTATCGCCAAATCAATTCCAATATATTTGATTAATCAAACAAATGGAAGTGATTCTTTATGGATCATTACAAATACTTTGCTTTAAAAGTACCAAGTAGTCACACAGTGAGAAAAAAAAAGATGTATCGACGATCGTTTTATCATCGCAGCCGTCTGAATCGTGATTGTGGCGAGGGGGCGTGGTTCAGCGACCGCTGCAACTGGAGAGAGAGCTGGGAGGCGAGCGGCAAGTAAGTGGGTTAAGTGAGAAATGATGAACACCTGATGTCGTTTGCAGTGATTGCCGTGGGAGGAATAAAAAGCCACCTGGAAGCGGGAGGCAGTTTGAGAGAGACGGACTTGGGACTCGCTCGCGTTACAGAGAACGAGAGCTGAAGACAGCGGAAAGAGTGTTTGACTGCATGAACTGAGAGCTGGAGAAACGGCGGAAAGAGTGTTCTGTGAGAAGTTTTCTATGAACGTTGCTGTAGCTGAAGTCTACAGTGAAGGCGCACGTGGCGCAACTTTTGTTTATTTTCTTGATTTTGAACTAATAAAGTGGGAGTCCCAGTCCTGCCAACCCCGTCTTCCTTCCTATCTGACTGTGAACTGTGAACCTCGTGTGGTGCCTAGCGACTTCCACTGCTAGTGCTAGGCTCATCTATTCAACAACGGCTAGGCCTCCCAGGTCATGAGAACAGAGGGCTGTACGGGGAAGACCTCGTGGAGCTCCCGGCCCGGGTTGGTGGTGGTTCAGGAGATTCCCCCTTCCATGTAAAGCGCTTAGAGTACCCAGAAAAAGGGCTACATAAAAGTAAAAAATTATTATTATTATATTGTGGAAGAGTTCAAACGCTCCAAAGTGTCTGGAAATGACACTGACGGTGATGCAGAGCCCAAAGAGTTCCTGCCTTGTCACCTGACCTGAATATTGTGCGCTGATTCGCTAAAACTGACTCTTTGGGTTGTGTTCACCCACAAGGGTGCTTGTCGGTTTCGGCTGTAAAACATGAACTTGTGATGAGAGTGGACAATACCGGCTTTTGTTACAAAACGTGTTTAGGGTTCAGGCAATCTTGTCAGACGTCTATTTCAGCTGAGGAGATTAACGCTTTACACTGGCAGGAAGTATGGGGAGGAAACGAAAATGTTCACATCAAATGTTCACAAACACATCTGTCCCTCCCTCCCTCGCTAGTACCTCCACATCTGTCCCTCCCTCCATCGCTAGTACCTCCACATCTGTCCCTCCCTCCCTCGTACTTCCACATCTGTCCCTCCCTCCCTCGTACCTCCACATCTGTCCCTCCCTCCCTCGTACCTCCACATCTGTCCCTCCCTCCATCGCTAGTACCTCCACATCTGTCCCTCCCTCCCTCGTACCTCCACATCTGTCCTCCCTCTCTCGCTAGTACCTCCACATCTGTCCCTCCCTCCCTCGCTAGTACCTCCACATCTGTCCCTCCCTCCCTCGCTAGTAGCTCCACATCTGTCCCTCCCTCCCTCGTACCTCCACATCTGTCCTCCCTCTCTCGCTAGTACCTCCACATCTGTCCCTCCCTCCCTCCCTCGCTAGTACCTCCACATCTGTCCCTCCCTCCCTCCCTCCCTCGCTAGTACCTCCTCATCTGTCCCTCCCTCCCTCCCTCGCTAGTACCTCCACATCTGTCCCTCCCTCCCTCCCTCCCTCGCTAGTACCTCCACATCTGTCCCTCCCTCCCTCCCTCGCTAGTACCTCCACATCTGTCCCTCCCTCCCTCCCTCGCTAGTACCTCCACATCTGTCCCTCCCTCCCTCCCTCGCTAGTACCTCCACATCTGTCCCTCCCTCCCTCCATCGCTAGTACCTCCACATCTGTCCCTCCCTCCATCGCTAGTACCTCCACATCTGTCCCTCCCTCCATCGCTAGTACCTCCACATCTGTCCCTCCCTCCCTCGTACCTCCACATCTGTCCTCCCTCTCTCGCTAGTACCTCCACATCTGTCCCTCCCTCCCTCGCTAGTACCTCCACATCTGTCCCTCCCTCCCTCGCTAGTACCTCCACATCTGTCCCTCCCTCCATCGCTAGTACCTCCACATCTGTCCCTCCCTCCACATCTGTCCCTCCCTCCATCGCTAGTACCTCCACATCTGTCCCTCCCTCATCGCTAGTATCTCCACATCTGTTCCTCCCTCCATCCCTAGTACCTCCACATCTGTCCCTTCCTCCATCCCTAGTACCTCCACATCTGTCCCTCCCTCCCTCGCTAGAACCTCCACATCTGTCCCTCCATCGCTAGTACCTCCACATCTGTCCCTCCCTCTCTTGCTAGAACCTCCACATCTGTCCCTCCATCCCTAGTACCTCCACATCTGTCCCTCCCTCCCTCGAACCTCCACATCTGTCCCTCCATCGCTAGTACCTCCACATCTGTCCCTCCCTCTCTCGCTAGAACCTCCACATCTGTCCCTCCATCCCTCGCTAGAACCTCCACATCCCTCCTTCCATGGCTAGTACCTCCACATCTGTCCCTCCCTCCATGGCTAGTACCTCCACATCTGTCCCTCCCCCTCCATCCCTAGTACCTCCACATCTGTCCCTCCCCCTCCATCCCTAGTACCTCCACATCTGTCCCTCCCCCTTCATCCCTAGTACCTCCACATCTGTCCCTCCCCCTCCATCCCTAGTACCTCCACATCTGTTCCTCCCTCCATCCCTAATACCTCCACATCTGTCCCTCCCTCCCTCACTAGTACCTCCACATCTGTCCCTCCATCGCTAGTACCTCCACATCTGTCCCTCCCTCCATTTCTAGTGCCTCCACATCTGTCCCTCCCTCCACATCTGTCCCTCCATCGCTAGTACCTCCACATCTGTCCCTCCCTCCATCACTAGTACCGCCACATCTGTCCCTCCCTCCACATCTGTCCCTCTCTCCATCGCTAATACCTCATCTGTTCCTCCCTCCATGACTAGTACCTCCACATCTGTCCCTCCCTCCATCGCTAGTACCTCCACATCTGTCCCTCCCTCCATCGCTAGTACCTCCACATCTGTCCCTCCCTCCATCGCTAGTACCTCCACATCTGTCCCTCCCTCCATCGCTAGTACCTCCACATCTGTCCCTCCCTCCATCGCTAGTACCTCCACATCTGTCCCTCCCTCCATCGCTAGTACCTCCACATCTGTCCCTCCCTCCATCGCTAGTACCTCCACATCTGTCCCTCCCTCCATCGCTAGTACCTCCACATCTGTCCCTCCCTCCATCGCTAGTACCTCCACATCTGTCCCTCCCTCCATCGCTAGTACCTCCACATCTGTCCCTCCCTCCATCGCTAGTACCTCCACATCTGTCCCTCCCTCCATCGCTAGTACCTCCACATCTGTCCCTCCCTCCATCGCTAGTACCTCCACATCTGTCCCTCCCTCCATCGCTAGTACCTCCACATCTGTCCCTCCCTCCATCGCTAGTACCTCCACATCTGTCCCTCCCTCCATCGCTAGTACCTCCACATCTGTCCCTCCCTCCATCGCTAGTACCTCCACATCTGTCCCTCCCTCCATCGCTAGTACCTCCACATCTGTCCCTCCCTCCATCGCTAGTACCTCCACATCTGTCCCTCCCTCCATCGCTAGTACCTCCACATCTGTCCCTCCCTCCATCGCTAGTACCTCCACATCTGTCCCTCCCTCCATCGCTAGTACCTCCACATCTGTCCCTCCCTCCATCGCTAGTACCTCCACATCTGTCCCTCCCTCCATCGCTAGTACCTCCACATCTGTCCCTCCCTCCATCGCTAGTACCTCCACATCTGTCCCTCCCTCCATCGCTAGTACCTCCACATCTGTCCCTCCCTCCATCGCTAGTACCTCCACATCTGTCCCTCCCTCCATCGCTAGTACCTCCACATCTGTCCCTCCCTCCATCGCTAGTACCTCCACATCTGTCCCTCCCTCCATCGCTAGTACCTCCACATCTGTCCCTCCCTCCATCGCTAGTACCTCCACATCTGTCCCTCCCTCCATCGCTAGTACCTCCACATCTGTCCCTCCCTCCATCGCTAGTACCTCCACATCTGTCCCTCTCTCCATCGCTAGTACCTCCACATCTGTCCCTCTCTCCATCGCTAGTACCTCCACATCTGTTCCTCCCTCCATCGGTAGTACCTCCACATCTGTTCCTCCCTCCATCGGTAGTACCTCCACATCTGTTCCTCCCTCCATCGGTAGTACCTCCACATCTGTTCCTCCCTCCATCGGTAGTACCTCCACATCTGTTCCTCCCTCCATCACTAGTACCTCCACTGTTTCCCACTCATCTCAGGAAAGTGCAATAAAAGCAACGGATGTTACCATCTCGTCCTAAAATATAACTGTTCATCATATAAAGCGCTCAATATATATATATATATATATATATATATATATATATATATTGCGTCGCATCCAGTGTAGACAGCATGGCTGATTATAATGGATTTGTTGTGTTTTGTCGCGTGTGACATCATATGGGTTTCAAGGATGAATGAAAGTCTTGTAGGTTTGACACGACATGAGGGCGAGTACATTTTCATAATTTCCATTTTTGGGTGTAAAATTGAAATCTTTTTTATTTTTCAATAAAATAATGGCGTGTGTAGGCCTATTGAAAGAACAGAACTCTGGGCTTCTGGTAGTGCCTAAGATATCTAAGTCCACTAAAGGAGAGAACGTCACATTTGGCTCCTAAACTCTGGAATATCCTTCCGGATAATGTTCAGTTTAGTCGGAGTATTTAAGTTTATTGCCATATCAGCATCACCAGCTATTACATAGCAGATACACATTAAACAACATAACATCATAAGTACAACACCATGAAAACAAACTTAGACAAAAGGAATAATAAAAAAACTAAGTACATGTACAAAATTAGTACAATTCTATAAAAGATTCTTTAAATGTACTTAAAAAATCTGGATCCATAAATAAGTCCTTAAAGTCTGTCTTGATAAAAAGCGCTGTCTCAGAACATTAAAGATTGGGCAGTCCAAAAGAATATGATTTATAGACAAGTTGGTACACTCTCCCAGCTCAATAATAAAAGACGCATCGCTTTAGCCATAACCTGATTCTCCAGCTATATCAGATCAAATGCACATGAATATATATTTACTAATATTATGAACTTCAGATGACTCAACTCTGAATCAACACGCACCAATACCAACATTTCTATATTTTGTAATCATTATGATCACAACTTGCAAATTGCTTTAACAAGCTCTTTGTTTCTGCCTAAATTAATACATGTCAGCCAACTACATGATGCGCATCATCTCAGAGCTGTACACTGTGACATCACTAGCTGTACACTGTGACATCACTAGCTGTACACTGTGACATCACTAGCTGTACACTAGCTGGACACTGTGACATCACTAGCTGTACCTGTACACTGTGACATCACTAGCTGTACACTAGATGTACACTGTGACATCACAAGATGTACACTGTGACATCACAAGATGTACACTGTGACATCACAAGATGTACACTGTGACATCACAAGATGTACACTGTGACATCACAAGATGTACACTGTGACATCACAAGATGTACACTGACACTGTGACATCACAAGATGTACACTGACACTGTGACATCACAAGATGTACACTGACACTGTGACATCACAAGATGTACACTGTGACATCACAAGATGTACCACTGTGACATCACAAGATGTACACTGTGACATCACTAGCTGTACACTGTGACATCACTAGCTGTACACTGTGACATCACTAGCTGTACACTGTGACATCACTAGCTGTACACTGTGACATGACTAGCTGTACCTGTACACTGTGACATCACTAGCTGTACCTGTACACTGTGACATCACTAGCTGTACGCTGTGACATCACTAGCTGAACACTGTGACATCACTAGCTGAACACTGTGACATCACTAGCTGAACACTGTGACATCACTAGCTGAACACTGTGACATCACTCGGACACATGCCCGGCGAGAGGACGTGCGCAGCTTCCCTTTCAGGACTTGTTCCAGTGGTGTGAGTAAGAACTAGGCACATTGAGGTGAGGCTTGTTCGACTTGAACCGGCGCTGCGCAGACCGATCGGTTGATGACATCAAAGTACCGCGAGAGCGATTCAAAAGCATAAGGAGCCGTCTGCTCTCTAATCGCTCTCGCGGTACTCTGATGTCATCAACCGATCGGTCTGTGCAGCGCCGGTTCAAGTCGAACAAGCCTAAAGCAAGAGTGATTATTTTGAGGTGTTTGATCATGTGATGTTTATGACTCGCCTCTTCTCCGACGAGATACTGGGGTTGATGAGCTGTGTTCGTCCAGCTGACTTTAGAGTTCGGCTCCAGAACCGCAGGACGGATCTGTCTGTTGTACAATCTGGCCTGCGAAAACACACACACACGCTCAGTGCTGAGGCACACACACCTGCTGATACACACTCGTTCTCAGGATCACACACACCTGCTCTGCGGACACTGGCGTTCGTCTCACACCGTTGGACATTTTCCTGGACCAGATCACCTGATCGATCATCTTCAGGCCACTCTGTCTCTGCTCACTGCTGTCTGCAGACTGACACACACACACACACACACACACACTCTCATCACCTACTGCTGCACTCTTCAGCCGTACACATCATCATATGCTAGCGCTGGCGTACGCTGAGTCCGTGGCGCAGCAGGCTGGGGTCCTCGCGGCGGGGCTGTCCGAGCTGCCTGTGCCTGCGCGCGATCACGTGCGGGACGCTGACGGGCAGGGTGTCCGTGGCTCGACCCATCCGCAGAGTCCTGGAACCGGGGTGGATCACCACCAGGAAGTTCGCCTGGATTTGCTGAACATATCAAACATTCTCCTTTTTAAAGTCACCATGAAATCAAAATAGACAATTCTTCTTCTTCTTCTTTTTTTTTTTTTCAATAAATGGTTTATTGTACAGATTGGAAGAGGGAGATATAACTAATATTAAATGAATAGTTGGTCAAATCAAAATCGTTATTACCATGTTTATTCTTATAAAGGCATATCAAGACATATTGACTTTTATTCATTCACAGGGTATGAATTTGTGATATCAACAATTATATTTTCACAAATAAAAATGATCATTCTTGATACTACGAATTAGATTTCTACTTGTAAACATTTTAATTATTGATATCAACAATGAAGTCATCACTCACAGAAATACGAATTCTTGATATCAACAAATTAATTTTCACTAGTAAAAACTATAACTCTTGATATCTGTAATTGTATTTTCACTAGCTAAATGTCACCTTACGCTTACATTCAAATTCAACTGGTGATATCAGGAATTGATTTTTTACTAGTTGAAATTCCAATTTCACATATCAGAAATACAATTCTTACTAGTAACAATCATAATTTTCAATATCAATAATGACTTCGTTACTAGTGCAAATGCCTGTTCTTGATATCAAAAATTGAGTTGCTACTAGAAAAATTGTACATTTTTGTATCAATAATTCGATTTTCACTAGTGACCATGTTAATTTCTGATCTCATAAATGTGATTGTTACTAGTTAGAAACATGTTTTAGATTTCTGATATTACTCTCCTAATTATTATTATCAGAAATACATTTTCAGATGACAGAAATAACAGATGTAACTTGTTGAAATACATTTACAGATATCAAGAATTAACTTTTCAACTAGTGACAATTGAGTTCTTGATATCAGGAATTTATATTTGCACTAGTAACTATAATTTTTGATATGTAAAGATATGAAAAGTATGATTGTTACTAGTAAGAATTGTATTTCTGATGTGTAAAAATGGAATTTTATCTAGTAAGAAATCAATTATTGATATCAACAATTGAATTTGAATTAAAGCCTATGGTGACAGCTAGTGAAAATACAAACAGATATCAAGAATTATCATTTTAAATAGTGAAATTTGAATTGTTAATGATATCAAGAATTATAGTTTTTATTAGTTTAAATTTAATTCTTGATATCAAAGTTTCGTATTTATTCGAGGGATGACGAAATTGTTGATATCAAGAGTTAACATTTTTACTAGTAGAAATCTAATTCCTAACATCAAGAAATCCTATCAACGAGTGAAAATACAATTAGATATCAAGAATTAACATTTTAACTAGTGAAAATGGATATGTTAATAATATCAAGAACAAATAAACAGAATACAAGTCAAAACGGCTTGCCATAATAGGCAGTTATTTTAGCTATCACTGACAGTATTAGTGTTTTGATCACTCTGATTAATAAAGTGTATGTTTATATCCCTCTGATTAATGTTGCGATGCGGCGTCATGTATGATGTGTATAACCGTCGGTAATGTTACGTCACCTCCTGCGCGGGCTCCGGCACCGTGGCGGGAACGATCGGTCTCTTTACTCCGCGCTGCTCCTTCTCTCGGTCTCTGCCGTTCTCCACATCTCTGTCTGTTTGAGTCATGATCAGCAACTGTTAGCTGGACATTTATCAACACACTGCTGAAGAACGAGTGTGTTCAAACAATTCACTTCTTCTTCTTCTTGTTCAGTTTAGCGGCGGTTGGCATTCCCGCCATCTGCTGGGCTGGAGAGAAGGAGCGCGCTTATTCCGTCACTTCCGGGATGTTCCCGCCGCCTGTGCACAACAACAGGTTTTTTATTTTTACCATGCCCAAACCTTACTGTGTGTATCTGAACCTAGTGATGGGAAACCGAGGCTTTCATCAAATTGTGCCGAAAAAAGGTTCATTACTCGAAGCTTTTAACACTGCGCATTAGCGACACCTGGTGGTCACACTTGTTTTCTCCACCATATCTAACAAATCACAGCAGAGAAGATAAAGCACGTGACCAAACAAAGTTTCGGAAGTCCATAAAATTTTTTATTTATTTTTTATTAAGCTTCAACAACACAAACAAATAAGGTACAATATCAAATCTCTGAATATAACCACTATATTGTTCAGCCGGAAGTCCATACAAGTGTAGGATCAATACAGTATTTAATCTCATCTAAATGAATGTGTGCCAACGAGACATGTGTAGCCTGGTCAACGGATTCACATATTGATCAATAATATAAAATATACAAGTATGTGATCATAAAATAATTATAGTAATTGTAATTGAAAAAAATAATTTGGGTGTTCTGTTTTAAAAAATATATAAACTATGCTATAGGGAAGTGTAGTGTTAAATCATTTAAATAATGCCTCCTCCATAATCATTTCCCTTTTTATGCATCAGATGAGCCCATTTAAACCCGCTATCCCGACCTTCCGATGATGCATGACGTGCGAAGCTTCAGACATCATCAATCACGTGGTATTGTATTTTCGATACGGCATCGGTACAGTGTGTGATACAGTAGTGCTTTGAAAAAGCATCATCACAATCTCATTACTTTAACACACATATGAAAATACTTTCATGATTTATGAACTATCACTAATACTGATGTATCATACCACACTATTAACTTTACCCCTGACCGTAACTCAACCATTATTTAATTAATAATAAATAAGTTAACCTAAAACTATTCCTCCTATAATCTTCATCCTTACAGTGAATCAATACACCTGTAGGTTTTTGTTAGTAGGCTACATAGTAATTAAAGGAATAGTTTGCCCAAAAATCTCTTTGAGGGACAGAAATCTCTCAGATCTTCGTGTTCTGGAGATGAACACGTTTTACGGTCTGGAACAATATGAGGGAGAGTGATTAATGACAGAATTGTTATTTGTAGTGTGAACTATCCCTTTAAACCCTCATCCTTCCCTCGGGTCATTCTTTTTTTTTTAATGTTAAAAATTGAGTGTTCATCGGAGTGTCCGAGACCCCAGTACTTTTGTCGCATTTGAACCACCAATACACACTTTTTTTTTTTTAATTTTATGGATTCGAGGAGTTTTGTGGTTCTTCCCTCTCGGGTCAATCTCCCTCAGGAATGCTTCAGTACACATAGAAAAAAATACAAATATTTAAAATTCAAACTAAAAATGCTAAAACGTTACCAAAAAAATATGTTATAATGTCTACATGTGTATCTGAACGCACATTGAAGAGAACTGACTTTCGGAACCAGAGGAACAGCTCATTTACTCCATATAGAGATATAAGCCCATCTAGAGTCATGAAATATCATGATATATCATGTTATATTATTATTTTTCCACAAGAGGTCAAAGACCACCAATGTAAGATATTTAGAAATGAATTAAAAGGACTATGCATGAAATTGTGAGTTATTTTGAATTTAAGTTGAAAGAATCAATATATATATATATATTTATATAGCGCTTTTCACAATACAGATTGTATCAAAGCTGCTTCACAGTATCAATCAAAACAACTTAATGTTTGTTTATTACTGGAGAAAAAAAAAGACATCCAAGTTTGGTAGAGCTGATCAATGGTATGATTGGTTAATTCATTTGAATATCCCCAACTGAGCAAGCCAAAGGCAACAGTGGCAAGGAACCGAAAAACTCCATCCAGTGACCTAATGGTGTCCTAACACCCCATCAAATGACCCAATGGAGAAAAAAAAACAACCTTGTGGGTTTGTGAGAATGTGAGGAATGTGCATAAATTATTATTGTGTTCCAGAACGCCAGGGAAAGGTGTGTGTTCCAGAACGCCAGGGGAAGGTGTGTGTTCCAGAACGCCAGGGAAAGGTGTGTGTTCCAGAACGCCAGGGAAAGGTGCGTGTTCCAGAACGCCAGGGGAAGGTGTGTGTTCCAGAACGCCAGGGAAAGGTGTGTGTTCCAGAACGCCAGGGGAAGGTGTGTGTTCCAGAACGCCAGGGGAAGGTGTGTGTTCCAGAACGCCAGGGGAAGGTGTGTGTTCCAGAACGCCAGGGGAAGGTGTGTGTTCCAGAACGCCAGGGGAAGGTGTGTGTTCCAGAACGCCAGGGGAAGGTGTGTGTTCCAGAACGCCAGGGGAAGGTGTGTGTTCCAGAACGCCAGGGAAAGGTGTGTGTTCCAGAACGCCAGGGAAAGGTGTGTGTTCCAGAACGCCAGGGAAAGGTGTGTGTTCCAGAACGCCAGGGGAAGGTGTAGGTTCCAGAACGCCAGGGGAAGGTGTGTGTTCCAGAACGCCAGGGGAAGGTGTGTGTTCCAGAACGCCAGGGAAAGGTGTGTGTTCCAGAACGCCAGGGAAAGGTGTGTGTTCCAGAACGCCAGGGGAAGGTGTAGGTTCCAGAACGCCAGGGGAAGGTGTGTGTTCCAGAACGCCAGGGAAAGGTGTGTGTTCCAGAACGCCAGGGAAAGGTGTGTGTTCCAGAACGCCAGGGAAAGGTGTTTGTTCCAGAACGCCAGGGGAAGGTGTGTGTTCCAGAACGCCAGGGAAAGGTGTGTGTTCCAGAACGCCAGGGAAAGGTGTGTGTTCCAGAACGCCAGGGAAAGGTGTGTGTTCCAGAACGCCAGGGAAAGGTGTGGGTTCCAGAACGCCAGGGGAAGGTGCGTGTTCCAGAACGCCAGGGAAAGGTGTGGGTTCCAGAGCGCCAGGGAAAGGTGTGTGTTCCAGAACGCCAGGGAAAGGTGTGTGTTCCAGAACGCCAGGGAAAGGTGTGTGTTCCAGAACGCCAGGGGAAGGTGCGTGTTCCAGAACGCCAGGGAAAGGTGTGTGTTCCAGAACGCCAGGGAAAGGTGTGTGTTCCAGAACGCCAGGGAAAGGTGTGTGTTCCAGAACGCCAGGGAAAGGTGTGTGTTCCAGAACGCCAGGGAAAGGTGTGGGTTCCAGAACGCCAGGGAAAGGTGTGTGTTCCAGAACGCCAGGGAAAGGTGTGTGTTCCAGAACGCCAGGGAAAGGTGTGTGTTCCAGAACGCCAGGGAAAGGTGTGTGTTCCAGAACGCCAGGGAAAGGTGTGTGTTCCAGAACGCCAGGGGAAGGTGTGTGTTCCAGAACGCCAGGGAAAGGTGTGTGTTCCAGAACGCCAGGGAAAGGTGTGTGTTCCAGAACGCCAGGGAAAGGTGTGTGTTCCAGAACGCCAGGGAAAGGTGTGTGTTCCAGAACGCCAGGGAAAGGTGTTTGTTCCAGAACGCCAGGGAAATGTGTGTGTTCCAGAACACCAGGGAAAGGTGTGTGTTCCAGAACGCCAGGGAAAGGTGTGTGTTCCAGAACGCCAGGGAAAGGTGTGTGTTCCAGAACGCCAGGGGAAGGTGTGTGTTCCAGAACGCCAGGGAAAGGTGTGTGTTCGACAACGCCAGGGAATGGGTGTGTGTTCCAGAACGCCAGGGAAAGGTGTGTGTTCCAGAACGCCAGGGAAAGGAGTGTGTTCCAGGACGCCAGGGAAAGGTGTGTGTTCCAGAACGCCAGGGAAAGGTGTTTGTTCCAGAACGCCAGGGAAAGGTGTTTGTTCCAGAACGCCAGGGAAAGGTGTGTGTTCCAGAACGCCAGGGAAAGGTGTGTGTTCCACAACGCCAGGGAAAGGTGTGTGTTTCAGAACGCCAGGGAAAGGTGTGGGTTCCAGAACGCCAGGGAAAGGTGTGGGTTCCAGAACGCCAGGGAAAGGTGTGGGTTCCAGAACGCCAGGGAAAGGTGTGTGTTCCAGGACGCCAGGGAAAGGTGTGTGTGAGGGAAAGGTGTGTGTTCCAGAACGCCAGGGAAAGGTGTGTGTTCCAGAACGCCAGGGAAAGGTGTGTGTTCCAGAACGCCAGGGAAAGGTGTGTGTTCCAGAACGCCAGGGAAAGGTGTTTGTTCCAGAACGCCAGGGAAAGGTGTGTGTTCCAGAACGCCAGGGAAAGGTGTGTGTTCCACAACGCCAGGGAAAGGTGTGTGTTCCAGAACGCCAGGGAAAGGTGTGTGTTCCAGAACGCCAGGGAAAGGTGTGTGTTCCAGGACGCCAGGGAAAGGTGTGTGTGAGGGAAAGGTGTGTGTTCCAGAACGCCAGGGAAAGGTGCGTGTTCCAGAACGCCAGGGAAAGGTGTTTGTTCCAGAACGCCAGGGAAAGGTGTGTGTTCCAGAACGCCAGGGAAAGGTGTGTGTTCCAGAACGCCAGGGAAAGGTGCGTGTTCCAGGACGCCAGGGAAAGGTGTGTGTGAGGGAAAGGTGTGTGTTCCAGAACGCCAGGGAAAGGTGTGTGTTCCAGAACGCCAGGGAAAGGTGTTTGTTCCAGAACGCCAGGGAAAGGTGCGTGTTCCAGAACGCCAGGGAAAGGTGTGTGTTCCAGAACGCCAGGGAAAGGTGTTTGTTTCAGAACGCCAGGGAAAGGTGTGTGTTCCACAACGCCAGGGAAAGGTGTGTGTTCCAGAACGCCAGGGAAAGGTGTGTGTTCCAGAACGCCAGGGAAAGGTGTTTGTTCCAGAACGCCAGGGAAAGGTGCGTGTTCCAGAACGCCAGGGAAAGGTGCGTGTTCCAGAACGCCAGGGAAAGGTGTTTGTTCCAGAACGCCAGGGAAAGGTGTGTGTTCCACAACGCCAGGGAAAGGTGTGTTCCACAACGCCAGGGAAAGGTGTGGGTTCCAGAACGCCAGGGAAAGGTGTGGGTTCCAGAACGCCAGGGAAAGGTGTGGGTTCCAGAACGCCAGGGAAAGGTGTGGGTTCCAGAACGCCATGGAAAGGTGTGGGTTCCAGAACGCCAGGGAAAGGTGTGGGTTCCAGAACGCCAGGGAAAGGTGTGGGTTCCAGAACGCCAGGGAAAGGTGTGGGTTCCAGAACGCCAGGGAAAGGTGTGGGTTCCAGAACGCCAGGGAAAGGTGTGGGTTCCAGAACGCCAGGGAAAGGTGTGGGTTCCAGAACGCCAGGGAAAGGTGTGTGTTCCAGGACGCCAGGGAAAGGTGTGTGTGAGGGAAAGGTGTGTGTTCCAGAACGCCAGGGAAAGGTGTGTGTTCCAGAACGCCAGGGAAAGGTGTGGGTTCCACAACGCCAGGGAAAGGTGTGTGTTTCAGAACGCCAGGGAAAGGTGCGTGTTCCAGAACGCCAGGGAAAGGTGTGTGCTCCAGAACGCCAGGGAAAGGTGTGTGTTCCACAACGCCAGGGAAAGGTGTGTGTTTCAGAACGCCAGGGAAAGGTGTGTGTTCCAGAACGCCAGGGAAAGGTGTGTGTTCCAGAACGCCAGGGAAAGGTGTGTGTTCCAGAACGCCAGGGAAAGGTGTGTGTTCCAGGACGCCAGGGAAAGGTGTGTGTGAGGGAAAGGTGTGTGTTCCAGAACGCCAGGGAAAGGTGTGTGTTCCAGAACGCCAGGGAAAGGTGTGTGTTCCACAACGCCAGGGAAAGGTGTGTGTTTCAGAACGCCAGGGAAAGGTGCGTGTTCCAGAACGCCAGGGAAAGGTGTGTGCTCCAGAATGCCAGGGAAAGGTGTGTGTTCCACAACGCCAGGGAAAGGTGTGTGTTCCAGAACGCCAGGGAAAGGTGCGTGTTCCAGGACGCCAGGGAAAGGTGTGTGTGAGGGAAAGGTGTGTGTTCCAGAACGCCAGGGAAAGGTGTGTGTTCCAGAACGCCAGGGAAAGGTGTGTGTTCCACAACGCCAGGGAAAGGTGTGTGTTTCAGAACGCCAGGGAAAGGTGTGTGTTCCAGAACGCCAGGGGAAGGTGTGTGTTCCAGAACGCCAGGGAAAGGTGTGGGTTCCAGAACGCCAGGGAAAGGTGTGTGTTCCAGAACGCCAGGGAAAGGTGTGTGTTCCAGGACGCCAGGGAAAGGTGTGTGTGAGGGAAAGGTGTGTGTTCCAGAACGCCAGGGAAAGGTGTGTGTTCCACAACGCCAGGGAAAGGTGTGTGTTTCAGAACGCCAGGGAAAGGTGCGTGTTCCAGGACGCCAGGGAAAGGAGTGTGTGAGGGAAAGGTGTGGGTTCCAGAACGCCAGGAAAAGGTGTGTGTTCCAGAATGCCAGGGAAAAGTGTGTGTTCCAGGACGCCAGGGAAAGGTGTGGGTTCCAGAACGCCAGGGAAAGGTGTGTGTTCCAGAACACCAGGGAAAGGTGTGGGTTCCAGAACGCCAGGGAAAGGTGTGTGTTCCAGAACGCCAGGGAAAGGTGTGGGTTCCAGAACGCCAGGGAAAGGTGTGGGTTCCAGAACGCCAGGGAAAGGTGTGTGTTCCAGAACGCCAGGGAAAGGTGTGGGTTCCAGAACGCCAGGGAAAGGTGTGGGTTCCAGAACGCCAGGGAAAGGTGTGTGTTCCAGAACGCCAGGGAAAGGTGTGGGTTCCAGAACGCCAGGGAAAGGTGTGGGTTCCAGAACGCCAGGGAAAGGTGTGTGTTCCAGAACGCCAGGGAAAGGTGTTTGTTCCAGAACGCCAGGGAAAGGTGTGTGTTCCAGAACGCCAGGGAAAGGTGTTTGTTCCAGAACGCCAGGGAAAGGTGTTTGTTCCAGAACGCCAGGGAAAGGTGTGTGTTCCAGAACGCCAGGGAAAGGTGTTTGTTCCAGAACGCCAGGGAAAGGTGTGTGTTCCAGAACGCCAGGGAAAGGTGTTTGTTCCAGAACGCCAGGGAAAGGTGTGTGTTCCAGAACGCCAGGGAAAGGTGTGGGTTCCAGAACGCCAGGGAAACGTGTGTGTTCCAGAACGCCAGGGAAAGGTGTGTGTTCCAGGACGCCAGGGAAAGGTGTGTGTGAGGGAAAGGTGTGTGTTCCAGAACGCCAGGGAAAGGTGTGTGTTCCACAACGCCAGGGAAAGGTGTGTGTTTCAGAACGCCAGGGAAAGGTGCGTGTTCCAGGACGCCAGGGAAAGGAGTGTGTGAGGGAAAGGTGTGGGTTCCAGAACGCCAGGGAAAGGTGTGTGTTCCAGAATGCCAGGGAAAGGTGTGTGTTCCAGAACACCAGGGAAAGGTGTGGGTTCCAGAACGCCAGGGAAAGGTGTGTGTTCCAGAACGCCAGGGAAAGGTGTGTGTTCCAGAACGCCAGGGAAAGGTGTGGGTTCCAGAACGCCAGGGAAAGGTGCGTGTTCCAGAACGCCAGGGAAAGGTGTGTGTTCCAGAACGCCAGGGAAAGGTGTTTGTTCCAGAACGCCAGGGAAAGGTGTGTGTTCCAGAACGCCAGGGAAAGGTGTGTGTTCCACAACGCCAGGGAAAGGTGCGTGTTTCAGAACGCCAGGGAAAGGTGTGGGTTCCAGAACGCCAGGGAAAGGTGTGGGTTCCAGAACGCCAGGGAAAGGTGTGTGTTCCAGAACGCCAGGGAAAGGTGTGTGTTCCAGAACGCCAGGGAAAGGTGTGTGTTCCAGAACGCCAGGGAAAGGTGTGGGTTCCAGAACGCCAGGGAAAGGTGTGGGTTCCAGAACGCCAGGGAAAGGTGTGTGTTCCAGAACGCCAGGGAAAGGTGTGTGTTCCAGAACGCCAGGGAAAGGTGTGTGTTCCAGAACGCCAGGGAAAGGTGCGTGTTCCAGAACGCCAGGGAAAGGTGTGGGTTCCAGAACGCCAGGGAAAGGTGTAGGTTCCAGAACGCCAGGGAAAGGTGTGGGTTCCAGAACGCCAGGGAAAGGTGTGGGTTCCAGAACGCCAGGGAAAGGTGTGTGTTCCAGAACGCCAGGGAAAGGTGTGTGTTCCAGAACGCCAGGGAAAGGTGTGTGTTCCAGAACGCCAGGGAAAGGTGCGTGTTCCAGAACGCCAGGGAAAGGTGTGGGTTCCAGAACGCCAGGGAAAGGTGTGTGTTCCAGAACGCCAGGGAAAGGTGTGGGTTCCAGAACGCCAGGGAAAGGTGTGTGTTCCAGAACGCCAGGGAAAGGTGTGGGTTCCAGAACGCCAGGGAAAGGTGTGTGTTCCAGAATGCCAGGGAAAGGTGTGTGTTCCAGAATGCCAGGGAAAGGTGTGTGTTCCACAACGCCAGGGGAAGGTGTGTGTTCCAGAACGCCAGGGAAAGGTGTGTGTTCCAGAACGCCAGGGAAAGGTGTGTGTTCCAGAACGCCAGGGAAAGGTGTGTGTTCCAGAACGCCAGGGAAAGGTGTGGGTTCCAGAACGCCAGGGAAAGGTGTGGGTTCCAGAACGCCAGGGAAAGGTGTGGGTTCCAGAACGCCAGGGAAAGGTGTGGGTTCCAGAATGCCAGGGAAAGGTGTGTGTTCCAGAATGCCAGGGAAAGGTGTGTGTTCCACAACGCCAGGGGAAGGTGTGTGTTCCAGAACGCCAGGGAAAGGTGTGTGTTCCAGAATGCCAGGGAAAGGTGTGTGTTCCACAACGCCAGGGGAAGGTGTGTGTTCCAGAACGCCAGGGGAAGGTGTGTGTTCCAGAACGCCAGGGGAAGGTGTGTGTTCCACAACGCCAGGGAAAGGTGTGTGTTCCAGAATGCCAGGGAAAGGTGTGTGTTCCAGAACGCCAGGGGAAGGTGTGTGTTCCAGAACGCCAGGGGAAGGTGTGTGTTCCAGGACGCCAGGGAAAGGTGTATGTGAGGGAAAGGTGTGTGTTCCAGAATGCCAGGGAAAGGTGTATGTGAGGGAAAGGTGTGTGTTCCAGGACGCCAGGGAAAGGTGTGTGTGAGGGAAAGGTGTGTGTTCCAGAATGCCAGGGAAAGGTGTGTGTGAGGGAAAGGTGTGTGTTCCAGGACGCCAGGGAAAGGTGTGTGTGAGGGAAAGGTGTGTGTTCCAGAATGCCAGGGAAAGGTGTGTGTTCCTCTTAATGACTATAGGCACAAAAAACTAAATCAGTCAAAGGATCATCATAACTTATATTTATTGACGCAAATCGTACATACAATTTCTGCCATTACATGTATTTTGTAAGACATTCCTTAAAAAAGTGTGTGTGAGAGAGTCAGTGTGTGTGTATGTGTGTGAGTCAGTGTGTGTGTGAGTGTCAGTGTGTGTGAAAGAGCCAGTGTGTGTGCGTGAGAGTCAGTGTGTGCACGTGTGTGTGTGTGTGTGTGTGTGTGTGTGTGTGTGTGTGTGTGAGAGTCAGTGTGTGTGTGTGTGTGTGTGTGTGTGTATGTGTGTGTGTGTGTGTGTAAGAGAGTCACAGTGTGTGTATGTGCGTGAGAGAGTCAGTGTGAGTGTGTGTGTGTGTGTGTGTGTGGCCGCCATCTTCAGCCGCTCCGGCCCCTCAGTGAGGTATTCCCGGAGTGACGTCATGAATCTGCGTTTGCAGCGTCGGCCGAGGGAAGAGGAGTGTGTGACGAACATGAGCTTTACAGGAGCATCAGTGTGTCACGGTCCTCTGCGCCTGCAACAGCGTGCAGGCGTTTACCTACACACACACACACACACACACACACACACACACACACACACACACACACACACACACACACACACACACAGAGTCATTATTCAGCATTAACACGATCAAAGAAAAAGAAACAAAGATACAATAATTTGTCAGAAGACTCAAATCCAGCGTTTAATGTTGTTTATGTGTCTATGTGGTGTTTTTAATATGCTTTAACACAAATCATGTGTAAATTCATAAGTCGACAGCATTGCTGAGTATTTTCTCCTTAAAACTGCAGTGAACCAAAGACAGTCTCAAAAACACGGTTTGAAATCGCTGGTGTTTCTGACGTCACAAACTACCTTGTAACCAATCAGATCAACGTGTGATCGTCAACCAGTGGATCTCTGAGTGAGTGAGTGAGTGAGTGAGTGGAGGCGGGGCTCATTTACATATTCATAAAACCGCGCATACTAAATGAGGCAAGGGTGTCGAGTTACATTCAAGATATTTTAAGGCATGAAGACATTTTTTTAAGGAAAAAACTGTTAAATATGTGATTTTGAGATGAGTTTTAAGTGATAAAATGCGTGACGACAGAGGACTTTAAAGATTGTGTAGTCACATTGTGTAGTTGTGCTTGGAGTCGGTTGTTTATTAATGATAATGACACAATGAAACATGAGAAAGTATGTGTCCAGCCTGTCATACAAAAAAAATTACGAGCATGCAAAAACAAGAGAGAACCGATGAAATATTAATAACTAGCCTGATATTGTTTACTTTTTCCTGTCAACGTTTTTTTTACATAGTAAAATCAAAGCTGTAGTTTGCCTTTTTTTCTTCCATCATATTTAACAATTAAAAATCTAAAATATTTTTCTCATACTTTCAGGCTTTAGTCAAACTTAGTGTAATTGAAAACTGATATCCTCTCCGCACGTCACTTTTCGACACTGCTGTATATATAATTACGGAAGCCCTGAGCCGTGACGTGAAAAAAATAAACATTTCCGTAAAAAAAAAACAGATAAAGTCGTCATATTACAAGAATAAAGTCCTAAAATTTCGAGAATAAAGTCAAAATTACGAGAAGTCTTCCATAGAAGTTTTGTGTGTGTGTGTGTGTGTGTGTGTGTGTGTGTGTGTGTGTGTGTGTGTGTGTGTGTGTGTGTGTGTGTGTGTGTGTGTGTGTGTGTCTTGCGTACCGTCCTCATCCGCCTCCGCCCATGGGTGGAGGAGTGGGACCGGCGCCGTGGTTTATTCTGCCCATCCGTCTGCGGCCCGGGAACCCAGGAGGACTGTGGGAACACACAGGGTAAAGACAGAGAACGGGACACAAGCTACACACACACACACACACACACACACAAACACACACTCTCACACTCTCACACTCTCACACTCTCACACTCTGCTGTCGCTGAAGCTACGGACACACACACACACACACGCTCACCCTGTGCTGACGCTGAAGCTACGGACACACACACACACACACACACACACACACACACACACACACACACACACACACACACACACACACACACACACACACACACACACACACACACACACACACACACACACACACACACACACACACACACACACACACACACACACACACACACACACACAGACAGAGCCGATCCTGTGGGGCCCTAAGCTAAATTCTGTTAAGGGTCCCTCCTATCTGACCCATGTAAACCATGAGCCATTGCCACACAGACACAGCTGACACCAGTGCTCCCAATACAATCCCTCCTTAAACTAGTACTAATGAAAATGTAATTCCTGATATCAGAAATAGACATTGTTCTAAATGTCTTAAGTACATTCTTAATATCAAGAATTCACAGTACAATAGTACAAATCTAATTATTGATATCAAAAATGCATCGTGAGAATGAATAAGAGCTAAAATGGTTTGTCATAGCATGTCACTGTGTTTTAAATGATAAAAGCAATACTTGATGGTTATTATTTACTGAGGGATGTGCATCCATATTCACCAGTCCAGCCAATCAACATTTTAAATGCAATAGATACAGTCGGCAGCTAGTCATAGTGGGGGCGTGGTGGAAAACACCGCGAACGTCGTGTGTATTTGAATGACAGAAATGTGGTATTGCGAGTCATTGACGTCTGCCGACCGGGAACGATGCATTGCTAAATTAACTGCAATAGGGTACGATTGCCCATATTTAATTAAAAACTGGATCAATGACCCGACCAAATGGCCGGAGGTGTCGTTTCCAGACATATTTTGTTATCTGGTTGAATCTCGAGGTAAGACACCGCGGTAACATTAGCCTATAACTCAACTTTCATATATGTTGCAAAAAGATAAAACCTTGTCACTTACCAATTGTACGTATGCTCCACTCCAAACTATGAATCCTTTTGTAAAACTGTGATCAGTAGTACGAAGTTGCCGAGGGATTGGGCCGACAGTTATCCTAACTCACACACTGCAGTGTGTATCGAGTGTAGACGTAGCGATTGGCCTATCAAGCGAGCCTTCAGCTGATAACGCTAATGTGAATGAGACATCCCTTATGAAAAACAACTATAGGAATCTTCTAGTATTTTAGGACAACATATTATAGTAATCCTATAGTATTAATCTTGCTTTATTGCAGAGTTATAGGAATACTATAGTATTTTGGGACATACTATAGAGGTATTACAGAACATCACAGAAGTATTATACACTACTATTTATTGCTTGTAGCCATTTTGTCCTCCTTTCCGGTTCTGTGTGTTTATTAGGAAGGATGTAGAATTTGCTTAGTGGCGGTACAGAAAACGACACAGCACCTCTTCGGCATGATTGTCGAGTGTATTTCAATTAGCGCGAATGTTTTCCCCCACGGGCTAAAATCACATCACGTGACGCGGCGTTCCCAGACAACTGTCTGTATCTATATAGCCTATAAATCAATAGTCAATGGTATACATTGCTTTTAATCTTGCTTTATTGCAGAGTTGTAACTAAACTGACTTAGAGACTAGATAATAATTGTCTTGTTTTAAAAGTATGAGTGTCTATAATGAGGAGTGTCATCACGCCCATATAGTGTACCGGTCCACAGATGTGTTGCTGGAAAGTGCGCGTTTCATGCACGCGCATATAAACTCATGTTGACGCGCGACGCGCTTATCTTTTCCGAGCTGCAGTTTCTAAAAAACCACCGTTTCCCTTTGTAATTTATCAAACGTAATAAATAGTTGTATTTCACTCTCACTTTTTTTGTCAGGCACAAAGTCACAGAACACCGCCCTCAAAGCCCTGGAAGTGGCCGGTGTTGTACGCAAAACACAGAAAGACCAAAAGATGCACTGCCCAGCTGGGTTATTAGCAAGACAGACAGACTAGAGAGAGAGATAACTTACACATCAACTTAACTTTACTGTTCTTTGCTGACATCGAACTTGGAGAGGAGAGAACACAAGTCTGCCTGATCGCTGTTCCACAGAGACTAAGCCCCTCCCCTTATTTCAGAAAGTCAATGGCGAGAGACAACAAATGTTTGGATCCCGTTTTAATTGTACCCTGAATTACACATATGATGTTCGTCAATTTAAAAGATATATTTTAAAGTCAAGAAATTCACAGTTTGATGTAAAACTGTTGAGGTATAAGACTGCGAAAATACGTAATTACTAAGACTACAAACCCAAAAGGCGCTCATGTGACATCATACCTTTCCTCTCAATGAATGAAACTAACTTTACTGAAGCTAACTTTACTGAAGCTAACGTTACTGAAGCTAACGTTACTGAAGCTAACGTTACTGAAGCTAACGTTACTGAAGCTAACGTTACTGAAGCTAACGTTACTGAAGCTAACGTTACTGAAGCTAACTTTACTGAAGCTAACTTTACTGAAGCTAACGTTACTGAAGCTAACGTTACTGAAGCTAACGTTACTGAAGCTAACGTTACTGAAGCTAACTTTACTGAAGCTAACGTTACTGAAGCTAACGTTACTGAAGCTAACTTTACTGAAGCTAACGTTACTGAAGCTAACTTTACTGAAGCTAACGTTACTGAAGCTAACGTTACTGAAGCTAACGTTACTGAAGCTAACTTTACTGAAGCTAACGTTACTGAAGCTAACGTTACTGAAGCTAACGTTACTGAAGCTAACGTTACTGAAGCTAACTTTACTGAAGCTAACGTTACTGAAGCTAACTTTACTGAAGCTAACTTTACTGAAGCTAACGTTACTGAAGCTAACGTTACTGAAGCTAACGTTACTGAAGCTAACTTTACTGAAGCTAACTTTACTGAAGCTAACGTTACTGAAGCTAACGTTACTGAAGCTAACGTTACTGAAGCTAACTTTACTGAAGCTAACTTTACTGAAGCTAACGTTACTGAAGCTAACGTTACTGAAGCTAACGTTACTGAAGCTAACGTTTCAGTAACGATGTTTACTGAAACGTTGTGTGTGTGTGTACGTGTGTACACACACGTTACTGTGTACGTGTGTACACACACGTTACGTTACTGAAGCTAACGTTACTGAAGCTAACGTTACTGAAGCTAACGTTACTGAAGCTAACTTTACTGAAGCTAACTTTACTGAAGCTAACGTTACTGAAGCTAACTTTACTGAAGCTAACGTTACTGAAGCTAACGTTACTGAAGCTAACGTTACTGAAGCTAACGTTACTGAAGCTAACGTTACTGAAGCTAACGTTACTGAAGCTAACTTTACTGAAGCTAACTTTACAGAAGCTAACTTTACAGAAGCTAACTTTACAGAAACTAACGTTACTGAAGCTAACTTTACTGAAGCTAACGTTACTGAAGCTAACTTTACTGAAGCTAACGTTACTGAAGCTAACGTTACTGAAGCTAACGTTACTGAAGCTAACTTTACTGAAGCTAACGTTACTGAAGCTAACGTTACTGAAGCTAACTTTACTGAAGCTAACTTTACAGAAGCTAACGTTACTGAAGCTAACTTTACTGAAGCTAACTTTACAGAAGCTAACTTTACTGAAGCTAACTTTACTGAAGCTAACTTTACTGAAGCTAACTTTACTGAAGCTAACGTTACTGAAGCTAACGTTACTGAAGCTAACGTTACTGAAGCTAACTTTACTGAAGCTAACGTTACTGAAGCTAACTTTACTGAAGCTAACTTTACAGAAGCTAACTTTACTGAAGCTAACGTTACAGAAGCTAACGTTACTGAAGCTAACGTTACTGAAGCTAACGTTACTGAAGCTAACTTTACTGAAGCTAACGTTACTGAAGCTAACGTTACTGAAGCTAACGTCTGTCATGTTTTCTATAGTCTAACGTTATAATCGTAACGTTACGCCGTCATGCCTGTGTGTTTTGTACCAGACTGCACACACACACACGAGATTGGTGATGTACATAGTACGAGACGAGAGATGTAGTTCATGGAGCGATTTTCATTATTCAAATATTTTTATTGAGTTTTGAATTGTAAACATTTATAAAACACTTAACAAGTCCCCATACAGCAACCCCAACATACATAATAATAAATGACAATGTAAATCATAAAAAATAAATAAATAAATAAACTGACACGTTACAGAGCTTGTGAATTAATTATGCATTGAACGATTTTCACATAAAACCAAATGTTACTCTTCTGTTTTATGACAAACTGTGACTTTCTTGACTTTCATAATTACCTTTTAAATTGACAAACATCATGTGTAATTCAGGGCACAGTTCAGACGGAATAAAAAGATAAGTTGTCCCTCGCCATTGACTACCATACATATTTTTTCCAAAATAAGGTCCTATGATCCGAAAGCGGAGGGGCGGGGCTTAGGCTCTCTATACACTCTCATGTTTTTTCTTCTCTCTTTTCGTGACCAGAAGGATAGTATTAATTAATTATTAGGGATAGTTCCGCTTAATTATCTCATCAATGTTGTAAACTTTGATTGACGCGCTTATGCCTGGCTCACACTACAGGAGTTTTAAAATCCTAACCGATTTTGAAATCTGGTTGCACCACACACTTAAGGAGAATCTTTGCAGATTTTCTTACCTCAAATCTTAAACATGCTCACACTACAAGATTTGAAAATCGCGGCGCATCACACACTACACAATGTTAATAAGATTATCGTGCCAGAGGAAGCGCCTTGATATGATTCCACCATGACCACGTGATCTCACGCAACAGATGGGAAGCGGAAAAGTGGATGTAAACAAAATAGGCTATCTGTCCTTCATATCAAGTCATAATCGTGCAAAGGTTGCCTTGACCAAGGAAAGCAAACTCTTTAAAAAAAATCATTCTTTTAACATTTAAGGATATTTCTAATGAATGTTGTCAGCTCTGGTCAATACAATGACTCAATGCCATTGATCTCTATGAAGTGACGCATCAGCTTCAGCGTTACCCATGCGCCAGATTGCTGCTCAGCTGAGCCTTATAAAGTGGAGCTCAAAGTTAAAATTAAATATTAAAATAATTAACAGCTTGTTTCATTACATCTTAGAATGAATCTGAATTTTTTTACATTTCCGTTGAATGAACAGTTTTAATGACTCCCTCAAAGGCAGTGCCTTGCCGCCACCTAGTGTCGTAATAGTGTAACTGCACACTGAGTGACAGCCTGTCTATAACACGCAGAGACGAGCAATGATACTGGTGAAATATCAGCAGAAAGCCTCTCGTTAGGTGAGATTCGATGATCGGAACTAACTGTTGTATAACAATCTAACAAGCTTATTGTCAGGTTTATGTTCTGTTATTATATTATGTGGATCCTTATTTTGACATCTTCTGTTTACTCCACTTTTTTTAGTTTCGGTTTCATTACTGAACATGTAACTTTACTAGTCTTCGTGCCTGCTGACAACAGCGTAACACTTATTTATTTAACAATAAATAAATAAATGAAGATAATACCGCATATCACGCAGTTGTCACTCAAAATTACCTCAATGGAAATTCCATCACCACAGCCCAAACGTTAACGTTGTTTCTTATTGGATATTGTGACAGTACTGACGTAGTCCTAATCACAATCTTGCTCATCCCGATAAATATCAAACATGTTTGATATGATCGGGGTGAGCCCGATTTGTGTGAGAGCAGATCGGGAGGTGCAAGATTCGATCTGTGAACGCCTCACATTACCAGATAATCTGCGCCGTACATCGGAACCGATCGAGGTCCTCAACAAGATATTTTCTCCGATTCTCGGAAGGGGGAAATCGGGCATAAATCGGCCTAAAACTCCTGTAGTGTGAACCAGGCATTACACGAGGGGAGGCGGGGCCTTGAGTCATTTGCGTGGCCCTACGCAACTTGCGTAGTGTGACTGGTCGGTTCTGCACACACACACATGTATCCTCTGCCGTCGCTGAAGCCACACACTCACACACACACACACACACACACACACACACACACACACACACACACACACACACACACACACACACACACACACACACACACACACACACACACACACACACACACACACACGTACCCTCTGCCGTCGCTGAAGCCACACACACACACACACACACGTACCCTCTACCGTCGCTGAAGCCACACACTCACACACACACACACGTACCCTCTGCCGTCGCTGAAGCCACACACACACACACACACACACACACACACACACACGTACCCTCTGCCGTCGCTGAAGCCACACACTCACACACACACACACGTACCCTCTGCCGTCGCTGAAGCCACACACACACACACACACACACACACACACGTACCCTCTACCGTCGCTGAAGCCACACACTCACACACACACACACGTACCCTCTGCCGTCGCTGAAGCCACACACACACACACACACACACACACACACACACACACACACACGTACCCTCTGCCGTCGCTGAAGCCACACACACACACACACACACACACACTCACACACACACACACGTACCCTCTGCCGTCGCTGAAGCCACACACTCACACACACACACACGTACCCTCTGCCGTCGCTGAAGCCACACACACACACACACACACACACACACACACACACACACACACACACACGTACCCTCTGCCGTCGCTGAAGCCACACACACACACACACACTCACACACACACACACACACGTACCCTCTGCCGTCGCTGAAGCGTGATGATGAGCCGCTGTGTCCATCTTTAGACAGATCTGGCTGAATCAGAGTCTGGAAGCTGAGGAGACATTACACAGGTCAAACATCACAGGTAAACTCCCTAGCAACCACCCAGAATACCGTAGTAACCACCCAGAGTACCATAGCAACACCCTAGCAACCACCCAGAATACCCAAGCAACCGCATAGCAACTTAGCAACCACCCCAAGTTTTTAAAACTACTAAACTAAAAAAAAACTGTTCAAAATTCCGCCTTTTAAAACTTCTATTTAACTAAAACTATTTCAAGCTTAAAACCTTCAAGTTCAGACTTTAATTATAAAACTACTTCAAACCTATAAACGTGTGACTTAAAGCTTACTTTACCAGTGCACTAGTCACGTGATCAAACCTCTAACACTGCTTATATTAGTGCTGATGACCCAGCTTTCATACAGGTTTGCCTTTCTGTGACAAATGTAAGCAATATCACATCTTGTGTTTACAGTCTGATCATGACTAATGTGTTTATGAATTTAGATGCTTAATGTACAACTTCTTGAAAATGTTCCTTTTGCAAACAAGAACCCTAAAAAAACTGATGAACCTCAGAAATATAAACTCTTACAACAAGCCGATGAACTCGACAGCGGTCCAGAAGAGATCGCTGAGGAAGGACAGCCTCCAGGGCGAGCGGCTGCTGCTGTCCAGAACCTGGCCTGGACACATATAACATTACATTATTACATAACATATCAAATATATGACGGAAATCGTGAATCCTATGGCGATCGCGCTGTTATGAATATTTAACACGTGACGTTGGCAGGTCAGCAAGCCAATGAACAGAATGACGCATGAATATTCAAACTGACGAGCCAATAAGATACAAGATTACAAATGCGTCAGCTTAGTTTTAATTAATATTCAGGAGATGTGTGTTTACCATATCGTTCGTAACATTCCTACCCGGATATCATCTGTAACATTAACAAAACCATATGTTGGGCAGAGCGGGTCGTGTCGACAGTTCACTCACTCACACACACATATAACTTATATCCCAAACATCTCAGAGTGGCAGGAAAACCAGCAATAATGGATGTTTTCACAAACACAATGACGCTAAATTACATATTTAGCCATGTATGACAGTTTACTATGTATGATAAGAGTTGTACATGTTTGCGCTAAAAAAAAAACTGTTTTTTTTAGTACTTACCATTTGATACATAAACCATCGCTGCTGCTGTTTAACCGGATACTGTGGTACACTTCCGGTTCTGCGCACTACCTCAATATTCGGTCGTGACGTTTGACTGGTATTTTACTAGATTTTTTTTATTTTTATTTTTTTATTGAATTTTCTAAATTACAGAATTCAATATCAAGTTCTTGACACATTACTTTTGTACAGTTTCACATTTTGTAAGTATAACTTGAAACACAACAATAATTTAAATAAAAAGAAAAAAAGAAGAAACTTTGTGTGTGTGTGTGTGTGTGTGTGTGTGTGTGTGTGTGTGTGTGTGTGTGTGTGTGTGTGTGTGTCCTTGTGTGTGTGTTGGGGTATCATAGGGGTTGCTTAAACGTATTTGTTGCATGAATCTCGCTAATCCATCATATCTTGTTGAAGAAATTATTGCTTTAAACTGATAGCTGCTGTTTATTTGATTTAGCATTGCCCATTTGATTTATTTTCAACCATATAATGTTTGTATTATTAATATCTGTATTATTAAATTCATTCTGTAGCTGAATTCCATATTCATAAGTGTAGATTGATACAAATGTTGTTTTTTGAACTCACTGCCCTCTCTAAACCGAAAAGTCTTGTACTTTCTTTAACTCACTGACTGTTGAAGTGAAACCACATTCTGTAGTGAAACTAACATCTGTCTGTCAGTAACACACACACACACACACACACACACACACACACACACACACACACACACAGCGTTCCCCTGCTCACTTCACAAGCTGTTCTGGTTATAAAAAGAAAGAAAGAAGGATTAAAATGATAATAATACTCAAGTTTTGTACAGTAGGTTAAAGGTCAGGGATGTAACAATACTGTATGTGTATTGTGAAGTTATTAGTGTATTATTATGCATGTATGGGAGGCGCCCGCAGTGTTTCTCTCTGAGCTGAGTGAGTGAGTGGAGGGGGGGGCTCATTTGCATATTCATGGGACCGCGAATACTAAATGAGGAAAGGGTGTCGAGTTACATTCAAGATATTTTAAGGCTTGAAGTTTTTTTTTCAAGGAAAAAACGTTTAAATATGTCATTTTGGCGATGAAAGATGAGTTTTAAGGGAGAAAATGATCGACTACAGGGCGAGATCTCTCCCGCCCTTTTGCATTCACTTTAGACACGACTGGGATCCGATATCTGTAGATTAATCCCAACAAAATGATTTTGTTGGTGATCGCTTTATATGTGACATGGTTGACGCTTGGGTTTTAAATGGCCGTGTTATTAGAATTATTTCTATAATTCATGTCGGGTCTCACATGATTACAGCATGGATCAGATGTTTGCAGCGCAAAATATGACTGAACGGATATACAGGCCTTCCAGAAAATGATGGTGATTTTCATATAAGACATATTTAAGTGTTTTTTCCTTGCAAATTATTTCTTCATACCTTAAAGTATCTTGAATGTAACTCGACACCCTCTCCTCATTTAGTATGTGCGGTTCTATGAATATGCAAATGAGCCCCGCCTCCACTCACTCACACAGAGATCCACTCGTTGACGATCACACGTTGATCTGATTGGTTACAAGGTAGTTTGTGACGTCAGAAACACCAGCGATTTCAAAGCGTGTTTTTGAGACTGTCTTTGGTTCACTGCAGTTTTAAGCAGAAAATACTCAGCAATGCTGTCGACTTATGAATTTACACATGATTTGTCTTAAAGCATATTAAAAACACCACATAGACACATAAACTACATTAAACGCTGGATTTTCACCACAGGGAGACTTTAAGAAAATAAAGTTGTGTGGTAAAATTACATTTAGGCTATTTAAATGAATTAATGAGAGAGGCGGAGAGAGAGATTTATTAAGATTTACAAAACCTTCTTGGTAGTCACGATTCATAACTACACATTTAATTTAGAACTGTTCAGATTTACATTCATGTATTCAGGTTCAGGTCCGGCAGAGTTTGCAAGTTCTTCATGTACGGCCCACATGTACATCACTAATGTTGGAAACACATCTCCTTTGTGTCTGTGAAGCATCAGAAGTGTAGAAGTGTTGCTTCATCATCGTAGATGATTCCTAACATTAATCAGTCCATCATGGAAAGATGCTGCTAATGAGCAAGTCTCCATTTAATCAGCTAAATGCCCAGACTCTCACAAACAATGACATATGGTGGAAAAATTGCTCGGGAATATTATCTATAATATGATTACATGGAGTTTTAAGTGGATTAGCACATTCATTTAAAGGGGTGGTATAATGCCCTTTTCACAAGGTGTAAAATAAGTCTCTGATGTCCCAAGAGTGTGTGTGTGAAGTTTTAGCAGATAACCACAGATCATTTAAATATAACATGTTAAAATGGTCAAATTTTTGAGGGTGAGCAAAAATGCGCCATTTCTTGTGTGTGTCCCTTTAAATGCACAGGGGGCGGAGCTTCAAGAGCTTGTGTGTGGTGTGTGTGTGTGTGTGTGTGTGTGTGTGTGTGTGTGTGTGTGTTCGTGTGTGTGTGTGTTAGCAGCTCCGATTACCTCATGCAGACACGCACTAAAATGTCAGAAACTATTCTGCCTTTTAAAACCGGAATCGGACAAAGATGGAGAGACTCAAGAAGAAGTGACGACATGTAGAAGTAACTGGACGTTTCTGAATGGTTAGTTGATGAATTTATGTATCTGATGTGTAGTTATCTTCTAGTCATTGATTAGCATTTTCTGTTATGATAATCTATCGTGTTCCTGGGGGCGGGGCTTATGTCAATTTTAGGGTTTGTGATGTCACTAACCGGGAGGAATGTTGTGTAGTTCCTACCAGCTGTTTGTTGTAGTCCTTAGAAATTGAGTGTCGAATAGAAACTCTGAGTGTCGTAACGTTGCAGATGTTGTTTATGCTCAAACAGCAACATTACACACTAACTAAAGTTAGAAAAGTGAAATCAAAATCAACCACCCCTTTAACTATTCAAATGCAAAATACAACCAGTTTAAATAAACTCATGCCAGTACTTGGCAATTGCAGTGATGATATTCTGATGAGTTGTCAGTCCTGCGTTTGAGCGGATCCGGGCGAGACCTTGTTGCTCCTGCTGACGGATGATACTGTGGTCTCTCTCTCCGGTTCTCCCGGTTCTCCCGCTTCGCCGGCCCACGGGTTTCTGCCGCACAGGAGGAACGGCACGGCACGGTCCCGGAACTGAGACAGAGTTTCAGATCAAACATATCAGCTAAAAACTGAATTAAAATGCCATTATTATGCTACTTTAAAGGCTGCTAATGTTGTTCTGGCGTCTCCTACAATAGATTCACATTCATCCATGATCATAAACACTTTAATGTCCTCATAATCTCCACTGCAGCTTCAGGTCTTTTCTCTCAGTGTCTGAAACGCTTCCATCAAAGATTCAGTCTCGCTAAGCTCCGCCTTTCTGAGAGCTGCTTTGCTGTGATTGGTCAGAAAGCAAACGCTCATTATCATATCTGAATCTCAGCTCTCGTTCACAGTCATACGAACAGTAACGATGGCGTGAGTTTTACCGTATCAATCTCATATAATAATATTAATTAACAACATGCAGTTAGTGTTAGGAAAAGGATTTGGTTTAGGGTTAGTTGCATGTAATTATGCATAATTAGCTATGATAGTAAGTACATTCAACATTAAACTGACTTCAGCCGAAATGCATAATTTTCCTGTTATCTCTGTAAAGCTGCTTTGAAACAATCAGTAATGTATGAAGCGCTGTATAAACAAAGCTGACTTGACATGAAACACATGTAACAAGGATACATACATTCTTTTCATGTTTCACACAAAATATTTGATGTTGTTATTCATGAAACCCTGCAAAATGTTTAGTTTCAAGGAGAAGATGTTCAGCTCTATCTCTGAGCGCTCTGATGAGGAGTTCTCTGACTCACCTGTCTGTTCATGAATATGTAGATTATGGGGTTGAAGACCGTGCTGCTCTTGGCCAGGTACATGGGAACCGTGGCGATCAAGGGGTCGATGTGGAGGTCAGGGTCTACGATCACTGACAGAGCGAATGCGGCGTAGGGCAGCCAGGTGAGCAGAAACGCCATCACCATGACGACCACCATACAGGCCACCTGCGTCTCGGCCCGCGAGGTGCTGTCTCGCTCGGGCAGCTCCAGCCTGCGCACCTGCACAGGTACAAAACAGCCTGAGGAATCCTGTGATACAACACACATCCTGAGGAATCCTGGGATACAACACACATCCTGAGGAATCCTGGGATACAACACACAGCCTGAGGAATCCTGGGATACAACACACATCCTGAGGAATCCTGGGAATTAACACACAGCCTGAGAATCCTGGGATACAACACACAGCCTGAGGAATCCTGGGAATTAACACACAGCCTGAGAATCCTGGGATACAACACACAGCCTGAGGAATCCTGGGATACAACACACATCCTGAGGAATCCTGGGATACAACACACAGCCTGAGGAATCCTGGGAATTAACACACATCCTGAGGAATCCTGGGATACAACACACAACCTGAGGAATCCTGGGATACAACACACAGCCTGAGGAATCCTGGGAATTAACACACAGCCTGAGGAATCCTGGGAATTAACACACAGACTGAGGAATCCTGGGATACAACTAGGGATGCAACGATTACAGATTTTGTTAGTACGATTATTGTCTGAGAAATAATCACGATTTAACGATTATCACGATTATTATGCATCAATTAATGTCACAACACTATATGTATAATATCACATGAACACTCAACACTAGATTTTAATGTGTTATTTGCCACACCACAGTACAAAATTATAAAATGACAAACGATAATCAATTTCTTCCTTTGGAATTAAAGAGAAGTGCTTTGTAAACATCCAGCATTTTTCTTTTAAAAATAAAAAATTAAGTCAATGACTGCAGGGCTCTTTGATTGAAATAGATCACAAAATGATTAAGTGTTTAGTTTGTTCTAAATGTATTTTCAACCTGAGGTAGAAAACTTGATAACATGAAAACAATATCTTGTTAGTATTTGACTTAAAAACAAATAAAGGGATAATAAATCCCAATGAAAATAAGAATAAACCTTATTCAAAGTATTTGGCTCTATTGAATTAAATGCAAGCTAAATATTAACTATGTATTTCTTTTAAAAGAAAACAAATATAGTCCAAATGTTATCCGCTCCAATATGATTGTACTTATTTTAATACTCTTTTTTTTAATTATTAATCCAAATTTTAAATGTGCCTTTAGAAAATCATCTATTATAATCTCATTATTTTGGTTTGTTTGTTTGAAGTTTAAGTAAAAATTATAGAAAGAAACTGAGAACATCTCTCATGCAGTGTTATTAATAACTGAAATGCAGTTAATTGGTAGTCCTAGAAGTCTACACGGCCCTGATCTTATGTTAGTGTTTTACACCGGGCATATTAAAACTACAAAGCCTAACATTTACAGGAGAAAGCAATAGGATATTAAGTTAAATGTTCACTGACTGAAACTCTTGAGAGCACGTCACATTCTGTTTTCCACAGACTTGCGTAACCAAAACATTCCGCTGTTTTTTTGTTGTTGTTTTTTTACGTTGCACTGAAAGCTGAAAGTTGCACGCCACGTTCTCCTTTTTCCAAAGCGCTAGGGCGGTTGCGCTCCGTCCGGAGGCGTCTGTCGTTGCTGTGTTGGTTCTTGTCACTTGACCTAAGGTGCGCTTGCAGCATTATGAAAACTAGAGATGTTTTTATCTCGATGCGGCGCGCACGCGCTTGGAAAAAACGAGCGCGTCGCTTCCCTTATGAGCGCGCATGCCGCGCGCCTACATTTGAAATAACGAACTTGAGCGCGCAAAAGACGCGATCTGTGAACAGGCCCTTAAAGCGTTTTTTCGGTGGAAATAGAGCGTCGCTGCTAGTCCCTCTGCCATAGTGGTTGACGAGCACGGCATTAAGCTGGTGCACCGCTGGTGTAACCTTGTTTTCATTTGGTACAAAAGTTCCGTTCCGTGCAGAACACTCGGTGTAGCATAGTCTTTACGATTAATTAACCGTGACGTTTTAAAGCGCGGTTAATTGTGAAATCCGGTAATCGTTGCATCCCTAGATACAACACACCATGAGGAATCCTGGGATAAAACACAGCCTGAGCAATCCTGGGATACAACACACAGCCTGAGGAATCCTGGGATACAACACACAGCCTGAGGAATCCTGGGATACAACACACAGCCTGAGGAATCCTGGGATACAACACACAGCCTGAGGAATCCTGGGATACAACACACATCCTGAGGAATCCTGGGATACAACACACAACCTGAGGAATCCTGGGATACAACACACAGCCTGAGGAATCCTGGGATACAACACACAACCTGAGGAATCCTGGGATACAACACACAGCCTGAGAGATACAACACACAGCCTGAGGAATCCTGGGATACAACACACAGACTGAGGGATACAACACACAGACTGAGGGATACAACACACAGACTGAGGAATCTTGGGACACAACACACAGCCTGAGGAATCCTGGGACAAAACACACACAGCCTGAGGAATCCTGGGACACAACACACATCCTGAGGAATCCTGGGATACAACACACAGCCTGAGGAATCCTGGGATACAACACACATCCTGAGGAATCATGGGATACAACAAACACATCATGAGGAATCATGGGATACAACACACAGCCTGAGGGATACAACACACATCCTGAGGAATCCTGGGATACAACAAACACATCATGAGGAATCCTGGGATACAACACACAGCCTGAGGAATCCTGAGATACAACCACTGAGCAATCCTGGGATACAACCACTGAGGAATCCTGGGATACAAAACACAGCCTGAGGAATCCTGGGACAAAACACACACAGCGTGAGGAATCCTGTGATACAACACACAGCCTGAGGGACACAACACACATCCTGAGGAATCCTGGGATACAACACACACATCCTGAGGAATCCTGGGATACAACACACACATCCTGAGGAATCCTGTGATACAACACACATCCTGAGGAATCCTGGGATACAACACACACATCCTGAGGAATCCTGGGATACAACACACAGCCTGAGGGACACAACACACATCCTGAGGAATCCTGGGATACAACACACACATCCTGAGGAATCCTGTGATACAACAAACACAGCCTGAGGAATCCTGGGATACAACAAACACAGCCTGAGGAATCCTGTGATACAACACACATCCTGAGGAATCCTGGGATACAACACACATCCTGATGAAACCTGGGATACAACACACATCCTGGGATACAACACACATCCTGATGAATCCTGTGAATCTGCAGACGCTGAGAGGTTCAGCGGAGAGCTCTCATCAACAGAAACAGGTACAGGTGATAAACAATCAATACATTACGAGAAATGAGGCAAAACGGTGACGAGGAAGACAAACGCAACAGAGAAACTAAACATGACCATGACACAATACAGGGAACAGGACAAGCAAGAAAAGCCCACCACATTTCGTGGAACATGTGACATCATTTATGTTTCTTATCTTTCCCTCGGGTCATTTTAAGTTTTAAAAATTTAGTGTTCATCAGACGGATCCAAGACCCCAGGACTTTTGTCGCACTTGAACCACAAATACACACAAACACACAAAATTAATTGATTTTGTGGTAAAAAAAAAAAGTGACGAATCCTTCCTTCTCGGGTCAATCTGACTCCCTTCGGAATTAGTATAATGTGAGGAATGCTTTATTTTACAGTTGGCTTTAGAACCCAGCGGAACAGCTCATTTGCTCCATATAGAGATATAAGGCCATCAAGAGTCATGAAATATCATGTTATATTATTATTTTTCCACAAGAGGTCAAATACACCCAATGTAAGATATTTAGAGCTGAATTTAAAGGGTTATGCATGAAATTGTTATTTATGTTTAATTTAAGTTGAAAGAATGTAAGAAATGTGCTTAAATAACAATTTATTTATTATTGATCAAATATAGTAATTTAATGGTAAAATCTTAGGGCTTCGCGTCATTTTGACCCGTGAGGGAAAGATGTTACAAAGTGAGAGGGAAGGATGAAGGATAAAGTGCTGTAAACATCTATAAAACATACTACAATTTCTGATACAGACACATATGAAAACGACTTCCTCCCTAGACAGGAACATACTCAAAAGTGTATGAAACTCAAGTGTTTACGACGGCTGGTGCGCTCAAGGCACTTTCGTCTGAGTAAGATGGCGGCGTACATTCTCTTAATTAATTACACAAAAACACAGCAAGGTTCTTAAACTCTAGTTCTAGAAAATGAAGAACAAAGAAATGTGCATCAGGTGTGCTTTGCTTTTTAATGTTGTTTAATTAATTTATGAAGCCATTGCAAACTTTATCGTTACAAATTACATTGTTATATTATAATGCCATCATATTCTGTGCAGGCAGTTAGCTCACTCCGCTGTAAATAGAAAAGCCTGATAATATCGTTGATAAACCTGTAAGTATTGTGGTATTCCGCCATGTTTCTCACTGACTCGTAAAGATCGGAGCTTCCCACTCGTATTTACGACATTGTGGTGTCGTTCATGTGTTTTCAACTCGTAAATACGAACTCAACGAGATGACTTGAACGCACCGATAGTGTCGGCCCAGATCCAGTACACGTGGACTCAACGCCACCAGATGTGGGCCGGACCTGGGCCGACACTGGGCTTCTCATGAGCATAGAGCGGATCCGTACCCGTCGCAGGGTCAACAGGAGGCGAGTGTAGGACACAATGATGACAGAGAAAGGCAGAGCGAAGCAGAGGAGGAAGTAGCAGAGGATGTAGGAGACGTTGGCCCAGTTTCTGCTGTACCAGTCCGGGGCACAGCTGGTCTGAACGCCCTCCAGCTCGAACCCCCCCCACCCGAACAGAGGCGGTGTGTTCCAGAGGAACGACCAGAGCCAGGTCATCACCACCCCGGCCACCGCGTGCCTGGTGCTGAAGCTGAGCGAGCCCACGGGCCGGCACACCACCAGACAGCGCTCCAGCGAGATGATGGCCACCGAGCACAGGCCCGCGATACCTGCAGGGGGCAGAGCTTTATACAGCACGCTGATACAGGACATCAGGGAGACAAACTGCAGCAAAGTCTTTTACATTTAAAAACGATCATTTTGACTATTTCAGAACTATTTCATGGTCAAAAAAAATTTACTATTAAAAACGATCATTCTTACTATATCAGAACTATTTTATGGTAAAAAAAAGTATTTTACCGTTAAAAACTATCAATTTTACTATTTCAGAACTATTTCATGGTAAAAAAAAGTATTTTACCGTTAAAAACGATAATTTTTTACTATATCAGAACTATTTCATGGTAAAAAAAACTATTTTACCGTTAAAAAACAATAATTTTTACTATTTCAGAACTATTTCATGGTAAAAAAAAAACTATTTTACCGTTAAAAACGATAATTTTTACTATTTCAGAATTATTTCATGGTAAAAAAAAGTCTTTTACCGCTAAATACGATAATTTTTACTATATCAGAACTATTTCATGGTAAAAAAAAACTATTTTACCGTAAAAAAATGATAATTTTTACTATTTCAGAACTATTTCATGGTAAAAAAAAATATTTTACCGTTAAAAACGATTATTTTGTCTATTTCAGAACTATTTCATGGTAAAAAAAAAGTCTTTTACCGTTAAAAATGATAATTTTTACTATATCAGAATTATTTCATGGTAAAAAAAAATTTACTATTAAAAACGATCATTCTTACTATATCAGAACTATTTTATGGTAAAAAAAAGTATTTTACCGTTAAAAACTATCAATTTTACTATTTCAGAACTATTTCATGGTAAAAAAAAGTATTTTACCGTTAAAAACGATAATTTTTTACTATATCAGAACTATTTCATGGTAAAAAAAACTATTTTACCGTTAAAAAACAATAATTTTTACTATTTCAGAACTATTTCATGGTAAAAAAAAAAACTATTTTACCGTTAAAAACGATAATTTTTACTATTTCAGAATTATTTCATGGTAAAAAAAAGTCTTTTACCGCTAAATACGATAATTTTTACTATATCAGAACTATTTCATGGTAAAAAAAAACTATTTTACCGTAAAAAAATGATAATTTTTACTATTTCAGAACTATTTCATGGTAAAAAAAAATATTTTACCGTTAAAAACGATTATTTTGTCTATTTCAGAACTATTTCATGGTAAAAAAAAAGTCTTTTACCGTTAAAAATGATAATTTTTACTATATCAGAATTATTTCATGGTAAAAAAAAATTTACTATTAAAAACGATCATTCTTACTATATCAGAACTATTTTATGGTAAAAAAAAGTATTTTACCGTTAAAAACTATCAATTTTACTATTTCAGAACTATTTCATGGTAAAAAAAAGTATTTTACCGTTAAAAACGATAATTTTTTACTATATCAGAACTATTTCATGGTAAAAAAAACTATTTTACCATTAAAAAACAATAATTTTTACTATTTCAGAACTATTTCATGGTAAAAAAAAACTATTTTACCGTTAAAAACGATAATTTTTACTATTTCAGAACTATTTCATGGTAAAGAAAAAGTCTTTTACCGTTAAAAACAATATTTTTTACTATATCAGAACTATTTCATGGTAAAAAAAATATTTTAACGTTAAAAACGATCATTTTGACTATTTCAGAACTATTTCATGGTAAAAAAAAAATATTTTTTACCGTTAAAAACGATGATTTAGACTATTTCAGAACTATTTCATGGTAAAAAAAGTATTTTACCGTTAAAACGATAATTTTTACTATATCAGAATTATTTCATGGTAAAAAAAAATCTTTTACCGCTAAATACGATAATTTTTACTATATCAGAACTATTTCATGGTAAAAAAAAACTATTTTACCGTAAAAAAATGATAATTTTTACTATTTCAGAGCTATTTCATGGTAAAAAAAAATATTTTACCGTTAAAAACGATTATTTTGTCTATTTCAGAACTATTTCATGGTAAAAAAAAAGTCTTTTACCGTTAAAAAGGATAATTTTTACTATATCAGAATTATTTCATGGTAAAAAAAATTTTTACCGTTAAAAACGATCATTTTGACTATTTCAGAACTATTTCATGGTAAAAAAAAAGTATTTTACCATTAAAAACGATAATTTTTTACTATTTCAGAACTATTTCATGGTAAAAAAAAGTATTTTACCGTTAAAAACTTTAATTTTTACTATTTCAGAACTATTTCATGGTAAAAAAAAAACTATTTTACCGTTAAAAAATGATAATTTTTACTATTTCAGAACTATTTCATGGTAAAAAAACTATTTTACCATTAAAAACGATCATTTTTACTATTTCAGAACTATTTCATGGTAAAAAAAAACTAGTTTACCGTTAAAACCGATCATTTTTACTATATCATAACTATTTCATGGTTAAAAAAAACTATTTTACCGTTAAAACGATCATTTTTACTATTTCAGAACTATTTCATGGTAAAGAAAAAGTCTTTTACCATTAAAACGATAATTTTTACTATATCAGAATTATTTCATGGTAAAAAAAAAGTCTTACCGTAAAAAATGATCATTTTGACTATTTCAGAACTATTTCATGGTAAAAAAAAATATTTTACCGTTAAAAACGATTATTTTGTCTATTTCAGAACTATTTCATGGTAAAAAAAAGTCTTTTACCGTTAAAAATGATAATTTTTACTATATCAGAATTATTTCATGGTAAAAAAAAATTTACTATTAAAAACGATCATTCTTACTATATCAGAACTATTTTATGGTAAAAAAAAGTATTTTACCGTTAAAAACTATCAATTTTACTATTTCAGAACTATTTCATGGTAAAAAAAAGTATTTTACCGTTAAAAACGATAATTTTTTACTATATCAGAACTATTTCATGGTAAAAAAAACTATTTTACCGTTAAAAAACAATAATTTTTACTATTTCAGAACTATTTCATGGTAAAAAAAAAACTATTTTACCGTTAAAAACGATAATTTTTACTATTTCAGAATTATTTCATGGTAAAAAAAAGTCTTTTACCGCTAAATACGATAATTTTTACTATATCAGAACTATTTCATGGTAAAAAAAAACTATTTTACCGTAAAAAAATGATAATTTTTACTATTTCAGAACTATTTCATGGTAAAAAAAAATATTTTACCGTTAAAAACGATTATTTTGTCTATTTCAGAACTATTTCATGGTAAAAAAAAAGTCTTCTACCGTTAAAAATGATAATTTTTACTATATCAGAATTATTTCATGGTAAAAAAAAATTTACTATTAAAAACGATCATTCTTACTATATCAGAACTATTTTATGGTAAAAAAAAGTATTTTACCGTTAAAAACTATCAATTTTACTATTTCAGAACTATTTCATGGTAAAAAAAAGTATTTTACCGTTAAAAACGATAATTTTTTACTATATCAGAACTATTTCATGGTAAAAAAAACTATTTTACCGTTAAAAAACAATAATTTTTACTATTTCAGAACTATTTCATGGTAAAAAAAAAAACTATTTTACCGTTAAAAACGATAATTTTTACTATTTCAGAATTATTTCATGGTAAAAAAAAGTCTTTTACCGCTAAATACGATAATTTTTACTATATCAGAACTATTTCATGGTAAAAAAAAACTATTTTACCGTAAAAAAATGATAATTTTTACTATTTCAGAACTATTTCATGGTAAAAAAAAATATTTTACCGTTAAAAACGATTATTTTGTCTATTTCAGAACTATTTCATGGTAAAAAAAAAGTCTTTTACCGTTAAAAATGATAATTTTTACTATATCAGAATTATTTCATGGTAAAAAAAAATTTACTATTAAAAACGATCATTCTTACTATATCAGAACTATTTTATGGTAAAAAAAAGTATTTTACCGTTAAAAACTATCAATTTTACTATTTCAGAACTATTTCATGGTAAAAAAAAGTATTTTACCGTTAAAAACGATAATTTTTTACTATATCAGAACTATTTCATGGTAAAAAAAACTATTTTACCGTTAAAAAACAATAATTTTTACTATTTCAGAACTATTTCATGGTAAAAAAAAACTATTTTACCGTTAAAAACGATAATTTTTACTATTTCAGAACTATTTCATGGTAAAGAAAAAGTCTTTTACCGTTAAAAACAATATTTTTTACTATATCAGAACTATTTCATGGTAAAAAAAATATTTTAACGTTAAAAACGATCATTTTGACTATTTCAGAACTATTTCATGGTAAAAAAAAAATATTTTTTACCGTTAAAAACGATGATTTAGACTATTTCAGAACTATTTCATGGTAAAAAAAGTATTTTACCGTTAAAACGATAATTTTTACTATATCAGAATTATTTCATGGTAAAAAAAAATCTTTTACCGCTAAATACGATAATTTTTACTATATCAGAACTATTTCATGGTAAAAAAAAACTATTTTACCGTAAAAAAATGATAATTTTTACTATTTCAGAGCTATTTCATGGTAAAAAAAAATATTTTACCGTTAAAAACGATTATTTTGTCTATTTCAGAACTATTTCATGGTAAAAAAAAAGTCTTTTACCGTTAAAAAGGATAATTTTTACTATATCAGAATTATTTCATGGTAAAAAAAAATTTTACCGTTAAAAACGATCATTTTGACTATTTCAGAACTATTTCATGGTAAAAAAAAAGTATTTTACCATTAAAAACGATAATTTTTTACTATTTCAGAACTATTTCATGGTAAAAAAAAGTATTTTACCGTTAAAAACTTTAATTTTTACTATTTCAGAACTATTTCATGGTAAAAAAAAAAACTATTTTACCGTTAAAAAATGATAATTTTTACTATTTCAGAACTATTTCATGGTAAAAAAACTATTTTACCATTAAAAACGATCATTTTTACTATTTCAGAACTATTTCATGGTAAAAAAAAACTAGTTTACCGTTAAAACCGATCATTTTTACTATATCATAACTATTTCATGGTTAAAAAAAACTATTTTACCGTTAAAACGATCATTTTTACTATTTCAGAACTATTTCATGGTAAAGAAAAAGTCTTTTACCATTAAAACGATAATTTTTACTATATCAGAATTATTTCATGGTAAAAAAAAAGTCTTACCGTAAAAAATGATCATTTTGACTATTTCAGAACTATTTCATGGTAAAAAAAAGTATTTTACCGTTAAAAACTATCAATTTTACTATTTCAGAACTATTTCATGGTAAAAAAAAGTATTTTACCGTTAAAAACGATAATTTTTTACTATATCAGAACTATTTCATGGTAAAAAAAACTATTTTACCGTTAAAAAACGTCTCAGGTTACTACTGTAACCATAGTTCCCTGAGAAAGGGAACGAGACGATGCGTCACTTGACGCTTTGGGAACGCCCCCAGCGTGCATGCGTCTGAGCATCAATGTCAACTAGTCCAATGGAAAGAATGAGCGTCACGGGCGGGTGACGTCATGACCAGGAAGGGATAAAGGCTCACCCGGTGAAACGCGGCATTAGCTTCAAAAAGTCGAAGCAAGCCGATCACAGGGAAGCAGGAAGTATGGCAGGGTGACGCATCGTCTCGTTCCCTTTCTCAGGGAACTATGGTTACAGTAGTAACCTGAGACGTTCCCTTTCGAGGGAACTCGCGATGCGTCACTTGACGCTTTGGGAACGAGAATACCCAAAACGCCAGAATTCCAAGTACCTGAGTGTCAGTCTGTTGGAACTAAGCACTAAGCACCTGAGAACCTGGGGCAGCATCCAGGTCCAAACTGTAAAACCTGACGAATGTGAGCGGTGAGGACCAGCCTGCCGCATCACAAACGTCTTGGAGGGAAACCCCAAATAACAAGGCTTTAGAGGCCGCCATACCCCTCGTTGAGTGAGCTCTGACCACCAAGGGACACGGATGGTCAGAGTACTCGTATGCAAGTGAAATAGCCTCGACTATCCACTTGCTAACCGTCTGTTTAGAAGCAGGAAGACCCTTCTTAGGTGATCCAAAGCAAATAAATAACTGGTCGGACTTCCTCATAGAAGATGTCCGATGAACATAAGTATCCAGTGCTCGCACTGGACACAAGAGGTTCAGCCTTTCCTGGTCCGCAGATGTAAAAGGAGGAGGACAGAAAGCCTGCAGCACGATAGGCCTCGGAATCAAGGTCGGCACCTTAGGGACGTATCCCTGTTTTGGATATAAGAATGCCTTGACCATCCCCGGTGCAAACTCAAGGCAAGTGGGGGAAACCGAAAGGGCCTGAAGGTCTCCAACTCTCTTAAGGGACGAAATAGCTAGCAGAAAGATAGTCTTAAGGGTAAGAAATTTCTCTGAAACCGAATCTAAGGGCTCGAATGGAGCCCTAGACAGGCCTTCTAGTACTAATGCCAAATCCCAAGCTGGCACCCTAGTGCGAGTTGCAGGCCTCAGCCTCAGTGTGCCACGAAGGAAACGTGTAATCAGGGGGTCTCGACCCAACGATGTACCCCCAACCAGGGCGTGGTAAGCCGCAATGGCCGCCACGTAAACCTTAAGTGTGGAAGGACATAAACCTGACGTAAAGCGCTCCTGCAAGAACTCGAGTACTGTGTTCACAGAACAGTTAACCGGATCCCACTGATGTCGGTGACACCATACAGAAAAAACTTTCCCTTTCAGCGCATATAGTTTCCTAGTAGCTGGAGCTCTGGAGCTTAGGATGGTCTCAGCAGCCTCAGCTGAGAGACCACTCTCTATGAGTTGGGCCCCCTCAGAGGCCAAACCCACAGGTTCCAAATCTCTGGCCGAGGGTGAAATATTGTGCCCCCGGCCTGAGACAGAAGGTCTCTCCTGATCGGGATCTCCAAGGGAGGACCGTCTAAGAGATGGATCAGGTCCGCAAACCAGATCCGACTCGGCCAGCGTGGTGCTACAAGCAGTAGGCTTATTCCGTACTGGCGGACTCGTTCCAGAACTCCTGGGAGCAGAGCAACAGGGGGAAATGCGTACAGACGTAGCCTCGGCCACGTCTGCACCATAGCATCCAGCCCCAGGGGGGCTGGGTGAGTAAGGGAGAACCAAAGTGGACAGTGCGTCGTGTGCTGAGACGCAAACAGATCCACCTCTGCTTGGCCGTAAAACTCCCAAATTTTCTCCACCGCCTCGGGGTGGAGTCTCCAGTCCCCTGGCCTCAGCTCCTGCCTCGACAGGATGTCTGCCCCCACATTCTGGTCCCCAGGAATATACACTGCCCTCAGGGAGAGTACCTTCCCCAGAGACCACAGGAGGATCTGGTGCGCCAGTTTGCAGAGCGGACGCGACCGCAGACCCCCCTGACGGTTCAGATAAGAGACCACTGATGTGTTGTCTGTTCGTACAAGCACATGATGGCCCCTCAGGTCTGGGAGAAACTGTCTCAACGCATTGAAGACAGCCATCATCTCCAGGCAATTGATGTGCCACGAAAGATGATGACTTTTCCACAGACCCTGAACCGAGCGGCCTTCCATTACCGCTCCCCAGCCGGTGAGGGAAGCATCTGTCGAGATCGTAACACGATGGCAAAGAGCTCCCAATACCGGACCCTGGGTTAAGAACCAATGTTTCCTCCATATAATTAAGGCACGAAGGCACCGCCGCGTGACCTTGATCATACGAAGTGGGTTTCCCCTCGGGGAGAACCCTCTGGTCCTTAGCCACCACTGTAAAGGTCTCATGTACAGCAGGCCAAAAGGAATCACGTTGGACGCTGCCGCCAAGAGACCCAACAGTCTCTCGAACTGTTTCACAGTGCGTGACTGGCCTAGCTTTAGCTCTTTGGTGGCTGTCAGGATAGCAGCTACACGAACGGGCGATAGAGTGGCCCGCATCGTCACTGAATCCCATACCACACCAAGGAAAGTGGTTCTCTGTACTGGAGAAAGAACACTCTTCTTGGCGTTGAGCCTCAACCCCAACATCTGCATATGAGCGAGAACGACACCTCGGTGCCGAACCGCCGACTGCTCTGATTCCGCCAGAACCAGCCAGTCGTCGATGTAGTTCAGAATACGTATGCCCTGAAGCCTGAGAGGGGCTAGAGCTGCATCCACGCATTTCGTGAACGTGCGGGGTGATAAAGCTAGACCGAAAGGAAGAACCCGATATTGGTATTCTTTGCCCCCGAAAGAAAACCTTAGGAACTTCCTGTGCTGAGGGAGGATGGAGATATGGAAGTAGGCGTCCTTCAGATCTATCGTGACAAACCAGTCCTCGGATCTGATTTGAGTCGCAATCTGTTTGAGTGTCAGCATCTTGAACTTGAGTTTCTGTACTGAACGATTCAACAGACGAAGATCTAAAATGGGACGCAACCCCCCATCCTTTTTTGGAACAATGAAATAACGGCTGTAAAAACCCGACTCTCTGTCGGGTGAGTACACCTGTTCTATAGCTTCCTTTGCTAACAGGGCCTTTACCTCTTGCTCCATTACCAGAGCCTGCTCGGGATGCACCACTGTGGGCAGCACCCCGTTGTAACGAGGAGGACGAGAACCAAACTGGATTCTGTATCCTTTCTCTACAATCTGCAGGACCCAATGAGAAATATTCGGCAGAAGCTTCCACGCTGCCAGAAAATTTACTAAGGGAACCAGCCTCTCGAGGCTGGTCTCTGGTGTTATCGAGACAGCCAATTCCGGAGCCTGAAACATAATGGCAGGAACTACCTGAACTGGCCGCTCTAAGGCCCCCCTCAGAGGGCGCGAAACCGATGCTGTGCCGCAGCATAGCATCAGCGACTCGCTGGAGACCGCTGCGCCCTGAAGCACCGAGGGTGGCAGGGTTGGCAGAACGGTCTCGTGAGGACCCCGAAATGGAACGGGCACCGTAAAATGAGGTGTACACCGCTCCACTTCGGTCGGGGCTGTCCTCACAGGCCTGATGCGTGAACATCAGGACCTTTTTTTTTTTTGAACCGAAGTCTTCTTCGCCTGAAGAACGGTCCTCAGATCCGGCTTCGACTTAGAAGACTTCGGTTGAGAGGGTTGCGTCTGTCTCCAGTCTCTACGTGGAGGTGCACGAGACGCAACACTCTCTTTCTGATGCACACGATATGATGAGCTTGACGGCTGGGGCTGCTCACGCCCAGCAGCCCCAGGGGGCTGGACCCGGCGAGGGATAAACTTTTTAAAAACGTCCGCTTGTTTTTTTGACTCCTGAAATCTCTCGACGACCGCGTGGACTGCGTCGCCGAAGAGACCAGAAGGTTCAAGCGGAGCATCTAATAAAAAAGCTCGATCTTTTTCTTTGATTTCATACAGATTCAACCATAAATGTCTCTCAGTAGCTACCAAGGCTGCCATAGACCGCCCAATTGCTCTGGCGGTCTCCTTAGTAGCCCTGAGAGAAAGATCGGTAGCCCGACGAAGTTCACGAATCTCGTCATGACTGACTCCCTCACTACTATCCAGATCCCCCAGCAGGTCAGCTTGATAAGCCTGGAGCACTGCCATAGTATGCAGACATGCTCCAGCTTGACCTGCTGCCGTATAAGCTTTGCCCACTAACACCGAAGTGGCTTTAAGCGGTCTAGTGGGCAAAGCCGAGGCTTTCAGAGACGATGCGGGACCAGGGGAAAGATAACTGGCTAAATTCTCTTCCGCCTGGGGCATCGCCTCATAACCATACTCTTTCAGCCCTCTTATTCTCGAATAAGTGTTAACATGAGGGCTGAAAAGACGTGATGAGTATGGTTTATTCCACGATTTTGAAATCTCATTGTGTAAATCGGGAAAAAATGGAAGCCCTCGTGGTGGAGATAATGTGGTTGAAGATAAAAAGCGCTCATCTAATTTGCTTTTAGGACGAGCGCCCTTATTCTCAGATGGCCATTCAATATTTAACTTCTCTACAGCCCGCGACATAACATCCACCAGCTCATCATATGCTGGGGAAATAAATTGTGAATCCCTTTCCCCCATGTGTGTGCTTACACTCTCCACACTCATCACATCAACCTCCTCGGAGGAAGAGCAACAAAGTAGTGGAGGGCTCTCTCCCCGGGCGAAAGAAACCGCAGAGCGTGCTTCCGACACCGGGGAGAGAGCACTGGATCTCTCGGGTAAGGAAGGAGAAAGAGCCCTCGGACCCGTCTCCAACCCCTCCGAAAGATCCTTTTGCGATCCCCAGGAATGCATTCTCCGCGCCGCCTCAGCAGACGCGGGTCCTGATCCCTGTGGATCGCGAGCCTGCCCACTCACTTTATCAAAGAGTGACAGGCGAGAGCGGAGCATGCGAAGCGGTAACATCTCACAGTGCTGGCACTCAGCCCCCTCGAAGGCTGAGACCGCATGCTCCACTCCCAAACAAACGACACAAAGCTCGTGTGTGTCCCCACCCGTTAAATAACGCGGGCAGGGAGAAACACACTGTTTGTACACTTGCTTAGTTTCCATCCTTTTCCGCAACAGACAACAGTAAATAGACAGAGACAAAATGACACAGATCGCTTGCTGAGACACAGAAGCTAATGCCGCGTTTCACCGGGTGAGCCTTTATCCCTTCCTGGTCATGACGTCACCCGCCCGTGACGCTCATTCTTTCCATTGGACTAGTTGACATTGATGCTCAGACGCATGCACGCTGGGGGCGTTCCCAAAGCGTCAAGTGACGCATCGCGAGTTCCCTCGAAAGGGAACAATAATTTTTACTATTTCAGAACTATTTCATGGTAAAAAAAAAAACTATTTTACCGTTAAAAACGATAATTTTTACTATTTCAGAATTATTTCATGGTAAAAAAAAGTCTTTTACCGCTAAATACGATAATTTTTACTATATCAGAACTATTTCATGGTAAAAAAAAACTATTTTACCGTAAAAAAATGATAATTTTTACTATTTCAGAACTATTTCATGGTAAAAAAAAATATTTTACCGTTAAAAACGATTATTTTGTCTATTTCAGAACTATTTCATGGTAAAAAAAAAGTCTTTTACCGTTAAAAATGATAATTTTTACTATATCAGAATTATTTCATGGTAAAAAAAAATTTACTATTAAAAACGATCATTCTTACTATATCAGAACTATTTTATGGTAAAAAAAAGTATTTTACCGTTAAAAACTATCAATTTTACTATTTCAGAACTATTTCATGGTAAAAAAAAGTATTTTACCGTTAAAAACGATAATTTTTTACTATATCAGAACTATTTCATGGTAAAAAAAACTATTTTACCGTTAAAAAACAATAATTTTTACTATTTCAGAACTATTTCATGGTAAAAAAAAACTATTTTACCGTTAAAAACGATAATTTTTACTATTTCAGAACTATTTCATGGTAAAGAAAAAGTCTTTTACCGTTAAAAACAATATTTTTTACTATATCAGAACTATTTCATGGTAAAAAAAATATTTTAACGTTAAAAACGATCATTTTGACTATTTCAGAACTATTTCATGGTAAAAAAAAAATATTTTTTACCGTTAAAAACGATGATTTAGACTATTTCAGAACTATTTCATGGTAAAAAAAATATTTTAACGTTAAAAACGATCATTTTGACTATTTCAGAACTATTTCATGGTAAAAAAAAAATATTTTTTACCGTTAAAAACGATGATTTAGACTATTTCAGAACTATTTCATGGTAAAAAAAGTATTTTACCGTTAAAACGATAATTTTTACTATATCAGAATTATTTCATGGTAAAAAAAAATCTTTTACCGCTAAATACGATAATTTTTACTATATCAGAACTATTTCATGGTAAAAAAAAACTATTTTACCGTAAAAAAATGATAATTTTTACTATTTCAGAGCTATTTCATGGTAAAAAAAAATATTTTACCTTTAAAAACGATTATTTTGTCTATTTCAGAACTATTTCATGGTAAAAAAAAAGTCTTTTACCGTTAAAAAGGATAATTTTTACTATATCAGAATTATTTCATGGTAAAAAAAATTTTTACCGTTAAAAACGATCATTTTGACTATTTCAGAACTATTTCATGGTAAAAAAAAAGTATTTTACCATTAAAAACGATAATTTTTTACTATTTCAGAACTATTTCATGGTAAAAAAAAGTATTTTACCGTTAAAAACTTTAATTTTTACTATTTCAGAACTATTTCATGGTAAAAAAAAAACTATTTTACCGTTAAAAAATGATAATTTTTACTATTTCAGAACTATTTCATGGTAAAAAAACTATTTTACCATTAAAAACGATCATTTTTACTATTTCAGAACTATTTCATGGTAAAAAAAAACTAGTTTACCGTTAAAACCGATCATTTTTACTATATCATAACTATTTCATGGTTAAAAAAAACTATTTTACCGTTAAAAAATGATAATTTTTACTATTTCAGAACTATTTCATGGTAAAGAAAAAGTCTTTTACCATTAAAACGATAATTTTTACTATATCAGAATTATTTCATGGTAAAAAAAAGTCTTACCGTAAAAAATGATCATTTTGACTATTTCAGAACTATTTCATGGTAAAAAAAATATTTTACCGTTAAAAACGATGATTTAGACTATTTCAGAACTATTTCATGTTAAAAAAGTATTTCACTGTTAAAACGATAATTTTTACTATATCAGAATTATTTCAAGGTAAAAAGAGTATTTTACCGCTAAAAACGATAATTTTTACTATATCAGAATTATTTCATGGTAAAAAAACGTCTCAGGTTACGTATGTAAACCTGGTTCCCTGATAGGGAACGAGACGCTGCGTTTGAGACGCGGTGGGAACGCTCTGCGTGATTACGTCGTGAAGCACGTGTAAAATCAGTCCAATGGAAGCCCGCTACGACATAGGTGACGTCATAGACCAGGAAACTATAAAGCAACCCTGAAATCAGACCGCGACAGCTTCTGAAAAACCTGAAGCAAGTCGATCAGGGCATGCAGGAAGTATGGCAGGCAAACGCAGCGTCTCGTTCCCTATCAGGGAACCAGGGTTACATACGTAACCTGAGACGTTCCCTTTCAAGGGAACTCGAGCTGCGTTTGAGACGCGGTGGGAACCCTATACCCACTACGCCATAGTGACAAATGCCCGTTCTGTGTGAGGTCCTGCGCACACTAAGAAGCAAGCAACCTCGCCCCAGGAGTGGAGAGGTCAAGGTCATAAAACCTGACAAATGTATGCGGAGAGGACCATCCTGCCGCATTACACACGTCAAGAAGGGAAACTCCCGAAATTAAGGCCATAGAGGCCGCCATACTCCGAGTAGAATGGGCCCGCACAGCCATAGGTGAAGGCTGTCCGGCCGCTTCATAAGCCAATGAAATAGCCTCGACTATCCATTTACTCATAACCTGCTTAGATGCAGGGCATCCTCTCTTGAGTGACCCAAAACAAACAAATAGTTGCTCAGATTTACGCCACAGGGCAGCTCTGTGAACGTAGGCATCTAAAGCCCAGACTGGACATAACAGGTCAAGCTGTTCCTGGTCAGGGGTATTAAAGGGTGGAGGATAGAAGGCCTGCAGCACTATTGGGCCCCCAACATTCAGTGGGACCTTAGGAATATAACCCGGCCTGTGGTAGAGAAATGCCTTCACCATACCAGGTGCAAATTCCAGACATGAAGGAGCAACCGACAAAGCATGTAAATCACCAATTCTCTTGATAGATGAGATAGCAAGGAGAAATAAAGTCCTTAGAGTGAGGAACTTTTCAGAAACCTCCTCGATGGGCTCGAAGGGAGCTAAAGCCAGACCCTCGAGTACAATGGCCAAGTCCCAAGCCGGTGCTCTAACGTGCAGTGCAGGTCTCAACCTCAATGTACCACGGAGAAAGCGAGTAATTAGAGGGTTTCTCCCAATAGAAGTACCCACCAGAGGGGTGTGGTAGGCAGATATAGCCGCCACGTAAACCTTTAGGGTGGAAGGAGATAACCTGGCCGAGAAACGGTCTTGCAGAAAATCAAGAACTGAACCAACAGGGCAGTTCACAGGATCTAACTGATTTTCAACACACCACGTGGTGAAAAGTTTCCATTTTAGCGCATACAGCCTTCTCGTGGAAGGAGCTCTGGATTGAAGAATGGTTTCTACAACATCGGTCGAAAGACCTGTCTCCCTGAGCCTGGCCCCCTCAGAGGCCAGGCCCACAGTTTCCACAACTCCGGCCGAGGGTGAAATATCATGCCCCCGGCCTGAGACAGGAGGTCCACCCTGATTGGGATCTCCAAGGGGGAGCCGTCCAGAAGAGACACCAAGTCCGAGAACCAAACTCGGGTCGGCCAATAAGGGGCTACTAGAAGCAGACGAGCCCCTTCTCGGCGAACCCTCTCCAGAACCCCCGGAAGCAAAGATATCGGGGGAAAGAGGTACAGGTGCAGCCTCGGCCACACCTGCACCATAGCATCCAGACCGAGAGGAGCTGGGTGCGTTAGAGAGAACCACATGGGACAATGGGTTGAATCTGATGATGCGAAAAGGTCTACCTGAGCACGACCGAACTTTTCCCACAGGAACTCCACCACTTCTGGGTGAAGTCTCCACTCCCCGGGCCTCACCCCCTGTCTCGACAGAATATCTGCTCCCACATTCTGACGCCCCGGAATATATACCGCCTTGAGCGACAGTAACTTCCCCTGGGCCCATAGGAGGATGTGATGGGCCAATTTGCAAAGGTGACGTGACCTCAGACCCCCCTGATGGTTTATATAGGAGACCACCGAAGTGTTGTCTGTGCGGACCAACACGTGATGGCCTCTCAGGTCTGGCAGGAAATATTTGAGTGCTATAAATACCGCCATCAACTCTAAACAATTTATGTGCCAGGAACATTGATGGTCCTGCCACAGACCTTGCGCCGAGCGGCCACTCATGACCGCCCCCCATCCTGTGAGGGAAGCATCCATCGAAAGCGTGACGCGTCGACAAGGAGCCCCCAAAACTGGGCCCTGGGCGAGGAACCAAGGTTTCTTCCACAAGGCTAAGGCACGAAGGCATAGCCGCGTGACCTTGATCTTGCGGAACGGATTTCCCCTCGGAGAAAACCCCTTGGTCCTGAGCCACCACTGCAGGGGTCTCATGTACAGAAGGCCAAAAGTAATAACGTTGGACGCAGCTGCCATGAGACCCAACAGTCTCTGAAACTGTTTCACAGTGAGTGACTGGCCTAGTTTCACATTCTTTGCGGCTGTGAGAATCGCAGAAATACGAGCACGAGACAGGCGTGCCTGCATTGTGGTCGAATCCCAAATTACACCTAGAAAAGTGGTCCTCTGAGCAGGGAGGAGCACACTCTTTTTGGTGTTTAGCCGCAACCCCAAACTCTTTATGTGGGACAGAACAGCATCTCGATGCTGAACTGCCACCTGCTCTGACTGAGCTAAAATCAACCAATCGTCGATGTAATTTAATACGCGGATGCCCTGGAGTCTCAACGGAGCCAGAGCTGCATCCACGCATTTTGTAAAAGTGCGGGGAGATAAACCTAGGCCAAATGGAAGAACCCGATATTGGTATGCTTCGCCCCCGAAAGCGAACCTCAGGAACCTCCTGTGATGAGGATGGATAGATACATGGAAGTACGCGTCCTTCAAGTCTATTGTGACAAACCAGTCCTCGGACTGAATCTGTGATACAATCTGTTTGAGTGTAAGCATTCTGAACTTGAGTTTCTGAACCCTGCTGTTTAACTGGCGCAGGTCTAGAATAGGACGCAGCCCTCCATCCTTCTTTGGAACAATGAAGTAACGGCTGTAAAACCCTGACTCTCTGCTGGGAGGGGAAACCCTTTCTATAGCTCTCTTTCGAAGAAGTGTCAGTACTTTTTGCTCCATTACCAGAGCCTGCTGTGAGTCCACCACCGTGGGGAGGACTCCTTGAAATCTGGGCGGACGAGAACCGAGCTGAATTCTGTAACCCTTTTCTATTATGTGCAGGACCCATAGAGAAATATTTGGCAGAAGTTTCCACGCTGCCAGAAATTCCGATAAGGGAACCAGTCTCTCGAGACTGGCCTCTGGATTTGATTGAACAACCATTTCGGTGAACAACCGAACTGACCATTCTACAACCCTCCTCAGAGGATTGCACGGGGACGCTGACACCTCGGCGCCCTGAAGCGGCGAACCGGCAGGGAACAACCGAACTGGCAGCGCTGCGACCCTCCTCAGAGAGTCACACCCCAGAGGGCGCCGTTAGGAGAAACGATTTCTCAAAACCGTCCCTCTTTTTTTTTTTTTTTCATTCGACAGGACTTCTTGTCTAAGCTTTATTAGAGATGACGACAGTCCTCAGATCTTGCCTACCTCTAACTAGCTTAGTTCCTACGACCCTCCTCGGAGGATCCTAGGAAAAAGCAGGCACCTCGGCACCCTGAAACGGCGAACCGGCAGGGAGACCGAACTGACTGCTCTACGACCCTCCTCGGAGGATCGTATGGGGACGCTGACACCTCGGTGCCCTGAACGGCGAACCGGCAGGGAACAACCGAACTGGCAGTGCTTCGACCCTCCTCAGAGAGTCGCACCCCAGAGGGCGCCGAGGATAAACGATTTCTCAAAACCGTCCCTACCCCAGAGGGGACCACCCTTAGAAGCCTGATAGCCTCGGCATCAGGTCTTCTTCTTTGTACTCTATGCCAGTTTCAGGAACATAGATTGGTGAGGAAGAAACCTCTGGAACGCCGCTGAAAGGTTTAGTTTTCTTGAAAGCGGAGGGTCCAGAAGAACAGATATTTTCATCTTTCTTTTTCTTTATTTTTATATAAAAAAAACGTATACATATAAACATATATATATATATATATATATATATATATATATATTCTCGAATAGAGTCAATGCTGACATCCTCACATTCATCTATGTCCTTAAATACTTTACCCACCAGTACTGCCTAATAAAATGTATTTATTATTAAAGATGGCTGGTGGGTAACGTCGGGGTTAAAAATGATGACGCCGACTCGGGAGAGAGAAAGCTCGCAAGCGTCTCTATAATCCAAGGCACTGTCATACCATGATACTAAATACCCATAACATTACTCTAGTTAGACGTTTGGGTATTAAACACATAAAATAGAAACCGGTTTATTCCACGATCTCGACACCTCAGTGTGGAGATAGGGAAAAACCAGTAGTCCCCGACGAGGAGGCTGAGATACAGAGTTTTCCTGTTTTTTTAGATATATTTAATCTAATAAACTCTTTTTATTTTCACTCTCATAATGTTCAGCTGTCCAGTAAATATTTAACTAGCAACAGCATTAGAAAAGCCTCCTTTTAAAAGCTCCTCTATATTCAACAGAGTTATGAGCTGCCTATTTATTGAAAAATCAAACATCTGCCTTTTTCTTAATATTTTTATTTGTTTTGTTCACTTTTTCTTAACAAAACACAAACGATACCAATTCCTCAGAACTGGATCTGCAGGTGAAAGCTGAGATAGGGCGGGGCCCGTCCCAACCCACGCTGTCAGATCCGATTTCGAACCCCAAAATGCGAGTCGCCGCCGTGTCTAGGCAACAGCGGGACCCGCGCGGGGAGCGCAAACCGTACCGTCCTCCTCAAAGAACGATTGGGGAGAGCGGAGCGTCTTCATAGATAGACTCATACAATGCTCACAATCAGCCCCCTCGAGGACTGACTGAGCATGCTCCACTCCCAAACAAGCAACACAAAGCTGATGTGTGTGTCCCCACCCGTATATAACGAGGGCAGGGAACAACACACCGTCTATAATCTTGCTTGCTCGCCATAATAATGATAGATATATTGGGCTTGACAGACAACAATAAATAGACAAGGACAGATATACAGAGAGCGCTTGCTGAAGGTGCAGAAGCTGTCGCGGTCTGATTTCAGGGTTGCTTTATAGTTTCCTGGTCTATGACGTCACCTATGTCGTAGCAGGCTTCCATTGGACTGATTTTACACGTGCTTCACGACGTAATCACGCAGAGCGTTCCCACCGCGTCTCAAACGCAGCTCGAGTTCCCTTGAAAGGGAACTATTTTACCGTAAAAAAACAATAATTTTTACTATATCAGAACTATTCCATGGTAATAAAAAAGTCTTTTACCCTTTAAAAACGATATTTTTTACTATATCAGAACTATTTCATGGTAAAAAAAAGTCTCAGGTTACGTATGTAACCCTGGTTCCCTGAGAGGGAACGAGATGCTGCGTCGAGACGCGGTGGGAACGCTCTGCGTGATTGCGTCGTGAACCACATGTATAATCAGTCCAATGGAAGAGCTAGACGTCATAGGCGGGTGACGTCATAGACCAGGAAGCAATAAGGACCAGCCTGCCGCATTACAAATGTCTTGAAGGGGAACACCCGAAATTAAAGCCTAGAGGCAGCCATACTCCTGTAGAATGGGCCTGAACAGCCATAGGTGAAGGCTGTCCGGCCGCTTCATAAGCAAGTGAGATAGCCTCAACTACCCACTTGCTCATCATCTGTTTAGATGCCGGGCAACCTATCTTAGGTGACCCGAAGCAGACAAATCATTGTTCTGATATACGCCACTGAGCAGCTCTGTGGACATACGCATCCAAAGCCCGGACAGGGCGTAACAGATTAAGTTTTTCCTGATCTGGGGTATTAAAGGTGGAGGAAAGAAGGCCTGCTGCACAAAAGACCCGCACATTTAGTAGGGACCTAGAAATACAACCCGACCTGGGGTGAAGAAATACTATCACCATAGCAGGTGCAAATCCAAGTACGTGCAGGCCTCAGCCTCATGTACCACGGAGAAGACGAAATTAAGGATCTCTCCTCAGAGATAACCCAGTAAAGAAACATTCATACAGAAATCAAGTACTGTACCAACGGGGCAGAAACAAGATTCAGAAGGCATTCTCTGCACCAGGCAGAGAACAGCATATTTAGTCTTCTCGTGGAGGGAGCTCTAGACTGGAGTATGGTCTCCACGACCTCGGTCGAGAGACCTGAATCTATGAGCTGGGCCCCCTCAGAGGCTGAGCCCACAGTATCCACAACTCCAGAGCTCCCAGGAGCAAAGATATCGGGAAAAGCGTATAGGTGTAGCGGCAACCACACCTATTACATCACATCCAGTCCAAGCGGAGCTGGATGCGTGAGGGAGAACCGCAAGGGCAATGCATTGTACAAGTGATGCAAAAGGTCGACTTGTAGTTTGACCGAAGTTCTCCCTAAGAAGCTCCACCACCTCGGGGTGAAGTCTCCATTCCCCGGGCCACAGCCCCTGCCTCAACAGGATATCTGCTCTGATATACGAGACAATCAGTGTGTTGTCCAGACCCTTCGCCGAGCAACCACTCATGATTGCCCCCGACTTGTGAGGGAAGCATCCGTCGATAGCATTATGCGTCGAAAAGAAGCCCCCAACACTGGGCCTGGGCGAGGAACCAAGGTTCTTCCACATGACCGAGGCACGAACGCATAGCCGCGTGACCTTGATCATGCGAAAAAGGATTTCCCCTCGGAGAAAACCCCTTGGTCCCGAGCCACCACTGCAGGGGTCTCATGTACAGAAGGCCAAAAGTAACTACGTTCCACGCAGCTACCATGAGCCCCAACAGTCTCAGAGACTGTTTGCAGTGAGTGACTGACCTAGTTTTACATTCTTTACGGCTGTGAGAATCGCAGAAATACGTGCAGGAGACAGACATGCTTGCATTGTTGTCAAATCCCATAATACACCTAGTAAAGTGGTCCTCTGAGCTGGGAGGAGTACACTCTTGTACACTCTTGCGGTGTTGAGCCGCAACCCCAACCCCCTTATGTGGGACAGAACGACATCTCGATGTTGAACTGCCAAAAGCTCGGACTGAGCTAAAATCAACCAATCGTCGATATAATTTAATACGCGAATGCCCTGGAATCTCAGAGGAGCCAGAGCTGCATCCACGCATATTGTAAGAGGTGCGGGGTGATAACCTAGGGCGAAAGGAAGAACCTGATACTGGTATGCTTCGCCCCTGAAAGCAAACCTCAGGAATCTCCTGTGATGAGGATGGATAGATAAGTAAGCGTCCTTTAAGTCTATTGTGACAAACCAGTCCTCGGACTGAGTCTGTGACACAATCATATTTAGCGTAAGCATTTTTTACTTACTTTGAACTTAAGATTCTGAAACCTGCTGTTTAATTGACGCAGGTCTAGAGTAGGACGCAACCCCTCATCCTCTTTTGGAACAATGAAGTAATGGCAGTAAAACCCTGACTGTCTGCCGGGAGGAGGAACCCCTTCTACAGCTCCTTTGCAGAAGTGTCAGTACGTACTTCCTGCTCCGTAACCAAAGCCTGCTTGGGGTCCACCACAGTGGGGAGGACCCCTAGAAATATGGGCGGACAAGAACCAAATTCTGAACCCTTTTCTATAGTGTAAAGGACCCTCTGAGAAATATGTGGCAGTAGTTTCCACGCTGCCAGAAATTCTACTAGGGGAACCAGTCTCTCAAGACTGGCCTCTGGATTTGGTTGAACAGTCACTATGGTGCCCTGAAGCGGCGAACCGGCAGGGAACAACTGAACTGACCGTTCTACGACCCTCTTCGGAGGATCGTTTGGGGACGCTGACACCTCGGTGCCCTGAACGGCGAACCGGCAGGGAACAACCGAACTGGCAGCGCTGCGACCCTCCTCAGAGAGTCACACCCCAGAGGGCGCCGAGGAGAAACGATTTCTCAAAACCGTCCCTACCCCGGAGGAGCCCTCAGAAGCTTTATTAGAGATGACGACAGTCCTCAGATCTTGCCTCCCTTTAAATAACTTAGTTCCTACGACCCTCCTCGGAGGATCGTATGGGGACGCTGACACCTCGGTGCCCTGAACGGCGAACCGGCAGGGAACAACCGAACTGGCAGCGCTGCGACCCTCCTCAGAGAGTCGCACCCCAGAGGGCACCTAGGAGAAACGATTTCTCAAAACCGTCCCTGCCCCGGAGGAGCCCTCAGAAGCCTGATAGCCTCGTTTTTACGACAGGACTTCCTGTCTAAGCTTTATTAGAGATGACGACAGTCCTCAGATCTTGCCTACCTCTAAATAACTTAGTTCCTACGACCCTCCTCGGAGGATTGTATGGGGACGCTGACACCTCGGTGCCCTGAACGGCGAACCGGCAGGGAACAACCGAACTGGCAGCGCTGCGACCCTCCTCAGAGAGTCGCACCCCAGAGGGCACCGAGGAGAAACGATTTCTCAAAACCGTCCCTACCCCGGAGGGGACCACCCTTTAGAAGCCTGATAGCCTCGGCGTCAGGGCTTCCTATTTGTCCAAGCTTTTTTAGAGATAAAATAGTCCTCAGATCTTGCATATCTCTAACTGGCTAGACTGCTACCGCCACCCAAGTCCCCCTTAATTGTGGAGGACCCAAATGGCGATGCTCGTTTTGCACTCTGTGCTGCGAGGAGCTTAGTAGACCGAGACTGCTCCGCCCAGCAGTCTCAGGAACTTTAGATTGGTGAGGAAGAAACCTCTGGAACGCCGCTGAATGGTTTATTTCTTAGTTTTTTTTAAAGCGGAGCGTCCAGAAGAACAGACATAATTTTATCTTATTTTTCTTTATTTTTAAATCAGAAAAACATATATATATATATATATATATATATATATATATATATATATATAAATATAAATATAAATATATCACTCCATGGCCACCAGCAGGAAAACAACCGAACTGGCCGTGCTGCGACCCTCCTCAGAGAGTCGCCCCCCCAGAGGACGCAGAGGATAAACGATTTCTTGAAACCGTCCCTCCCCAGTATAGTTTATCTGTTTTTGCACGACGCAATTCTCGAATAGCGTCAGTGCTGACAACCTCACATTCATCCATGTATTTATAATTCACCCACCAGTCCTGCCTAATAAAAATTTTCTTTATTTATTTAAGATGGCTGGTGGGTAACGTCGGGGTTAAAAATTATGACGCCGACTCGGGAGAGAGAAAGCTAGCAAGCGTCTCTATAACCCGAGGCACTGTCGAACCATAATACTTAATACCCATAGCATTACTATAGTTAGACGTTTGGGCATTAAACACATAAAAAGGAAACCGGCTTATTCCACGATCTCGACACCAAAGTGTGGTGTGGAGATAGGAAAAACGTCAGTCCCCGACGAGGAGGCTGAGATACAAAGTTTTTCTGTTTTTAGATATATTTCATCTAATAAACTCTCTTTTTCACTCTCATAATGTTCAGCTGGCCAGAAAATATTTAACTAGCAACAGCACTAGATAAAACTCCTTTTAAAGCTCCTCTTTATTCAACAGAGTTATGAGCTGACTTATTTATTCATTTATTGAAACCTCAAACATCTGTCTTTTTTTCAAACAACATTTGTTTTGTTCTCTTTTTAAACAAAACACTAACGATACCAATTCCTCGGAACTGGAAATCGCCAGCACTGGATCTGGCAGGTGAAAGCTGAGATAGGGCGGGGCCCGTCCCAACCCCCGCTGTCAGATCCGTTTGCGAACCCCAAAATGGGAGTCGCCGCCGTGCATCGGCAACAGCGGGACCCGCGCGGGCAGCGCGAACCGAACCGTCCTCCTCGAAGAACGCCCAGCGGGAGCGGAGCGTCCTCACGGACAGCTTCTCGCAATGCTCACAGTCAGCCCCCTCGAGAACTGACTGTGGCATGCTCCACTCCCAAATAGTAACAAAAAGCTGATGTGTGTGTCCCCACCCGTGATATAACGTGGGCAGGGAACAACACGAAGCTGCTTGCTCTCTTTTGCCATAATATATATATATATATATATATATATATTGCAACTTGACAAACAACAATAAATATGACAAGGACAGAATACACAGATCGCTTGCTGAAGGCACAGAAGCTGTCGCGGTCTGTTTTCAGGTGTGCTTTATAGCTTCCTGGTCTATGACGTCACCCGCCTATGACGTCTAGCTCTTCCATTGGACTGATTATACATGTGCTTCACGACGCAATCACGCAGAGCGTTCCCACCGCTTCTCAATGCAGCTCGAGTTCCCTTGAAAGGGAACTATTTTTCTATTTCTATTTTCTAATTTTGACTATTTCAGAACTATTTCATGGTAAAAAAAACTATTTTACCGTTAAAAACGATAATTCTTACTATTTCAGAACTATTTCATGTTTAAAAAAAAAGTCTTACCGTTAAAAACGATGATTTTGACTATTTCAGAACTATTTCATAGTAAATTAAAAAAAAGTATTTTACATGTAAAAACATTTTTTTTTTTACTATTTCAGTCTTTTACTATTTCAGTCTTTTACCATAATTTTTACTATTTCAGAACTATTTCATGGTAAAAAAAAAAACTATTTTACCGTTAAAAACGATAATTTTTACTATTTCAGAACTATTTCATGGTAAAAAAAAAACTATTTTACCGTTAAAAACGATAATTTTTACTATTTCAGAACTATTTCATGGTAAAAAAAAAAGTATTTTACATGTAAAAACATTTAAAAACATTTTTACTATTTCAGAACTATTTCATGGTAAAAAAAAGTATTTTACCGTTAAAAACGATAATTTTTACTATTTCATGGTAAAAAAAAGTATTTTACATGTAAAAACATTTAAAAACATTTTTACTATTTCAGAACTATTTCATGGTAAAAAAAAAGTCTTTTACCGTTAAAAACGATAATTTTTACTATATCAATAGTCAATATCAATATCAAAAGTCTAACCGTTAAAAACGATAATTTTGACTATTTTAGAACTATTTCATGGTAAAAAAAAAGTATTTTACATTTAAAAACGATAATTTTTACTATTTCAGAACTATTTCATGGTAACACCCCCCCCCCCCCCCCCCGCCCCACACACACACACACACACACAATAAGGTATGCGTAAAAGGTTTAGTAGATGCTCACCGAAGAAGGCGACGGCGAAGCCCTCCAGCACACAGCCCCCCCGGCCCAGGCTGAAGTAGCCCATGGCGTTGGTCAGTGTGGTGGGCAGCCCCCCGAACACGGCACAGCCCAGATCCGCCACGGCCAGGTTCACCAGAGCCAAGTTCAGCGGCTGCCGGAGCTGCCTGTGCCTCAGCGTCACCGTCACCACCGTCACGTTCAGCACAATGCCCAACACAGAGAACACACCGATGATGAGCGCCAGAACCGTGTAGCCCGTCCGTGGCATGATGCCTTCGTTCACGGCATTGCTTGGCACAGCGCTTTCCCATGCGATTATGCCCATTCTCTCTAACTGAACCTCATGCAAGAAGAGCTAAAACACTGATAACGTATAGTTGAGGAGAATGGCAAATGAGACTCCTCTGCTCTTTTTATGTCTGAATATGGCCTGCTGGCTTACTGGGAAAATCCCTAGATCCGGATTGGTAATGGAATAATTCTGTCAGATTATGCAGATCTGGAGATCTATGATGGCACTCATCTTGATTGCCGAATCAAAGCATCCTTATATCAGCCTTATCGATGAGGTCACGGTTGAAGACATTTCAGAGTCAGAAGACTCTAGTGCATTAATCAAAGAGCCTTTCTCTTACCCTTCCTTTCATTAGATTAAAATGAGTTTGCCTGCCTTCTTTTGGCTATACCGGAGACTGAGTCCTCCCTGCTGATGTGTTCCTGCACTGTTTTATAATGATTATGATTTATGCGGCTCGAGACTGGGCTACACCAGGACAAGCGGTTTGGGGAATGGATGGACGTTATCGGCTGAAGATGTGCATGTTTTATGTGGTTTTCCTGTGGTGTATTGTTGAGGTTGGGATACAGGGAACACAACTGTAACCGTAAGGATCTTGGGAATCACTGCATCAACCTGGTGTGTTGCTTCGTTTTAGTTTTTTATATTGTAATCAACTTTAAACACTAAAGAAATAGGTTATTTTTCACGTGATGGAAATACCTGATGCCTTGCATAACATTATATGATTTTAATTTAAAAAAAGATACAGAATATACATGCTTATAAAGTTAAAATATGTTGTCAGAACTGTAAAGTGATTGTTTATGGACAGGTTATGGAGTCAGTCATATTTCTGCGGTCTGAAGTTATAAACACGACACAAGCTCGCGAGATCCAGCGCCGGTACAGTGGAAACCGCACAGCAGAGACTGGGCCATTACACTGCAACTACTCATAAATGTACATTTTTACTACTTAATATTTAATATTTGTTAAACAAGCTTAAATGTATACTTTATGTATTTAAAACTATATAAAATATGCTATACAGTAAAATATGATAATAAAAAAAGGAATTATCATGCAAACCAGTGGTTGTGTTGAGTATTTTTTTAAAGTTTAAGTTAATCTGTAAACATGAGTTCATGTATGAAGTAAAAAAAGCAACAAAAAAGCTAGTGCTATAGAAAAAATAAATCTATCCAGTATGATGGGTTAAATCAATCCATTATGCTGGGTTAAATAAACAACCCAATTTTATGGGTAAAATTAACCCAACATGTGTTCTGTCCTATATTTACCCAGCCTTTGGGTTGAAAACACCCCTAATTGGGTTGTTTTTAATCCAGTTTTTTTAAAGAGTGTATTCACTGGTGTGTTCTGGGCATTTGGCCTGGTGTAACGGGAGTCCTGCAGAACTGAAGGCAGTGTGAGAGGTAATTAATCATCAGTGTAGAACCACTAGTGGCTGACATTTGCAATGTTTTAATTATCAGTAAGTTTTCCTGTTTTAAACTTTGACATCATACAGGACTTTTATTTTGAAAGTGATGAGAACGCCAGCGCCTGAGTCTGAACTCCCATGGTAACAGTGTTTACTTCCTTTTTTATTATTATTCATATTTTTTTATGAAAAATACTACAATATGATTACAGTATCAATAAGTTGCAATCTAAAGTTTTTTTCATATTTATTTTCAAATTATTTATTTATAATTTATTAAATATTGTGTAAAATAAACATACATTTAATTTGTATTAAATGGTTATGCTATCGTTATGCATGTGTTTTTAAATGAAATAGTGTGATGTCATGTATATCAGCTTTACATTGCTCTCGAAGATATCGGCATCTGCCATCAAGAAAATCAATATTGGTTGACACGAATAACCCCGACATATGCAGTTACTTGTATGCTGTCAGTAGCTGAAGATATGGATAGAGTCTGGATAAAAGCACAGTAATTCACTGGTGGCCAGTGTTTAATCGTCTCAGTGTGCATGAAACTGGGACTCATTTTAATCAGACGTTCTTCATAGTACAAATTACATCTTGTTACAGTGCAAACTTGACTCACATCTCTGCACAGGATCAATTCAATTCAGATTTATTTGTATAGCGCTTTTCACAATACATATTGTTTCAAAGCAGCATTACAGAAAGTGCATTTCAGAAATGTACATAGAAAAATACAGTTAGTTAATCATGTAGTAATTTAGGGCATAACATATCGCTGGCGTTGAGTCGTCTCTTCACAGGGGTTTAGTCATCTCATCGCAGGTGTTGGGTCATCTCATCGCAGGTGTTGGGGCATCTGAAGTCTCCGTGAGAGGCTGGATACAAACCGGAGCTGACGAACGCTATTTACCTCGAGACTGGCGTCCCAAGATAACAGCAGAAGAGCAGATGGGAGATAATTAGCATAGCTGATGTTCATAATATTAATGCATTCGAACTGATTCAGCAGTAGTATTAAAGGTTAAGCATTATGTAAATGCTTGGCTAAAGAGATGCGTCTTTAATCTAGTTTTAAACTGGGACAGCGAGTCTGAGCCTCGAACAATATCAGGAAAGCTATTCCAGAGTTTAGGAGCTAAATGTAAGAACGCCCTCCCTCCTTTAGTGGACTTAGATATCCTAGGAATGACCAGAAGCCTCGAATTTAGTGATCTTAAAGAACGCGATGGATTGTAGGGCGATAGAAGGTCCATTAAATACACAGGAGCTAAACCATTTATGGCTTTATAGGTCAGTAGTAATACTTTGTATATGATACGGAACTTAATAGGTAACCTACCCAGTGTAGAGATGATGAAATTGGTGTTATATGATCATATTTTCTTGACCTAGTAAGAACTCTAGCGGCTGCATTTTGCACTAACTGTAGCTTGTTTATTGAGGATGCGGGACAGCCAGCTAATAAAGCATTACAGTAATCTAGTCTCGAGGACATGAATGCATGAACTAACTTTTCTGCATCAGAAACAGATAGAATGTTACGTAGCTTAGCAATGTGCTAAGGTGGAAAAAGGCTGTTCTTGTAATATATGAAATATGATTTTCGAAAGACAAGTTGTGGTCTAGTATAACACCCAGGTCTTTTACTGTAGTGGATAAAGTAACAGGACATCCTTCTAAATTAAAGTTGTATTGTAAGGGATTTTGTGGGTAGTTTTTTGGACCAATAAGTAATACCTCCATTTTATCTGAATTTAATAGCAGGAAATTACACATCATCCAGCATTTTATATCTTTGAGACAATGTCCATTTAGATGAGTTAGTGTTTTCATCTGGTCGTGATGAAATATATAATTGAGTGTCATCAGCATAACAGTGGAAATTAATTCCATGTTTTCTTAAAATATTACCAATGGCAGCATATATATTGAGAATAGCAGAGGGCCTAACACCGATCCTTGCGGCACTCCATAGTCTACTGACGTTATTTTCGATTTTTCCCCATTTAAACAGACAAAATGATAACGGTCTGATAGGTAAGATCTAAACCAGCTTAATGCCTGTCCCTGAACACCAGTGTAGTTTTGTAGTCGATCCAAGAGTATTTTATGATCGATAGTGTCGAACGCAGCGCTAAGATCGAGTAGAACTAGTATTGAGATACAGCCTTGGTCAGAAGCTAAAAGTAAATCATTTGTAATTTTAACTAGCGCAGTTTCTGTGCTATGATGCGGTCTGAATCCTGACTGAAATTTTTCATAAATATCATTTTCTTGCAAGAAAGAGCACAATTGAGCGGAACACAACTTTTTCTAGTATTTTAGACATAAATGGAAGATTTGAAATGGGTCTGTAATTTGCTAGGTTATTTGGATCTTATTGCGGTTTCTTAATGAGAGGTTTTATTACTGCCAGTTTGAATATTCTTGGAACATGATCTAAAGATAAAGACGAGTTAATAATATTGAGAAGAGGCTCTTCCACTACAGGTAACACTTCTTTCAGTAGTTTAGTGGGTATTGGATCTAATAAACATGTTGTTGGTTTCGATGCAATGATAAGTTTATTTAGCTCTTCCTGTCCTATAGTTGTAAAGCGGTGTAGTTGTTCTTGAGGGGCCATAATTGAGGCTGAATCATAAGACACCATAGAAGATTGTACATTTTCAATTGTGTTTCTGATGCTTTCTATTTTCTCAGTGAAGAAATTCATAAAATCATTACTACTATACTGTAACGGAATATTTTGCTCTGGTGATGTCTGTTTATTTGTTAGTCTAGCCACGGTGTTAAATAAAAACCTTGGATTATTTTGGGACCTTTTTTGGGATTTTGGGATTATTTTAGGATCAATGGCATATAAACTTTTCTCTTGGTTGTTCGGTGACAAAGTGCATCCTTGGTGTATATTTGTGATTTGGTGCAAGCAGGAGCGTTCTCTTTTCATGTTCACCTTTTGCTCTCGGTTTACATCCATCTCTTACAGAAACAGATGTTGCTTGGGACTTTCCAGTAGTGGATAGCAACTCAATATCTTTTACTTCATTACTGTACTTAAGTTTTTAATTGCCTGCACTGCAACAAATGATTGTCATTTTATAGGTAAAAGACTGTAAAAATGTAATGGTAAAAACCTGTCATTTTGTTAATTGTCAATTTTATTAAATTTATTAAATCAGAAGCATTTATATATAACTGTGTACTTAGTTTTTGACTAAATAAAAATTCAGATCATTAATCACAAACCACACGTAACCGCTGTCAGACCTTCTGTGGAGAGGAGCCCTTGGTGTCTGGATTATTGCTCGACATCTTCAGGCTCGGGACTCTTCTGTGGAGAGGAACCCTTGGTGTCTGGATTATTGCTTGCCATCTTCAGGCTCGGGACTCTTCTGTGGAGAGGAACCCCTGGTGTCTGGATTATTGCTCGCCATCTTCAGGCTCGGGATGCTTCTGTGGAGAGGAACCCTTGGTGTCTGGATTATTGCTCGACATCTTCAGGCTCGGGACGCTTCTGTGGAGAGGAACCCTTGGTGTCTGGATTATTGCTCGCCTTCTTCAGGCTCGGGACTCTTCTGTGGAGAGGAACCCTTGGTGTCTGGATTATTGCTCGCCATCTTCAGGCACGGGACTCTTCTGTGGAGAGGAACCCTTGGTGTCTGGATTATTGCTCGCCATCTTCAGGCTCGGGACTCTTCTGTGGAGAGGAACCCTTGGTGTCTGGATTATTGCTCGCCATCTTCAGGCTCGGGACTCTTCTGTGGAGAGGAACCCTTGGTGTCTGGATTATTGCTCGCCATCTTCAGGCTCGGGATACTTCTGTGGAGAGGAACCCTTGGTGTCTGGATTATTGCTCTTCATCTTCAGGCTCGGGACTCTTCTGTGGAGAGGAACCCTTGGTGTCTGGATTAATGCTCGCCATCTTCAGGCTCGGGACTCTTCTGTGGAGAGGAACCCTTGGTGTCTTGATTATTGCTCGCCATCTTCAGGCTCGGGACTCTTCTGTGGAGAGGAACCCTTGGTGTCTGGATTATTGCTCGCCGTCTTCAGGCTCGGGACTCTTCTGTGGAGAGGAACCCTTGGTGTCTGGATTATTGCTCGCCATCTTCAGGCTCGGGACTCTTCTGTGGAGAGGAACCCTTGGTGTCTGGATTATTGCTCGCCATCTTCAGGCTCGGGATGCTTCTGTGGAGAGGAACCCTTGGTGTCTGGATTATTGCTCGCCATCTTCAGGCTCGGGACTCTTCTGTGGAGAGGAACCCTTGGTGTCTGGATTATTGCTCGCCATCTTCAGCCTCGGGACACTTCTGTGGAGAGGAACCCTTGGTGTCTGGATTATTGCTCGCCATCTTCAGGCTCGGGACTCTTCTGTGGAGAGGAACCCTTGGTGTCTGGATTATTGCTCGCCATCTTCAGGCTGGGGATGCTTCTGTGGAGAGGAAACCTTGGTGTCTGGATTATTGCTCGCCATCTTCAGGCTCGGGATGCTTCTGTGGAGAGGAACCCTTGGTGTCTGGATTATTGCTCTTCATCTTCAGGCTTGGGACTCTTCTGTGGAGAGGAACCCTTGCTGTCTGGACTATTGCTCGCTACTTCAGGCTCGGGACTCTTCTGTGGAGAGGAACCCTTGGTGTCTGGATTATTGCTAGCCTTCTTCAGACTCGGGATGCTTCTGTGGAGAGGAACCCTTGGTGTCTGGATTATTGCTCGCCATCTTCAGGCTCGGGACTCTTCTGTGGAGAGGAACCCTTGGTTTCTGGATTATTGCTCGCCATCTTCAGGCTCGGGACGCTTCTGTGGAGAGGAACCCTTGGTGTCTGGATTATTGCTCGCCATCTTCAGGCTCGGGACTCTTCTGTGGAGAGGAACCCTTGGTGTCTGGATTATTGCTCGCCGTCTTCAGGCTCGGGACTCTTCTGTGGAGAGGAACCCTTGGTGTCTGGATTATTGCTCACCGTCTTCAGGCTCGGGACTCTTCTGTGGAGAGGAACCCTTGGTGTCTGGATTATTGCTCGCCATCTTCAGACTCGGGATGCTTCTGTGGAGAGGAACCCTTGGTGTCTGGATTATTGCTCTTCATCTTCAGGCTCGGGACGCTTCTGTGGAGAGGAACCCTTGGTGTCTGGATTATTGCTCTTCATCTTCAGGCTCGGGACGCTTCTGTGGAGAGGAACCTTTGGTGTCTGGATTATTGCTCGCCATCTTCAGGCTCGGGACGCTTCTGTGGAGAGGAACCCTTGGTGTCTGGATTATTGCTCGCCATGTTCAGGCTCGCGACTCTTCTGTGGAGAGGAACCCTTGGTGTCTGGATTATTGCTCGCCATCTTCAGGCTCGGGACTCTTCTGTGGAGAGGAACCCTTGGTGTCTGGATTATTGCTCGCCTTCTTCAGGCTCGGGATGCTTCTGTGGAGAGGAACCCTTGGTGTCTGGATTATTGCTCTTCATCTTCAGGCTCGGGACTCTTCTGTGGAGAGGAACCCTTGGTGTCTGGATTATTGCTCTCCATCTTCAGGCTCGGGACTCTTCTGTGGAGAGGAACCCTTGGTGTCTGGATTATTGCTCGCCATCTTCAGCCTCGGGACACTTCTGTGGAGAGGAACCCTTGGTGTCTGGATTATTGCTCGCCATCTTCAGGCTCGGGACTCTTCTGTGGAGAGGAACCCTTGGTGTCTGGATTATTGCTCGCCATCTTCAGGCTGGGGATGCTTCTGTGGAGAGGAAACCTTGGTGTCTGGATTATTGCTCTTCATCTTCAGGCTCGGGACGCTTCTGTGGAGAGGAACCCTTGGTGTCTGGATTATTGCTCTTCATCTTCAGGCTCGGGACTCTTCTGTGGAGAGGAACCCTTGGTGTCTGGATTATTGCTCTTCATCTTCAGGCTCGGGGCGCTTCTGTGGGCCTGAAGGCTCAGCATCTGAACCCTCAGAGTCCACCTCATATCAGCTGCAGAGTCTGTAAGCGGCTCTTCTTTTAGACTTCGTTCGGAAGAGCAGAGATATTCCAGTAAACTCCTCCTTCTTGGATTAGCCCGGATTACAACCGAACACATGCTTGGTCAGTCCTCGAGGGGCCTGACTGTGTTCAGTGTGAGCATTTCTCCACCACTCCGGCCAGTGGCATTCATCCCCCAACTCTTGGTCTGAGCAAGGCTGTGATCATCTAGCAGCGTCTTTCACAGTGGATAAAAGATGCAGTTTCTCTGGCCTATGAGGCACAGGGAATATCTATTCCGTGACACATGTGCCCTTTTATGGTCTTGCTGACGTGCTGCGTCACCTGACATGACGTCAGCCAATTGTGACTGGTGTGTTTTCACACATGCTTTACACATCAGTCATGCAGAAGTGATCCCATAGCATCAACGCCATGGCACATCTCGTTTCCCTGGAACCGGGTTACATACGTAACCTAAGACGATTTTAGAACGTTGGTACATTAATATTATATTTAGTATTTAACTATATAATATACATTTTTCTGTGTACATTTCAATCCATAAAACTTTATGTTGCTACCATATTTTTTAATGTAAATATTCTGGCAACCAGAACTGTCAGATTTTTACCATAAGTTCACTTTTTTAACAGTTATTAATTTAGCAATGCTGTTTTACTGATGTCAGTTGGTATGGTAATTTATTATAATGCATGACATAACTTTTTAGTGTGGATTAAAGTCCCCTTGTAGTCAATAATTTTGTCCATTAAAACTCATCTTTGATCACCAAAATGACAAATTTTAACCGTTCTATCGATTTGCAAATTAGCCCCGCCTCCACTCACTCACTCACTCAGGTTACAAGGTAGTTTTTGTGATGTCAGAAACACCAGCGATTTCAAAGCGTGTTTTTGAGACTGTCTTTGGTTCACTGCAGTTTTAAGGAGAAAATACTCAGCAATGCTGTCGACTTATGAATTTACACATGGTTTGTCTTATAGCATATTAAAAACACCACATAGACATATAAACAACATTAAAAGCTGGATTTTCACCACTGGGGGACTTTAGGTATTTAAATACTGTAGAATAATAGCACCTGCCGACAATAATAGCCTATTTTGAACTAAGGAATGCAGTTGTTATTGCAGAGCCAAATGCATGATGCATGAAGTCTTAAAACAACTGCAGAATCTGAAGAACAATTAAAGTAGGGTTGCCAAAATGACATTACAGCAATAATAACCAGTGCATAAACTGTCAAGCAAAGCTGGGTTTTCCTCATCATTCTCCTGCACTGTTCATGCATTTTTGAAGTTCTCTGATTCAGCCAATGAATAATTCATTCCTGGTTTTGGATTTGCCAAACATGCACTTCTCTGGGTATTTGCAGTCCAGATTTGAGCTTTACATATGTCTGTGTTCAAAAGCCAAGGATAAATCATTTATGGTATAGTTATTAAAATTAAATTGTTCATTATCATAATTTCCTTAAACCTAAAAATGTTAATTGCTATAGTTGGTTATTTAATAAAGTCAACTATAGTTTTAGCGTATCGCTGAATTATGCCTAAACTACGATTGTTTACCTTTTCATAGCAGTTTTAAAAGTTCTTTATGCACCACGTTTTGTGCGTCCATTATCTGTCATGGATGCACAAAAAAAGTGTAATTTATTCCTGTGATCGAAGCTGAATTTTCAGCATCATTACTCCAGTCTTCAGTGTCACATGATCCTTCAGAAATTACTATAATATGATGATTTGATGCAAACATTTATGATTATTATCAGTGTTGAAAACAGTTTTTGTAATTTTTGTGGAAAGCCTCATACATGTGTCTGTTTTCAGGATTCACAGATGAACAGAAAGTTTGAATAACAGCATTTATTTGAAATATAAATCTTTTGTAACATTATAAATTTATTTTTGATCAATTTAACCAATCCAATTTATTTGAAAAATGTTTAGTCATTCTTGACTTTTGAATGGTAATTATTGCAAATACATTTATCCATTTTTAATTGTGGTAAAGTGTACAAATATTTTTTTGGGCCACTGTATGTTTTTTTTTTCTGTTGTTCTAAAATAGCTTTAAATATTTAAACATAATCATTAAAATGTAAAGAGTCCCATACGGAAATGTAATATACGTGGTAAAAATGTCGGAATCCAAAAGACTAAAAATGTCATAAATTTTTTACATATTGATCTGAGAATAGCTTTATTATGTGTCATTCTTTATACATCCAGAGTCTGCTAGCTAACGCTTGCTGTTGGTGAGTCTAAAGCCCATCTTCAACAGAAATACAGCATTACTGTCTCACAGAATATCACATGTCCACCGTTAATTGCTATAGATCCAGTAATCAAATGCAAATCAAGGCCTTATAGTCTCATCTTTATTCCAGGGCATGTGATATCTTTAAAAAACATTTAATTTTTCAACATTTCAAGTAGTCAAAAGTTGCCCCTATATTTCCCCATTAAGAACATGCATGTTTATTGTCATGATTCATCCTGTCTTGTGTTAATCTGGTCTTGCGAGGACTTTTATGTTATTTCCTGTTTTGCGTCGTCTTTTGTAGTTTTTCTTGTAGATTAGTTATTTGATTGTGCCCAGGTGTGTCTTCTTTGACAGTCACCCATTGTGTATAAATACCCCAGTGTTTCTCAAGTTCTGGGGCCTGTTCTTCGTATGTCGCTAACTCAGTTAGCTGGATTTGATTGATGGCGATTTGGCAGGATCTTGGATTGTTTGGTTCTTCGACGCTCATCCTGGACTTGCTGTCATAGCAACAGGTGCGCCAGCTTGAACCTGCTCGCGAGCGGCTTATTTCATGTTAACAGGATTAGATCGCGGCTTCATAAGCGGAGCTGATACGGGAAGTCTTTTAGCGCAGCGCGATAGTGTACTTTTTGAGAGATATAATTTTTCTCATGACTCGTGAGGATGTCGTTTACATCATTAATTTGTTGGAAACGCATAAATGTTCGACTCGTCGGAGTCAGGCTTTAATAAAAGTTTAATTACAAAGTGTTGTAGCTACTTTCTTCCCTTTTGATGTAACATTAGAAAAAGTCCAGTTACTGCACATGCTTCAGCCACTTGCTTGGTAACACATAAAAGTGTTGGTGTATTGTTTAAAACTGCACAAAAGAGGAAAACACAATTTCATTACAATGAGGTACACTGGGGGGAAATGTGATCAATAACTCATGGCAACATATTTTTTTTTACATTAACTATGTAGTTTCACAGTCACACATGTAGACTTTCACAAGTCAAAGCAATTCATTGCTACTCAAGGTTTAACAGCTGATATGACTGGAAAGCCATTTGGATTATAGGCCTACTTAATTTAAGGCAGCAACAAATTATTTTACAGTGTACTAGGATCATTTAAAGTTGATTTCCCAGCAGTGAAGGTGTTCTGCTCCTGGCCTCTGGCTGTGGGTCTGAGGAAGAGCTGAACCCAGGGATGCCCTCCACAAGGTTCACATTTAACCCAAGCGCCAGCTCTTCTGCTGGGTATAATGTGGAGGTGCAGGACCACCACCTGTTTGTTTTTCTTTTCTTTTCTCAGCCTTTTTCTTGGTTGCTTTTATAAACATTTATTAACAGTACCTTTTTAAAAGAGATTAGTTAATACAAATTACTATTATGTAGAATATTCTAGTACTTCAATTTTACTTGTTCCCATGTTCTAGTAGTGGATGGTGACTCTGACATTACAATGAACAAAGTTATTAATTATTTAGAAATTATTAAAATATCAAAATATATACTTTAATAAGTGATGAAAACATCTAACTACAAACTTAATTTGTCTGCTACGTTTTGCCAGCCCTCTCTCTTGGGTTTTGCACACTTTGAGGTGTTCCCTGGCGTTTTAATTAAGTTTTCAAATTCTGCATATCCTTCAAGCAATAACTCTTGCTCTTCTGTGGAGAAACACTGAGCGCGCTCTTTGGCCACGGTGAGCAGCCAATAGCAGCGTTGCTGATCAATGTTTAGGCTCGGTGGATATTGCATGCACAACCACAAGGTGGAGCTGATGATTGAAGCAATGCACGTACGGAATCACTCTTCCTGGCTCAATATTTTAGAAGTACTCAGCCCATTCTTTTCAAGCTCTGCAATTACTTTGTTGGTCAGGGTTTGGGCATCCCCCTTTTCAGTTGTTGTCATGGAAAGAAGTCGCTCTGTGACTTGATAATTGTCCTTGACAAAGCGAACGATAATGGAAATATTTTCCATTCTGGTTGGGTCACGTGTACCATCTACTTTTATTGTGTACCATGAGTCTGCAACTTCTCGAACAATTTCTTCAGTCACCTGCTCATGTTTGCAATAATGTCATTTTGAATGTCGTGAGAAGTGTGCGTTGCATTGTGTGGAATTGTCTGTACAACACTCCTAAGCTCTGGGATTTTGCGGAGGGTATATTCAAATAATGAAAGGAAAAGTCCACTCCCACCCACTGTTATACTATCTAATGCATCTGTGCTTCCCCTGAGCAGCAAATGATTCACCACAAGAAATTCAACCATGTCCACTATAGAGGAGAGATAGTAGCGATACCTAGCTAACTGTTTACTGTTAACTAGGGTGGAAATCTCCTGTCCACTTTCAGTCCGTTTTTCTCTCTCTTTCCAGAGCGCCATACTTGTCATATGTTCTTTTGACGCAGCATGTTTGTTTAGGCCTTTTCCCGCCTCTACTGCGTGCTTCCAATCACTGAAGCCCCTTACAGTGAAAGCGGAGTCTGATGGTGAAATTAAGTATTTTCTGCACGAAAAACAAAATGCAGCATCTGCTTCCACGGAGTATTCCAACCACTCACGTGACATATACCATGACGCAACAAATGACCATTGCTGTTTGCCGCAAAAGCGAAGAGGAAAACGTCTTAACTTAACCTGATTCGGTTTATCCTCACCAAGGTCGAGAGGCATTCTTGGGGGTTCAGGCGTGCTTAAGCCGGGGGACGAGGGCAGAGGATCAGCCGGTGATGGGGTCGTGTTGGGGGGAGCTGGTAAGTCTGCTTAGTTGTTGCTGTTGGATGGTTGCGGTTGTTGTTGCTTGGTCCCATCTGGAAAACTACGGGACCGACTTGTCATATATTTTTGGATATCCATTTTTATATTCTGGGGGTTAGGGGGGGAGTTGAGATCATCGCAGGGGGGGCTAAGCCTTGACGCCGGGCCTGGAAGTAACTTTGAAATAACGTTCCTCGAACACAATTTTCACATCCGAATTAAAAAAAAAATATATTTTTTTATTATCTGCGTGTAACCCCTGGCCCAGGTCCTACTCGCCCAGTGCTGATGAGTTTACAGGAGAGGAGCGTATGGAGCAAATTATGTGCCATAGTTAAACAAACAAATACAGCATTTTGCAAACAAACTCGATCTGCTTTGCAAAGGGAAACTCGACTCACAAACAATCAGAAAGCAATGTTCAAGTACAAAGGTCAATTTTAGCGAAAATGCAGTGGAGTAACAAATATGTATTGTGTTTTGCAAATATAAATAAATGAGCCTAGACAATATTTCACAAATAAATAGAAACCATCCTACAAATTGCATGTAACCTTTGAACAAATTCCAAATCTAGTGCATACAAATGCATATCTGTCTGTTTTAATGTAGCGCTATCTACTGTTCTCCCGGTGACTAGCGCTACATTAATCCCCTATCTCAGCGCCATCTACTGTTCTCCCGGGAGACTAGCGCTACATTAATCCCCTATCTCAGCGCCATCTACTGTTCTCCCGGTGACTAGCGCTACATTAATCCCCTATCTCAGCGCCATCTACTGTTCTCCCGGAGACTAGCGCTATATTAATCCCCTATCTCAGCGCCATCTACTGTTCTCCCGGTGACTAGCGCTACATTAATCCCCTATCTTAGCGTCATCTACTGTTCTCCCGGGAGACTAGCGCTACATTAATCCCCTATCTCAGCGCCATCTACTGTTCTCCCGGGAGACTAGCGCTACATTAATCCCCTATCTCAGCGCCATCTACTGTTCTCCCGGAGACTAGCGCTACATTAATCCCCTATCTCAGCGCCATCTACTGTTCTCCCGGGAGACTAGCGCTACATTAATCCCCTATCTCAGCGCCATCTACTGTTCTCCCGGGAGACTAGCGCTACATTAATCCCCTATCTCAGCGCCATCTACTGTTCTCCCGGGAGACTAGCGCTACATTAATCCCCTATCTCAGCGCCATCTACTGTTCTCCCGGGAGACTAGCGCTACATTAATCCCCTATCTCAGCGCCATCTACTGTTCTCCCGGGAGACTAGTGCTACATTAATCCCCTATCTCAGCGCCATCTACTGTTCTCCCGGGAGACTAGCGCTACATTAATCCCCTATCTCAGCGCCATCTACTGTTCTCCCGGAGACTAGCGCTACATTAATCCCCTATCTCAGCGCCATCTGCTGTTCTCCCGGAGACTAGCGCTACATTAATCACCTATCTCAGCACCATCTGCTGTTCTCCCGGGAGACTAGCGCTACATTAATCCCCTATCTCAGCGCCATCTACTGGTCTCCCGGGAGACTAGCGCTACATTAATCCCCTATTTTAGCGTCATCTACTGTTCTCCCGGGAGACTAGCGCTATATTAATCCCCTATCTCAGCGCCATCTACTGTTCTCCCGGAGACTAGCGCTACATTAATCCCCTATCTCAGCGCCATCTACTGTTCTCCCGGAGACTAGCGCTACATTAATCCCCTATCTTAGCGTCATCTACTGTTCTCCCGGGAGACTAGCGCTATATTAATCCCCTATCTCAGCGCCATCTACTGTTCTCCGGGAGACTAGCGCTACATTAATCCCCTATCTCAGCGCCATCTACTGTTCTCCCAGGAGACTAGCGCTACATTAATCTCCTATCTCAGCGCCATCTACTGTTCTCCCGGAGACTAGCGCTACATTAATCCCCTATCTCAGCGCCATCTGATGTTCTCCCGGAGACTAGCGCTAGATTAATCCCCTATCTCAGCGCCATCTGCTGTTCTCCCGGAGACTAGCGCTACATTAATCCCCTATCTCAGCGCCATCTACTGTTCTCCCGGGAGACTAGCGCTACATTAATCCCTTATCTCAGTGCCATCTACTGTTCTCCCGGAGACTAGCGCTACATTAATCCCCTATCTCAGCGCCATCTGCGGTTCTCCCGGAGACTAGCGCTACATTAATCCCCTATCTCAGCGCCATCTACTGTTCTCCCGGAGACTAGCGCTACATTAATCCCTTATCTCAGCGCCATCTACTGTTCTCCCGGGAGACTAGCGCTACATTAATCCCCTATCTCAGCGCCATCTACTGTTCTCCCGGAGACTAGCGCTACATTAATCCCCTATCTCAGCGCCATCTACTGTTCTCCCGGGAGACTAGCGCTACATTAATCCCCTATCTCAGCGCCATCTACTGTTCTCCCGGAGACTAGAGCTACATTAATCCCCTATCTCGGCGCCATCTACCGTTCTCCCGGGAGACTAGCGCTACATTAATCCCCTATCTCAGCGCCATCTACTGTTCTCCCGGTGACTAGCGCTACATTAATCCCCTATCTCAGCGCCATCTACTGTTCTCCCGGAGACTAGCGCTACATTAATCCCCTATCTCAGCGCCATCTACTGTTCTCCCGGAGACTAGCGCTACATTAATCCCCTATCTCAGCGCCATCTACTGTTCTCCCGGGAGACTAGCGCTACATTAATCCCCTATCTCAGCGCCATCTACTGTTCTCCCGGGAGACTAGTGCTACATTAATCCCCTATCTCAGCGCCATCTACTGTTCTCCCGGGAGACTAGCGCTACATTAATCCCCTATCTCAGCGCCATCTACTGTTCTCCCGGAGACTAGCGCTACATTAATCCCCTATCTCAGCGCCATCTGCTGTTCTCCCGGAGACTAGCGCTACATTAATCACCTATCTCAGCACCATCAGCTGTTCTCCCGGGAGACTAGCGCTACATTAATCCCCTATCTCAGCGCCATCTACTGGTCTCCCGGGAGACTAGCGCTACATTAATCCCCTATTTTAGCGTCATCTACTGTTCTCTCGGGAGACTAGCGCTATATTAATCCCCTATCTCAGCGCCATCTACTGTTCTCCCGGAGACTAGCGCTACATTAATCCCCTATCTCAGCGCCATCTACTGTTCTCCCAGGAGACTAGCGCTACATTAATCCCCTATCTCAGCGTCATCTACTGTTCTCCCGGAGACTAGCGCTACATTAATCCCCTATCTCAGCGCCATCTGATGTTCTCCCGGAGACTAGCGCTACATTAATCCCTTATCTCAGTGCCATCTACTGTTCTCCCGGAGACTAGCGCTACATTAATCCCCTATCTCAGCGCCATCTGCTGTTCTCCCGGAGACTAGCGCTACATTAATCCCCTATCTCAGCGCCATCTACTGTTCTCCCGGAGACTAGCGCTACATTAATCCCTTATCTCAGCGCCATCTACTGTTCTCCCGGGGACTAGCGCTACATTAATCCCCTATCTCAGCGCCATCTACTGTTCTCCCGGGAGACTAGAGCTACATTAATCCCCTATCTCAGCGCCATCTACTGTTCTCCCGGAGACTAGAGCTACATTAATCCCCTATCTCAGCGCCATCTACCGTTCTCCCGGGAGACTAGCGCTACATTAATCCCCTATCTCAGCGCCATCTACTGTTCTCCCGGTGACTAGCGCTACATTAATCCCCTATCTCAGCGCCATCTACTGTTCTCCCGGAGACTAGCGCTACATTAATCCCCTATCTCAGCGCCATCTACTGTTCTCCCGGAGACTAGCGCTACATTAATCCCCTATCTCAGCGCCATCTACTGTTCTCCCGGGAGACTAGCGCTACATTAATCCCCTATCTCAGCGCCATCTACTGTTCTCCCGGGAGACTAGCGCTCCATTAATCCCCTATCTCAGCGCCATCTACTGTTCTCCCGGAGACTAGCGCTACATTAATCCCCTATCTCAGCGCCATCTACTGTTCTCCTGGAGACTAGCGCTACATTAATCCCCTATCTCAGCGCCATCTACTGTTCTCCCGGAGACTAGCGCTACTTAATCCCCTATCTCAGCGCCATCTACTGTTCTCCCGGAGACTAGCGCTACATTAATCCCCTATCTCAGCGCCATCTGCTGTTCTCCCGGAGACTAGCGCTACATTAATCCCCTATCTCAGCGCCATCTACTGTTCTCCCGGAGACTAGCGCTACATTAATCCCTTATCTCAGCGCCATCTACTGTTCTCCCGGGAGACTAGCGCTACATTAATCCCCTATCTCAGCGCCATCTGCTGTTCTCCCGGGAGACTAGCGCTATATTAATCCCCTATCTCAGCGCCATCTACTGTTCTCCCGGAGACTAGCGCTACATTAATCCCCTATCTCAGCGCCATCTACTGTTCTCCCGGAGACTAGCGCTACATTAATCCCCTATCTCAGCGCCATCTACTGTTCTCCCGGGAGACTAGCGCTACATTAATCCCCTATCTCAGCGCCATCTACTGTTCTCCCGGGAGACTAGCGCTACATTAATCCCCTATCTCAGAGCCATCTACTGTTCTCCCGGAGACTAGCGCTACATTAATCCCCTATCTCAGCGCCATCTACTGTTCTCCCGGAGACTAGCGCTACATTAATCCCCTATCTCAGCGCCATCTACTGTTCTCCCGGGAGACTAGCGCTACATTAATCCCCTATCTCAGAGCCATCTACTGTTCTCCCGGAGACTAGCGCTACATTAATCCCCTATCTCAGCGCCATCTACTGTTCTCCCGGAGACTAGCGCTACATTAATCCCCTATCTCAGCGCCATCTACTGTTCTCCCGGAGACTAGCGCTACATTAATCCCCTATCTCAGCGCCATCTACTGTTCTCCCGGGAGACTAGCGCTACATTAATCCCCTATCTCAGCGCCATCTACTGTTCTCCCGGAGACTAGCGCTACATTAATCCCCTATCTCAGCGCCATCTACCGTTCTCCCGGGAGACTAGCGCTACATTAATCCCCTATCTCAGCGCCATCTACTGTTCTCCCGGAGACTAGCGCTACATTAATCCCCTATCTCAGCGCCATCTACTGTTCTCCCGGGAGACTAGCGCTACATTAATCCCTTATCTCAGCGCCATCTACTGTTCTCCCGGAGACTAGCGCTACATTAATCCCCTATCTCAGCGCCATCTACTGTTCTCCCGGGAGACTAGCGCTACATTAATCCCTTATCTCAGCGCCATCTACTGTTCTCCCGGAGACTAGCGCTACATTAATCCCCTATCTCAGCGCCATCTACTGTTCTCCCGGAGACTAGCGCTACATTAATCCCCTATCTCAGCGCCATCTACTGTTCTCCCGGGAGACTAGCGCTACATTAATCCCCTATCTCAGCGCCATCTACTGTTCTCCCGGAGACTAGCGCTACATTAATCCCCTATCTCAGCGCCATCTACTGTTCTCCCGGGAGACTAGCGCTACATTAATCCCTTATCTCAGCGCCATCTACTGTTCTCCCGGGAGACTAGCGCTACATTAATCCCTTATCTCAGCGCCATCTACTGTTCTCCCGGGAGACTAGCGCTACATTAATCCCCTATCTCAGCGCCATCTACTGTTCTCCCGGAGACTAGCGCTACATTAATCCCCTATCTCAGCGCCATCTACTGTTCTCCCGGGAGACTAGCGCTACATTAATCCCTTATCTCAGCGCCATCTACTGTTCTCCCGGAGACTAGCGCTACATTAATCCCCTATCTCAGCGCCATCTACTGTTCTCCCGGAGACTAGCGCTACATTAATCCCCTATCTCAGCGCCATCTACTGTTCTCCCGGGAGACTAGCGCTACATTAATCTCCTATCTCAGCGCCATCTACTGTTCTCCCGGGAGACTAGCGCTACATTAATCCCCTATCTCAGTGCCATCTACTGTTTTAGAAGAGGAAGTTCCTCAACTGCATTTGTAAGAAAATCGAGCCGAGAGATCTCATAAAAAGCCAAGTGTCTCTCAATCCAAACAGACAGATATGCATTTGTATGCACTAGATTTGGTATTTGTTCAAAGGTTACATGCAATTTGTAGGATGGTTTGTATTTATTTGTGAAATATTATCTAGGCTCATTTATTTATGTTTTTAAAAAACAATACATTTGTTACTCCACTGCATTTTCGCTAAAATTGACCTTTGTACTTGAACATTGCTTTATGTTTGTATGCGAGTCGATTTTTCCTTTGCAAAGCAGATCGAGTTTGTTTGCAACATGCTGTATTTGTTTGTTTAATTATGGCACATAATTCGCTCCATAGAAGCGCATCTTTATAGTGGTTTAACGTTATTCTCTTTCACTCACTCTGTCGCGTCGTTTCGCGTTTTGTTCACTGTTTCATCATCTCATCTGACAGCGGATTCTCCTGTGAAGAACAGAGAAGAGAAGAGGAAGAAGAAGAAAGGGAAGACATGACACTCTCTCCTCTCTCCTCTTGCTTTCCGCGCACTTCATCTGAGAGAAACTGCAGCACGAGCACAGACACATGCACGCGCTTCTCTCGTCATCATCTCCGACTGGACCCACACACACACACACACACACACACACACACACGTGTGCTGTAAGCAGTGCTAGTCTGCAGATGAGTTTGTGAACGGACAATCCTTCATCTCTTCAGAAGATCTGGACATCATTATAAGCATGAAGTTTGTTTTGTACTGTGTATTGTTCCTCCTGTGGATTACTCTCAACATCAGCGTATGTGCGTCTCACCAAGGTATTCCCCTGTCAGTGTGAGTACACTTTACTCAATAATATTAATCAAACATGATGTGTTTTATACTGTTTGCTCTATTGATTTTGTGCAACTATTGCTGACAGAAAGGCATATTAAAATGTTGTCATTTTGTCTCAAATTTATTTGCTGTTAGACAATTGTGCAAATTACGCCCACACTGATCCTACAAAATGGTCATGAATTTTCTTACATCAACATCAACATTCTGTGTTTAGTATTACCTTTTCAACAGTTCTGCTTCCAAAAGTTTTTAAACTTTTCTTTTGATTTTAAAGTTAACTGAGACAATTATATTGTGAATGAGATATATTTGCTTAAATACACTCTTAAAAATTAAGATTCTTTATTTGCATATCGTTCCATAAAAATAAACTTTTCCATTCCACAAAAGGTTCCTTATAGTGGAATATTTTTTTTTATTTGTTTGTATGTTTATCAAGTTATGAAGAATATGGTTCATTTAAGAACTGATCATTGAAAGTTTCATATCTTTGTTGCGTTTATCTTTCCTAACCAAATATGTTGAGCTTCTGTCAAATTCATGTTTTCATATTTTTGTTCCCCTGGTTCTAGTGTGAAACTTTGGGCTTCAGCGTTTGGCGGAGAGATTAAATCCATCGCAGCCAAGTATTCTGGCTCTCAGCTCCTGCAAAAGGTATTAACTATAACTAACACTAATGTTTTCTGCTGCAATGTACCATGGTATTCTCTGAAGTTTACCCTGTCAATGTCATGGTATATGAATTTGGTGAGAATCAAGCTTTCATAGTGCCATTTAAGTCTTTTTAAGGCACACATGCTATTTTTGACTGTCAATATAAGGTTTTTATCTCTTCCTGTGGTCCTTTCAGCACAGAAAAGTGTGTGTGCTTCTGTTCCTGCAGCTCTCGTTATCACACTCTTCCTCACACACAATCTACGCTAATTAAACCACCCACGAGCAGCAACCCCGCTCCGCTCCGCTCCGCTTGTGTGGCTCTTCCATCGCTAGTGTTGTGCTGGTCTTCCTTCACAGGGAGGTCAGCACTCCAGACCTGTCATCAGGGGGAATATAGTGGAAAATAACTGTAAATATCACTATAATAAACTACTATGCTTCCCTAATAACGTTTCTGAATATCAAGTGATTGTTTGAGTTGGACATACCAAAATAAATGCCTTAGAATCCAACAGTTCTTATCTATTAATTACATTTTTTTTGTTTACAAATTAGTTTTCATGAATTTGAGAATGGAGAAAATATACTTAGCAAAATTGAGCAATTTAAAAATTACACTGCATAAAATTATTTTCTTACTTAGTTTATTTGTCTTGTTTTTCAGTACAAATATCTAAAAATTCAAGATTACGATACATTTCCCCGAGAAGCAAAATTACCAGATATTCTTTTTTTCTGAAAATTGTATCCATCTGACAAAAATACAAATACACAAATAAACTTGTTTTTCCTTTGATTTAAGTTTATTTTTCTGACCTCATTGGCAGATATTTTTTCTTGTTATCCCAACAATCATTTTAAAAAGTTTTTTTCAAACATTATGGGAATGTTACTTTCTTAATGTTCTCTGTACGTTCTGAAACCAGTAGAAACTCAAATATTTTATTTATCTTTTTTTTATTTGTCATGGTACCAAATGTAGTTATCCAGATCTACCGAAATTGACGTTTCTGTAATGGATCAGATGGATGTTATGAGTGATTAGTGTGATTTTCTTTTGTCACCATTGGGCTGGTTGGAGTTCAAACTGTTTTAATATTAAGGGAAAAGACAGTGACAGTGGATGTTTGTGGCATATGTGCCTGTGTGTGTGTGTGTGTGTGTGTGCCTGTGTGAGTGTGTGTGTGTGTGAGTGTGTGTGTGTGTGTGTATGCTTCTAAAGCAGAGAAGATGGGAGCCCGAGGGGCAGATTATCTGTGTGACGGGTTAAAAAGAAGAAAGAGAACATGCCTGGTGAGCAGACAGAAAAGCAACGAGCAGAAAATAACAGAGTAGAGGGCAGCAGAAGGGAAGAAAGGAGAGACATATGACAGGAGGCCTAGAGGAAGAAATGTGCACGGAGAAAGAGAAGAGACCGAGAATGTAAAGTAGAGTAATGTGAATGAACTGGTGTAAGTGCGTCCTGCGGCTCACAAACTGCTTATTGTGTGTGTGTGTGTGTGTGTGTGTGTGTGTGTGTGTGTGTGTGTGTATGTGTGTGTGTGTGTGACCTTATAGAAAAATGAAACCCTATGGAGTGCAACAGTTCAAGAAGTACAAACTCCATTCATTTTCTTCATAGGGAAACTGATTTTGAACAATAACTTGTAAACCTTTAAAGACAGCCCTACTGTGAGCTACGAAGTGGTAATCATGGTTTTGCTTCCCCTGAAGCCGTAAATAGTAAATTGTAGATCTTCACCTTGAGATGGGTGGGCATTCGCCGATTGCATTGGACATATGACTTGGTGCCTACGGTTTGTGGGCTGGATTCCATGTACTCTGTCTTTGTGAGATTGAGCCATAGTCCATTCTCACTCAGCCAATCTTTCCAATGTTGCACTTGCTCAATGAGGGTCTGGTGCTCTTCGTTGGCGAGTAGGACGTTGTCAGCGTACAGGAGCGCCCACGGGTGTGGCGATTGAATGTCCGCTGTTGCCGTATCCATGCATATGATGAATAGAAGGGGCGAGAGGGCCGAGCCTTGGTGAACTCCAACGCTTACACTGAAAGCTGGTGAGATTCCCGCAGGGCAGCGGACTACACTGGAGGTATCCTGATAGAGGACTTGTGTCCATCGGACGTAGGCCTCAGGGACCCGGTGCGATATCAGTTCTAGTGTGACCTGTACACCTTCTCCAAGTGCAGGAACACCATGCTGACTTTCTTGGTTTTGTCTCGATGAATCTCCACGAGTAGCTGGACAGCTTGGACAGCATCGGTAGGATCGGGAATCCTTTCAAAGATCTTCATCGTATGGCACAGGAATCTGATGGGTCTGTAGTTGGTACATTCGCTTCCAGATTGGCACTGTGACACTGGTCATCCTGGCTCGGGTTGGCTTGTTTTCTGTGATCATCCGGTTGAAGAGTGCTGCCGGGATCTCAGCACCCCGCCATCCCATTAGTTTCTAGGCTAAGGCTGGGATATCATCTGGTCTGGTCGCTTTGTCATTCTTCATTCTCTTGATGGCTACCAATACTTCGTCTACAGTGATCGGCTGGATAGGTCCAGAAACGGGGTCAGGGTTGCGAATTGCTGGATTGTAGGAACTAGCTGATGGTGTGATGCACCTTGACGTGCATCACCTGCCAAATGGCTCGGGAGGATTGTGGCGAGGCGAGAATTTTTTTTTTCACCCCTTCCGGCGTATTCAGTTGCTCATACAGGTCATTGTAGTGCTTCGCCTTGGCTATTGCTACTGCACACTTTGCCGCTGATTTGAGACTCTTCTACACCGTGTGCACACCGATCAACTTTTGGTCAGCAGCAACCACAGCCTCCCAGACACTGTTCAGAGCTGTACTGTTTTCCTTCACTGTAAATCTTGTGTTTAAGAAGGGCCTGCAAGTTCTCAATAGGATTTATATCAGGTAAGGAAGGGGGCCATGTCATTATTCTTTCATCTTTAAGGTCTTAACCATGCAGCCACGCAGTGGAGTACTTAGATGCACGCGATAGAGCATTGTCCTGCATACAAGTCATGGTCTTCTTGAAAGATGCAGACTTTTTCTTGTACCAATGCCTGAAGAAAGTCCATCCATCCATCTTCCTCCGCTTATCCGGGGCCGGGTCGCGGGGGCAGCAGTCTGAGCAGAGAAGCCCAGACTTCCCTCTCCCTGGACACTTCCTCCAGCTCTTCCGGGGGGACACCGAGGCGTTCCCAGGCCAGCCGGGAGACATAGTCTCTCCAACGTGTCCTAGGTCTTCCCCGGGGTCTCCTCCCAGTGGGACGTGCCCGGAACACCTCCCCGGGAAGGCGTCCAGGAGGCATCCGGAACAGATGCCCAAGCCACCTCAGCTGACCCCTCTCGATGTGGAGGAGCAGCGGCTCTACTCTGAGCTCCTCCCGAGTGACCGAGCTTCTCACCCTATCTCTAAGGGATCGGCCAGCCACCCTGCGGAGAAAGCTCATTTCGGCCGCCTGTATCCGGGATCTTGTCCTTTCGGTCATGACCCAAAGCTCATGACCATAGGTGAGAGTAGGAACGTAGATTGACCGGTAAATCGAGAGCTTTGCCTTACGGCTCAGCTCCTTCTTCACCACAACAGACCGGTACATCGACCGCATTACTGCAGAAGCTGCACCGATCCGTCTGTCAATCTCCCGTTCCATCCTTCCCTCACTCGTGAACAAAACCCCAAGATACTTAAACTCCTCCACTTGAGGAAGGATCTCTCCACCAACCTGAAGTGAGCAAGCCACCCTTTTCCGACTGAGGACCATGGCCTCGGATTTGGAGGTGCTGATTTTCATCCCAGCCGCTTCACACTCGGCTGCAAACCGTCCCAGTGCATGCTGAAGGTCCTGGTGTGAAGGGGCCAACACGACAACATCATCCGCAAAAAGCAGAGACAAAATCGTGTGGTCCCCAAACCTGACACCCTCCGGCCCCTGGCTGCGCCTAGAAATTCTGTCCATAAAAACTATGAACAGAACCGGCGACAAAGGGCAGCCCTGCCGGAATCCAACATGCACCGGGAAGAAGTCTGACTTACTACCGGCAATGCGAACCAAGCTCCTGCTTCGGTCATACAGGGACCGGACAGCCCTTAGCAAAGGACCCCGGACCCCATACTCCCGGAGCACCCTCCACAGGCCGCCGCGAGGGACACAGTCGAATGCCTTCTCCAAATCCACAAAGCACATGTGGACTGGTTGGGCAAACTCCCATGAACCCTCCAGCACCCTTTAGAGAGTATAGAGCTGGTCCAGTGTTCCACGGCCTGGACGAAAACCGCACTGTTCCTCCTGAATCCGAGGTTCCACTATCGGCCGTATTCTCCTCTCCAGTACCCTGGCATAGACTTTGCCAGGGAGGCTGAGAAGTGTGATCCCCCTGTAGTTGGAACACACCCTCCGGTCCCCCTTCTTAAAAAGAGGGACCACCACCCCGGTCTGCCATCCCAGAGGCACTGTCCCCGACCGCCACGTGATGCTGCAGAGGCGTGTCAACCAAGACAGCCCCACAACATCCAGAGACTTGAGGTACTCAGGGCGGATCTCATCCACCCCCGGTGCCTTGCCACCGAGGAGTTTCTTGACTACCTCGGTGACCTCAGCTAGGGTGATGGACGAGTCCACCTCTGAGCCCTCAGCCTCTGCTTCCTCAATAGAAGACGTGACGGCGGGATTGAGGAGATCCTCGAAGTATTCCTTCCACCGTCCGACGACATCCCCAGTTGAGGTCAACAGCTGCCCACCTCCACTGTAAACAGCGTTGGTAGGGCATTGTTTCCCTCTTCTGAGGCGCCGGACAGTTTGCCAGAATCTCTTCGAGGCCAGCCGATAGTCCTTCTCCATGGCCTCACCGAACTCCTCCCAGGCCCGAGTTTTTGCCTCCACAACCACCCGGGTTGCAGTCCGCTTGGCCTGCCGGTACCTGTCAGCTGCCTCAGGAGTCCCACAAGCCAACCAGGCCCGATAGGACTCCTTCTTCAGCTTGACGGCATCCTTTACTTCCGGTGTCCACCACCGGGTTCGGGGATTGCCGCCTCGACAGGCACCGGAGACCTTACGGCCACAGCTCCGAGCAGCCGCTTCGACAATGGAGGTGGAGAACATGGTCCACTCAGACTCAATATCTCCAGCCTCCCTCGGGATCCGGTCGTGGCTCTGCCGGAGGTGGGAGTTGAAGATCTCTCTGACAGGAGACTCGGTCAAACGTTCCCAGCAAACCCTTACAGTACGCTTGGGTCTGCCGAGTCTGTCCAGCCTCCTCCCCCGCCATCGTATCCAACTCACCACCAGGTGGTGATCAGTTGACATCTCCGCTCCTCTCTTCACCCGAGTGTCCAAGACATACGGCCGCAGGTCAGATGAAACGACCACAAAGTCGATCATCGACCTGCGACCTAGGGTGTCCTGGTGCCACGTGCACTGGTGGACACCCTTATGCTTGAACATGGTGTTCGTTATGGACAAACTGTAACTAGCACAGAAGTCCAATAACTGAACACCGCTCGGGTTCAGGTCGGGGGGGCCGTTCCTCCCAATCACGCCCCTCCAGGTGCCACTGTCGCTGCCCACGTGAGCGTTGAAGTCCCCCAGTAGAAAGACGGAGTCCCCAGTCGGAGCACTTTCCAGCACTCCTCCCAGAGACCCCAAGAAGGCCGGGTACTCTGCACTGCCGTTTGGCCCGTAGGCACACACGACAGTGAGAGACCTATCTCCGACCCGTAGGCGCAGGGAAACGACCCTCTCGTTCACCGGGGTAAACTCCAACACATGGCTGCTGAGCTGGGGGGCTATAAGCAAACCCACACCAGCCCGCCGCCTCTCACCATGGGCAACTCCAGAGTGGTGAAGAGTCCATCCTCTCTCAAGGAGTGTGGTTCCAGAGCCCAAGCCATGCGTAGAGGTGATCCCGACTATCTCTAGTCGGAACCTCTCAACCTCACGCACCATCTCAGGCTCCTTCCCCGCTAGCGAGGTGATGTTCCACGTCCCTAAGGCTAGTTTCCGTGTCCAGGGATCGGGTCGTCGAGGTCCCCGCCTTCGACTGCCACCCGATCCTCTCTGCACCGGCCCCTTACGTCTCTTCCTGCAGGTGGTGAGCCCACGGGAAGGCGGTCCCACGTCACTCCTTCGGGCTGAGCCCGGCCGGACCCCATGGGGAGAGGCCCGGCCACCAGGTGCTCGCATACGAGCCCCAACCCCGGGCCTGGCTCCAGGGTGGGGTCCCGGCTGCGCCATACCGGTTGATTGTCCATCATAAGGGGGGTTTGAACCGCTCTTAGTCAGAGTCGTCGCCTAGGACCTGTTTGCCTTGGGAGACCCTACCAGGGGCATATAGCCCCAGACAACATAGCTCCTAGGGTCATTCGGGTACTCAAACCCCTCCACCACGTTAAGGTGGCAGTTCAAGGAGGGGTGCCTGAAGAAAGTGTCTTTTAAAAAAAAAAAAAAAAAAAAATGTGTTTTTTAAAACCTGGCAGTAGGTTTGGGAGTTGATTTTGTGTCCATCTTTAAACCGAAAAGTTCCAACTAGCTTATCTTTAACAACACCAGCCCATACATCCTGGCTGGCGTCCAAGTGGAAGTGGAGCTCTTGGAAAATGACAGCACTGGAGGATCATGGGTTTACATTTCTTGCTTCTCAAATCTTTGGGAATTAATTTGCGGGGGGTTTTACTCAACATGTTTCTTGTGACCCTTTGTTGCTCTATTTGTAACCAAACGTTTGATGGTTCTGTGATCATGGCCCAATATCTTAGCAATTTCAAGAATGCTGCATCCCCCTGAAGGACTTTTTACAATTTTTGACCTCAGTTAAAACTCTTTTTTGGCCCGTTTTGTCTGAGAAAAAGAAGCTGCCTAATAATTATGCCCACCTTGATATAGGGTGTTGATCTCCTTAGGCCACACCCTTCCTCATTACACAAATACACGTAACCTGATATGCTTAAATCCAATAAGCATTCAAGTTTATACAGCTTGAAGTTGGAAAATATGCATACAAATTATGATATTGTCCAAATGCTCACTTGCCTAATAATTCTGCACACAGTGTATTTCTGGAGGTCGTGGCCAGACGTGTTTGAAACCAGGCCTTATAGGCCATCTTCTTCCTTTGTCCAAAACCAAGTCGCCTTGTCGATGAATCGCCTTCTCGGCTTCGTCTTTCCCAGCACATTGGTGCCCACTTCATTGATTTGGGTGGTGATTTCATTGCAGAAGGGCTCCACTGGTTGATAAGAGTCAATGTTGAGGGCTATTGGTTCTTGTGTTCGGGCCACTTCCAACACCTGATTCGCTCATGCTCTGTCCTACGTAGCAAAGTTGTTGCTGCAAGTGGACCCGGATGTCGAGGAACAGCACCCGATGTTGGGAAGCTATGTTATCTGAAGCGATAACCTTGACATTGATCACTAGCCTCAGGTCTCTGTGACTTCGCATCCAGTAGTCAGTTTTTTCTTTGCCTGCCCCGTGCTTGATCAGGTAGCCCTTGCCAATTTCCCACATCGTTTGGGCGAGGACGGCGCATGTTGCTCACCGGGGACACCCTAGCGTGATCGGAGATTTGTTGAGTTGACATTGCCATTGATGGAACCAAAGAATACCCCAGAATGGCACATCACTCAGGATTTTCAAAAACTTTTTTGCTCCAAATCAAAGTCTGTAATGTTGTGATTCTCCTCGTAGCTGGTTGATTCGGTTCATGGCTTATAACCCTTTAACAAAGAATATTTTTTAAACCCTATGGGAGAAATTAATGAAAAATAACTCTGAAACTAACGCCGCTGAAAAAGTGGGCAGCACTGATGCACTCTATTGTAAAGTTTTTGTCATATTTTAAATAACAAACTGTACAAATTGCAATATTTTAAACAACCCAAAAATACTTGTTGTCCCAAGAACAGTTAAATTTTCATAGTTTCAACATTTAAACTTTCATTATATAGTTGACTCTTACCTTAATGTATGCTAATGGTTTTGTGGGCCTCTTCCAAACTCTTTCCTTCAAAGTCTCTCATCTCCTGTATCTGTTGTTCATTCTTTACCCTTCGCCCTGTCTCACCTCTCCTCTCTTTCCATCTCATGCATTCTTTACATTGGATGAATATGTGTTTTTATATTATCCACTGTTATTATCATGCATATGTTCAAACTGTGCCATCTCATTCTCAATCATCATCATCACCACACCTTGCACTGCTCAAGCTGAAATAATCCTGGTATTGGAAATATCTCTTGTTTCAAGGTTAAATCAAACAGATGAGCAAGGAGTCTGTTATAGTGTGTGTGTGTGTGTGTGTGTGTGTGTGTGTGTGTGTCTGTATCACAGGAAGTGATCAATATCTCCCTGATCAATATAAATATTCAGCTTAAAATGTTCATGTGTGCCATATATATGCTTACAGTGTGTGTGTGTGTGTGTACTGTATGTGTTCTTTGAAAAACAATTTTTTACTCACCCTCTGTAGAAATATTTAAAGAATCCTTAACAAAATTCTTTCCATAAAATGAACAAAACAAAAAAGCACTATAAACATAATGTATAATGTATAAACACTGATAATCTCCCCTCAGTTGAAGCTTATTTTCCCACATCTGTGTTGTTTGTGTCCTTGATGCGCTTGATTTTTAAAGAGTTTTCCGTATGTGGTCCAGGTTGAAAAAATAACAGCATGCAGTTTTGGAATGACATGAAGATAAGTGAATAATGACAGAATTATATATTTTTGGGTAGACCCAGTTTTGTCTATGTCTAAGTTCCTGCGAAATGGCTCAAAGAGCTAATTTTTCCTTTATGTGTTGACATATTTCTGTATGTATTTAAAAAAAAATATTCAATAGCTTTTCGTTTACAACCCAGTTGTATTAATGAAATAGATTTAGACAGAAAATCTGATGAGACACAAGAAAGAGTCATCAAATACAGAATGAGTCATCAAAATTGATCTGTATTGATAGAAGGGGATTTTGCACTTTCCACTTCAGCCAATATTTGATTTGATTTACAATTATCACCTTGACTTTTTTGAAAGAAGAAAGGATTGATGTAAATCAAGTTAAACATCATGTCCTTTGCATGTGTGTGAGTTGAGTGTGTTTAACCCTTTCACTACAGTGGACACTAGTCCATCATCCATCCATCATACTAGTACATGCAGGCAAAAAATAGATAAATGTTGTAGCATCAAGTATTCATGTTAAATTTTCCAAGTAGTGATTTTTGATTGGGAGGAAATTCTGATGAATCATTTGTCAACTATATTGGACATCATGCAACACTAGCTATATTTCAGCTAAAATTCATACTATTACTCTGATTGTTGTTTCTTATAAATTCTTCATCAGCAGTAACTTTTTCTTTGGCTGTAAATAAATGTATATGTGTTATTAGAATGTAATTTGCATTTACATCAGAAAAATAATGTGATTCCATAAGAATGCTTTATTACATCAAAACATAACCCAAAACATAACCTGATTACTTAATGCATGTTACTTGTAATGCGCTACTTTATTCGTTACATCAAAACGTAACTTGATTACGTAATGCATGTTACTTGTAGTGTGTTACCCCCAACTCTGCTAATTTCAGATGAGATTGAAAACACCCGATCACTAGTTTTTCCACAGTCTAAAAACATCAATAGATCAATGTAGATTTCAGTCTGAGGTTTTCTCAGAAGGGAGAGCTAAAGTAGAAATGAGTGGTTTTTAAATATTTAAACTGAATTAACAGCTAATAAGGGTAATAAGAGTAAATTGTCAGGTAGACTAGAGGGAGTGTGAGTGTTTTCTACACAGTCTGAGTTGGGTTTCTACAGTTGGGTTTCCACAGTTGGGTTTCCACAGTTGGGTTTCAACAGTTGGGTTTCCACAGTTGGGTTTCTACAGTTGGGTTTCCACAGTTGGGTTTCCACAGTTGGGTTTCTACAGTTGGGTTTCAACAATTGGGTTTCCATAGTTGGGTTTCCACAGTTGGGTTTCAACAGTTGGGTTTCCACAGTTGGGTTTCTACAGTTGGGTTTCAACAGTTGGGTTTCCACAGTTGGGTTTCTACAGTTGGGTTTCAACAGTTGGGTTTCCACAGTTGGGTTTCCACAGTTGGGTTTCTACAGTTGGGTTTCAACAATTGGGTTTCCATAGTTGGGTTTCCACAGTTGGGTTTCCACAGTTGGGTTTTCTATAGTTGGGTTTCTACAGTTGGGTTTCAACAGTTGGGTTTCAACAGTTGGGTTTCCATAGTTGGGTTTCCACAGTTGGGTTTCCACAGTTGGGTTTTCTATAGTTGGGTTTCTACAGTTGGGTTTCAACAGTTGGGTTTCAACAGTTGGGTTTCCATAGTTGGGTTTCCACAGTTGGGTTTCCACAGTTGGGGTTTCTATAGTTGGGTTTCTACAGTTGGGTTTTCTATAGTTGGGTTTCTACAGTTGGGTTTCAACAGTTGGGTTTCAACAGTTGGGTTTCCATAGTTGGGTTTCCACAGTTGGGTTTCCACAGTTGGGGTTTCTATAGTTGGGTTTCTACAGTTGGGTTTCAACAGTTGGGTTTCTACAGTTGGGTTTCTATAGTTGGGTTTCTACAGTTGGGTTTCTACAGTTGGGTTTCTACAGTTGGGTTTCAACAGTTGGCTTTCTACAGTTGGGTTTCTACAGTTGGGTTTCTACAGTTGGGTTTCTACAGTTGGGTTTCCATAGTTGGGTTTCTACAGTTGGGTTTCAACAATTGGGTTTCCATAGTTGGGTTTCCACAGTTGGGGTTTCTATAGTTGGGTTTCTACAGTTGGGTTTCAACAGTTGGGTTTCTACAGTTGGGTTCCTATAGTTGGGTTTCTACAGTTGGGTTTCAACAGTTGGCTTTCTACAGTTGGGTTTCTACAGTTGGGTTTCTACAGTTGGGTTTCTACAGTTGGGTTTCTACAGTTGGGTTTCAACAGTTGGCTTTCTACAGTTGGGTTTCTACAGTTGGGTTTCTACAGTTGGGTTTCTACAGTTGGGTTTCCATAGTTGGGTTTCTACAGTTGGGTTTCTACAGTTGGGTTTCCATAGTTGGGTTTTCACAGTTGGGTTTCCACAGTTGGGTTTCCACTAGGCTTGGGCGGTATCCAAATTTTGATACCGTCAAACCTCCTCCCTATTTTACCGGGGTATACAGTATTACCGTGACTAATTAAAAATTATGACATAAGGCTCAGACAGCGTCACCAAACTGTTGGCTTGTGCCTACACCGTTCAGAAACTGAATACCAGATCGGGCAAAAAAAAATCAAAAAAAAAAATCGAGGCCAACCCGTGCAGGTCTGATCCCGGGTGACGGCATTAAATGTAATTATGAGCCGTAGCCCTATTTAGACTTGACTATTTTTAATACGTGGGCCGTTATAATATGGTGGCGCCACATAATTTTTTAACCCAGGTGCTGAGGGGGTGGTAGATATAAATACTATTTATAAATGAGCAAAAATGGGACACTTAATAATATTTAATTATTTTAATCATGACAGTTAAAGTATTCATTTTATTAATTAATTTAAAATAAATTAACAAGCAAGAAGTGCATTTGTAAATCCGGTGATACGCGTCCATTGATTTTTATTAATAGGCCTACAACTTTTCTGTCAGTGCTGCAAAGATTAAGTTGACGATCGACATCACCTAGTGAACGCGCATATATAGAGAGAAATGCAAATCATGGATTACAAAGTCAGAAGGTAAAGGCTAGCCTTTTTCTTTTCGTTTTGAATTGTTTCGTTTAAAGAAATTGACGATTGATATCTCCGTAGTGAACGCGCCTATAGAGAGAAATGCACATCATGGATTAATCAGATAGTATGCTGCCTATATTTCTTTTCCTTTTGAATTGTTTCGTTTAGAGAAATTGACGAATCGCCATCTCCATATTGAACGATAGATTTATGATTAATTTATGATGAGATTTTAATGCAAGTGACCGCGGCGCGCCAGCGCACGATCATGTCATGATTGTTTTCTGCTATATTTGATTCTTATTTATTAAATCCAGGTAATTGGTTGATAAAAAATTTATTACAATTAAGATAATCAAAAAAACTAAGAAATAAACCATTCAGCGGCGTTCCAGAGGTTTCTTCCTCACCAATCGCGGCTATGCCTTCGTGCCTCGGTCATGTGGAAGAAACCTTGGTTCCTCGCCCAGTGCTGGGGGCTTCTTGTCGACGCGTCACGCTATCGACGGATGCTTCCCTCACAAGTCGGGGGCAATCATGAGTGGTTGCTCGGCGAAGGGTCCGGACAACACACTGATTGTCTCGTATATCAGAGCAGATATCCTGTTGAGGCAGGGGCTGTGGCCCGGGGAATGGAGACTTCACCCCGAGGTGGTGGAGCTTCTTTGGGAGAACTTCGGTCAAACTACAAGTTGACCTTTCGCATCACTTGTACAATGCATTGCCCTTGCGGTTCTCCCTCACGCATCCAGCTCCGCTTGGACTGGATGTGATGTAATAGGTATGGTTGCCGTTACACCTATACGCCTTTCCCGATATCTTTGCTCCTGGGAGCTCTGGAGTTGTGGATACTGTGGGCTCAGCCTCTGAGGGGGCCCAGCTCATAGATTCAGGTCTCTCGACCGAGGTCGTGGAGACCATACTCCAGTCTAGTGCTCCCTCCACGAGAAGACTAAATATGCTGTTTTCTGCCTGGTGCAGAGAACGCCTTCTGAATCTTGTTTCTGCCCCGTTGGTACAGTACTTGATTTCTGTAATGAATGTTTCTTTACTGGGTTATCTCTGAGGAGAGATCCTTAATTTCGTCTTCTCCGTGGTACATGAGGCTGAGGCCTGCACGTACTTGGATTTGCACCTGCTATGGTGATAGTATTTCTTCACCCCAGATCGGGTTGTATTTCTAGGTCCCTACTAAATGTGCGGGTCTTTTGTGCAGCAGGCCTTCTGTCCTCCACCTTTAATACTCCAGATCAGGAAAAACTTAATCTGTTACGCCCTGTCCGGGCTTTGGATGCGTATGTCCACAGAGCTGCTCAGTGGCGTTTATCAGAACAATGATTTGTCTGCTTCGGGTCACCTAAGATAGGTTGCCCGGCATCTAAACAGATGATGAGCAAGTGGGTAGTTGAGGCTATCTCACTTGCTTATGAAGCGGCCGGACAGCCTTCACCTATGGCTGTTCAGGCCCATTCTACAGGAGTATGGCTGCCTCTAAGCTTTAATTTCGGGTGTTCCCCTTCAAGACATTTGCAATGCGGCAGGCTGGTCCTCACCACATACATTTGTCAGATTTTATGACTTTCACCTCTCCACTCCCGGGGCTAGGTTGCTTGCTTCTTAGCGTGCGCAAGGACTTCACACAGAACGGGCATTTGTCACTATGGCGTAGTGGGTATGGGGTTCCCACCGCGTCTCAACGCAGCTCGAGTTCCCTTGAAAGGGAACGTCTCAGGTTACGTATGTAACCCTGGTTCCCTGATAGGGAACGAGACGCTGCGTTTTCCTGCCATACTTCCTGCATGCCCTGATCGACTTGTGTCTCAACGCAGCATCTCGTTCCCTCTCAGGGAACCAGGGTTACATACGTAACCTGAGACGTTTTTACATGATTTTATAAAATTGTATTATTTGGTTTGTTAAATACAAACAGTATTACTTTGTGATTACTGTATTATATTTAATACAGTATCTCTGCAGTTAAAACTAAAAATGCACACCATCCACTGGACATCTGAAAATATGTGTAAAAAAATAAGTTAAAATCTTGTTTTTCATTTCCTAAGAGCACTAAAAACACGTTATAAATAAATCCTGACTGAGGATGTCATAATTCAAGCATGAAAGGGTTAAGTTAGCTGTCTATGAACTTAAGGACAATTTGTGTACAAAGAACAAAATGTTCGAGATGTCTTCCTTCACATATCACAGGTATCCATTATCAGAGAATAACGTATTACCCATTACAATAAGTGAGGTTAATTATAGATACATTCAGCAGTATGCAAATGAGTATGAATGCAGATCAATGTATGGCCCTACTACAGCACTGGGTGAAATACTTCTTTAATCACATATTTAACAACAGAATCCTATTCAGCCTTCTGTATTCTGCACCGTCATGCTTGTCTTTAAAGGGCATTAGTGTCACTGGGAAGAGCGGATGAGATGTTCCCTGTAAGCAGACAGCTGCGACACACACACACACACACACACACACACACACACACACACACACACACACACACACACACACACACACACACACACACACACACACACACACACACACACACACACACACACACACACACACACACACACACACACACACACAGAGAGAGAGAAGACATCCAGCTAACAGGGAACGCTCTGCCAAGGTTCTCTCAAAGTTAAGAACAAACGTTCTTCCAGTAACATTAATAGAACGTTGTTCAGAGTTATCTGGTCTTTAATAATGTTCTCAAAACATTAGCACAAAAACATTATACATCGTTCATGGAGTGTTTTTTCCCAAAATGTTTTATTTGGACTTTAGTAACCTACCATCATAGAAATCATTTGGCATTTTTTGAATAAGCAAAACCCTTTTGAATAATAATAAAAAAAGCAGTTTAGTTTGTTTTTAAGCCATTTGAATTACGAGGACACAGGAAGTTTACATTGTAATACCCATGACAATACCCTTACATTTGTGTCCTTAAACCATATAGACAACAACACACACACACACACACACACACACACACACACACACACACACACACACACACACACACACACACACACACACACACACACACACACACACACACACACACACACACACACACACACACACACACACACACATTGGGTTTCCATCCATTTGAACTCCCTGCCATTAATGGAATTCTCCATAATTTATGACGCAACTCTTCCCCGCCATTGACAAGTTTTTCTGGCTTTCACTGTTTCCACTGTTATACGGTAGGGGGCGCTATTCCACATCTACTGAACGAGTACTGAATCTCCAGATCAAAACAGGAGAAGAAGAAGCAGAAACAAGTGATAGAAGCATTGATAGAAGCGATCATAAAACATCAAACAAATCAAAGCGGTCTACTGTTACAGAATGAAATGTTGAACCCATGAAGAGGAAACGAGTCATTGGTATATTACTCCACCTACCAGTTTCTATAGCTAAACAGTGCCCTGAGCATCTGAACAAGAAAAGAGATATTTATAACTGTAGTAAAGGTTCAGTGTTGGTGTGATGGAAGAAGACAGGGGTCGGCGTGACTGGGACTCGTACACTTTTATTTAGTTAAGAAGAAATGCGCTGTGCGCGCTCTAACATAAATCAGGTTCACGTTCAAAATATCACTCTTTCCACTATATCCAATATCACTCTTTCCAACATCAAACATCACTCTTCAGCGTCCAGCTCACGTCTCGTGCACGAGTCCCCAGTCCTTCTCTCTCCCGCTCTCTTGCAGCAGCCAGCTTTTATGCGATCTCCCCACGCCAATTACTGCAATCAGAGACAGGTGTTCGTCATTTTGCACTTGACCTACTTACTCACCGCTCGGCTCCGTCGTTGCTCTCGCGCTACAGACTTCGCTGAACCACGCCCCCCTCGCCACATACCCCCACCGCCCGACTCAGGCCGGGGAGCCGTCCGGCCTGCAGCCTCCCCCCTCTCCCCCCTCCTCCTGGAGAGGAAGTCAGCCACAACCATCTGTGCACCCGGCCTGTGGATCACCTTGAACTTAAAAGGCTGTAAGGCCAGATACCAACGGGTGATCCGCGCGTTGGTATCCTTCATGCGGTGGAGCCACTGCAGGGGAGCGTGGTCCGAACAGAGGGTGAACTCTCGACCCAGGAGGTAGTAGCGGAGGGTGAGAACGGCCCACTTGATGGCTAAAGCTTCCTTTTCAATGGTGCTGTACATAGTCTCTCTCTTCGAGAGCTTCCGACTAATGTACAGCACCGGCCGTTCTTCGCCCTCTATCTCCTGGGACAAGACTGCGCCCAGCCCCCTGTCCGACGCGTCAGTCTGTAGGGAAAAAGGGAGAGAAAAGTTAGGAGCCTGTAGGAGCGGTCCGCCACATAGAGCAGCCTTTATCTGGGTAAAGGCCTGCTGACACCGCTCCGTCCACTGGACAGTATCTGGTGCTTCCTTTTTAGTCAGATCAGTCAGCGGGCTAGCCAGGTCCGAATAATTAGGCACAAACCTCCTGTAATATCCAGCTAGCCCCAGGAACTGTCTAACCTCCTTTTTGGTCTTAGGTCTTGGACAGGTCGCAACTGCTGCGGTTTTATCAATTTGGGGACGCACCTGTCCATGACCCAAGTGGAAGCCCAGATACCTAACTTCCACGCGCCCAATTGCACACTTCTTTGGGTTGGCGGTGAGCCCCGCCCCTCGCAGCGTCCTGAGGACAGCTCGCAAATGCTGCATATGCCGCTGCCAGTCGTTACTATAGATGATAATGTCATCCAAGTAAGCAGCAGCATATGCAGTATGCGGCCGGAGAATTCTGTCCATCAGGCGCTGGAAGGTCGCGGGAGCCCCGAACAAGCCGAAAGGAAGAGTAACAAATTGGTGTAATCCAAACGGCGTCGTGAAAGCAGTTTTTTCTTTAGATATTGGAGATAAGGGGATCTGCCAATACCCTTTTGTCAAATCCAGTGTCGAATAAAAACGAGCGGTACCGAGCCGATCAAGCAATTCGTCAACCCGCGGCATTGGATACGCATCGAATTTCGACACAGCATTCACCTTGCGATAATCCACACAGAACCGGACGGAGCCGTCGGTTTTAGGCACTAAAACTATCGGGCTTGCCCAGTCACTGTTGGATTCTTCTATTACCCCCATGTCCAGCATAGCTTCTAATTCATCCTGAACTACTTTCTTTTTATGTTCAGGTAAACGATACGGCCGGCTGCGTACTATTACGCCCGGTTCGGTCTCAACGTGGTGCTGAATGAGATTTGTCCGACCAGGTAGGGGCGAAAACACATCAGCAAACTCTGCTTGTAAATTACGTATGTCAGTGATCTGGGACGGTGAGAGGTGGTCTCCGCCAAATGCCAGAGCGAGAGATTGGGATTTTGAGCTCGCTTCTGGACCGAGATCCTCCTCCCCACTTACCACCGTCGCCAGCATCACTGACTCCGCCTCATTCCATTTTTTAAGGAGGTTAAGGTGGTAAATTTGATGTGCCCCGTCCCTATCTGATCGGACAACCTCATAGTCGAGGTCCCCGACTCGCCGTGTGACCACAAACGGCCCTTGCCACTTCGCGAGTAATTTAGAGCTGGATGTGGGAAGCAATACAAGGACTTTATCTCCCGGTGCAAATTTGCGTAGTCTAGTCCCCCTGTTGTACAGCCGACTTTGCTTGTCCTGAGCCTGTAACAAATTCTCCATAGAGAGCCGCCCCAAAGTGTGGAGTTTTGTTCTCAGGTCCAAGACATACTGAATTTCGTTTTTGCTATTCGAAGGTCCGTCCTCCCAAGCTTCTCTAAGCACGTCCAGCACCCCGCGGGGCTGACGCCCATAGAGAAGCTCGAAGGGGGAAAACCCCGTGGAGGCTTGGGGGACCTCGCGTACAGCGAACAAGAGGGGTTCTAGCCACTTATCCCAATTTTTGGCGTCTTCCCGTACGAACTTACGAATCATGGATTTTAACGTGCGGTTAAAACGTTCCACCAAGCCGTCTGTTTGTGGGTGATAGACGCTGGTGCGAATCGATTTAATGCCCAATAATTCGTACAGTTCGCGAATAGTGCGTGACATAAACGCCGTGCCTTGATCGGTGAGAATCTCTTTCGGGATTCCTACCCGGGAGATTAATTGAAACAGTGCGCTCGCCACGCTTTTAGCGGAAATATTGCGAAGCGGCACTGCTTCTGGGTATCGCGTTGCATAATCCACCAGGACTAATGCAAAGCGATGCCCCCGTGCAGATCGTTCTAATGGCCCGATGAGGTCCATTCCAATTCTTTCGAAGGGGACCTCCATTAAGGGAAGAGGGCACAAAGGTGCTTTTGGGTTGGCCGGTGGATTCACCAACTGACATTCACGACAAGACGCGCACCACTTGCGCACGTTCTCGTGAATGCCCGGCCAGAAAAATCGGGTCATTAAACGATTTAGTGTAGCTGCCTGCCCTAAATGACCAGCCATCGGATTACAGTGAGCCGCCTGGAAAAGCATTTCCCGACGGCTCTTTGGAACTAATAACTGAGTTGTATCTTGCTTTGACTGGGTGTCTTGGGTCACCCGATACAACTTATCTTTTATGATAGCAAAATAAGGATATGAGGGCGGTCGGTCGGGGTGGAGGGGCTGCCCGTCGATCGTACGGACCTGGTCAAACGCATTTTTAAGCGTCTCATCTCGGGACTGTTCCAGAGGAAAGTCATCACGCTCTGAAAGAATCCTTCTTTCAACCGCGTTCCGAACCTCTGGGACAGATACCGAGGGCCCCGGCACAGCCTCTCCAACCTGAGCGACCGCTCCCCTCTCCTGCTTCCTTTTTGTCCCAGAAGCACCCGCACACAAATAACCCAATAGTGTTTTAAACCCCGGCCAATTGGTCCCCAAAATTAACGGGTGCCGGAGGTGTTGGCTAACGGCCACCTCCACACTATGCTTTTGGCCCCGAAATTGGATAATGACTGGCATTAAAGGGTAATCCATCACCTCCCCGTGCACACACCGAACCCTAACCGTGCGGCTCTTATCCAATGCCTCTGGTTGTATCAGATTTTGATGGATGGAGGTTTGGTTACAGCCTGAATCCACCAAAGCCTGATAGGTACCCCCCTTAATACTCACAGGTATTTGGTACAACCCAGCTTGATCGGGGGCAGCCTGCGGTGTGTCAGGGACCCTGACCAGTGTCCCCACCTCCATTACGGGGCACCGATCGATAAAATGTCCAGGGTCCCCGCAACGCCAACAGGCCGGCCCAGTCCTTCCCGCCGCCCCAATGGCGGGAAGTGGGTCAAGCGATTGGCGTGGGGAGAGCGGGGGTGCAGGAGGCGCAGTGGCAGAGGCTGTTCCCCTGGACGGCGTTCTGGGTGCGGGAACAGGCTCAGCCGTAGGTCCGGTCCTCCAGCGGGGCGCTGGCCTGGGCAGGAATCCTCCACGGGACCTGGGTAGAGGGACAGGGCGAGAAGAGAGAGAGAGAGAGAGAGAAGCTGCTGGAAGGGGTTCGCCGACCCCTGGGCACGCCACCATCTGGTCCTCCGCCAACTGGATGGCCTGGTTCAGCGACGTCGGGCGGTGGCACTGGACCCACTGCGCGGTCTTCCGGGGGAGCCGCGCGACGAATTGCTCCAGTACCACGTGGTCTATAATCCCCTCGACGTCGCGTCCGTCGGCCATCAACCACTTGCGGCACGCGTCCCGGAGCTGCTGCGCAAAGGCGAAGGGTCGGCCGGATTCCCCGAGCTCCAGTGACCGGAACCGCTGTCTGCTCTGCTCCGGGGTCCGGCCAACCCGCTGCAGAATGGCGCGCTTGAGGTCTTCATAGACCAGGAGGTTCTGGACTGGCAGCTGTTGTGCGGCGATCTGGGCTTCTCCGGCCAGCAGCGGGATCAGCCGCATCGGCCAGTCCGTGGACGGCCAGCCCCAGGCCTCGGCCGACCTCTCGAACAGCTCGAGGAAGGCTTCGGGATCGTCTCCTGGACCCATTTTGTGGAGGTGCATGGGCTGGGCCGAGGCTGGAGCTGGCGATGATGGTGTGGCCCGAACCTCCTGGTCCATCCAGCTCCGGAACTGCTCACGGTCCTCCTGCTGGGCCCGGAGGAGTGTCTCGAACCGACGCTCCTGGTGCTCCTCCATGGCCAGCAGGGCCCGATGTTGTTGCTGGTGGAGTCCCGCGAGCGCGTGGATGATGTCCGCAAGTGGGGACGGGGGCTGTGTGGCGGCGGCCTCTTCTTCCATCCCGGGTTTCGGCACCAGTGTAGTAAAGGTTCAGTGTTGGTGTGATGGAAGAAGACAGGGGTCGGCGTGACTGGGACTCGTACACTTTTATTTAGTTAAGAAGAAATGCGCTGTGCGCGCTCTAACATAAATCAGGTTCACGTTCAAAATATCACTCTTTCCACTATATCCAATATCACTCTTTCCAACATCAAACATCACTCTTCAGCGTCCAGCTCACGTCTCGTGCACGAGTCCCCAGTCCTTCTCTCTCCCGCTCTCTTGCAGCAGCCAGCTTTTATGCGATCTCCCCACGCCAATTACTGCAATCAGAGACAGGTGTTCGTCATTTTGCACTTGACCTACTTACTCACCGCTCGGCTCCGTCGTTGCTCTCGCGCTACAGACTTCGCTGAACCACGCCCCCCTCGCCACAATAACACATATAGATTTTGGTAAGTTGCACTATATCTTTCAACATACCTATTGTTCATACGGGTTTATTTACTAGTAATGAAGAAGATCGTTCACGTGCCGCTTGAACTGAGGCGCTACAGCGATCTACACGACCTGTTCGGGTTTTATGGCAAAATCAAAACCTTCAACGTCACTTGCTAGTTGCTGTAGGCTATAAGTTTTAGTGATTGAACTTGTTTCTGAATACTTTGGGAAAAAAATGTAGGCCTGTATGAAATGTCTTGGCCATGATTAATTGTAATGTGATATATTTGAAATAGTTATGATCTGGAAAATTGAAGTATGTATGAGTTGATGATGGCAAACCTCCTTCACCGAGAACAGAGCTGTGTTCTGTAGATCTCTGGCGGTCTTTCTAATGCCTCACATTCACACTGATGACATCCTTCTCTGAAACCTTCTGAAGTATCTTTGATTTTGGGATTAATATAGTGGGAAAAGCCCATCTTTAACAGTTTCCCAGTGGCCTGAAAGCTTATATGTCTCAGAATAGCTTTCCTTCTGATGGGCTCAGGAACCCTTTTTGACTTCTAGTTTTTGCCATTAAACACATTTGTCCTTTCACGTCCCTAATCCTTTTAACACGTCTACACTCCTTCGTACAATAAACGTAAAACTGATATTTTCTGATCTCAGTCCAGAACATTATTAATAGCCTACATAGTCTTTTCTCTTCATTCACTCTTCATTTTAGTCACACCTTGGTGCAAATATATACCCAATTTAATACCTATATAAATATTAGGTAAGAAATACTAAACCTTAAATACTACAAATATCCTGTGTAAAATTACAAATAATTCAATCAGTTCTATTCAAATGTATGTATTAAGCCATTTTCACAATACACTTCAGTTTCAGGAGAAAATCAAAAAGGTGCTTGTGAAATCAGTGCTAGTTGAAGTGCAGATGTGATGTGTAGGCGACAGCACCTAAACACCCCCGGGACTGTTAAAATAGGACCAGCATGGCAAACATACAGCAGAGAGGGATATTTTAATATGTTCATTACCTGACATTCAGTCACTATGTGTTATTATATAAAAGCAGTTTAAAATACACAGGGTATGATCATGCTGACTTAGTAAAACGGTGGGTTTACAACCATTTTCCATACGACACAAGCTGTAAAAACACTTCATATATGGAAAGTTCCAATACAAATTTATGGTGAAAAAATAGTGCTGTGAAAGGCAAAAATAAATAGATAAATAAATAAAAATACTAATCTGATTGGACAAACAGAAGTAGATAACTCTCAGTCCAGCCGGGCTTCGTCTCCGCATCGGGGTGGTTTCAGTTTTTGCACAGTATAAATATGGAACATTGTCGAAGTGACCGGCTCAAACTCCCTCCCTTTAATTTGAAATGATCCCGCTTGTTCAGAACGTTCAGAGAACATTCCAATGGAACATTCTAATAATGTTTGCAGAATGATAAAATGGAATGTTTCCTTAATGTTTGTATAACAAAGAAGAAAAAAAACATGTTCAGAAATAACATTCATAACTTCATTAGAAGATAATCATAATATTCTTAGATCATATTTTTGTTAGCTGGGAACCAACAGAACTGCAGAAAAGTGTATTCCTGTTGTCTTCACCTCATACCCTTTCATTTTAAGTCACCGTTTTGAATATGTGATGTTTCCAAACCCTCTTCAACACACCAGCTTGTTGGTAAATGGATTCCATCACCCCCTGTTCATGGGCCATTAACTGTGTTTCTCCAGGGCCTCCTTCATGCCTTCTTTCATGCAAATTTTCCTCCGCTCCCATTTGTTCATCTCTGCTGGAGCATCCCCTTTGGAGGGGAAACAGTAAAAATGTAAACTAGCTTCCTTCTACAGCCATATCTATCCTCATACTCACTGATTTGTGTGTATTCATTAAAATTGAACTCAGTAATCTTTTGTTTATGTTGCATCCACTGATCTTAAACTTAATAGTAGTGTTCATGCAGTCATTCAAAAGCATGATCTCATGATTAATGGATTGCTCATGGTAAAGTGACCAAAACAATGATGTTACTGAGAAGTAAGTGAAAAGTTTCCTTTCAAAGTTTACGCTCTGGGAAAGGATGGCGACTATGCCAAACTGAACAAATGCCTGCTCACGGTGCCCTACAGCTCGATACTGTTACTGATCCGGGGGCAGAACTGGCTTGGTACATCGCAGACTCACTGCATCTTCCAACCAATAAGTAGGGGCAGAGTACAGGGCTTGCTACTCGAAACTTCAACATCCTCCTGCTCTCTATCACCGATCATCATGGGGGTATTGCCTGACTTCTTTCGAGGGCCAAGAAACTCAGCCAACGAACCATTAGGGAAGGGCTCCACCCAATAACAGGTCTCCTAGGGAACTAGTCGAAGTATAATCGTCTGACTATAACCTCCAGTATGGAGGGGCTACCGAGAGAGTGGAGCGCCATAGTGCTCTCATACTGTTCTCTACCAAGTAGCTTTTGTTAGCTGATGGTTGCCCATTCATGCAGTACCAGACAAGGACAGAGAGGGGGTCACTAGTCAAGTCACCTTTATTTATATAGCGCTTTTTACAATACATATGGTTTCAAATCGGCTTTATAGTGATAACAGGGAAATAATGCAACAAAGTTTGTTTTTAGAAGAAAATAGCATCATAGTCCAGCTTACGTAAGTTCAGTGATGGTTCATTTTTGTTGTAAAAAAGTTATTAATTTAGTTAATTTATATATATACAGCCGCTCTGGAGAAAACCGTGATGTCATCGTCCAGCTCAGTTCAGTTGTTATTTAATGGTGTCAATGCAGGAGATCAATAATATTGTTGAATATTAAATGTCCCCAACTAAGCAAGCCAAAAGTCAAGGAACCCAAACTCCATCAGTGACAGAATGGAGAAGAAAATCTTGGAAGAAACCAGGATCAGTTCTCCTCTGGCCAATGAACGAACAGTGTATGATTATGATTCAGGCAGCATTACAGGTCAGAAGTGAAAGTGACACATGATGGCCAACCTCTGCATTTAACCCATCCAAGTTAGTGCACACATATTAGGAGCAGAGTAGTGAGTAGTGAACACACAATGCAAACGTTGATACACACCCGGAGCATCGGGCAGCCTGTGAGGCGCCCGGGCAGCACTTGGGGGTTAGGTGCCTTGCTCAAGGGTACCTCAGTCATTTCCTGCCGGTACTGGAATCGAACCAACAATCTTTGGGTCACCAGTCCAACTCAACATCCATTAGGCCATGGCCGCCCATAGGTCATGGCCTATCTTCCAAAGTAAGTGCCAGAATGTTATTTCCTAAAAGAATGCGATTCAACTAGAAGCAGATGTCTCTCCAAGCTCCATGCCATAGAAGGCGACAGCACAGACAGTAGGACGCTCAAGCAGGATTGTCCACTCTCTATTGACATGTGATCTCAAAGGGAGCATTTATCTAACACCTTTGCTCTCCTGGTCCCTGAGGGGGACGGGTGACCAATGAGGATGTGGGATACAAGTTGTGGTATTGGCCATGATCCACATCTACCACAACCTTGTGATAAGGAGCATATTGCTACCACCTCTAAACCAAAAAGTGACTCTAAGTGCTTGGCTTTCTTTGCCTTTTGGCTGAGGTTACTTCCATTAGATCTTCTCTTGGCTTCTTGTGAGGTTGCCACCTCGAGCCCTGAATCCTCTGAGGTCTCTATCAGGGTCAAGGGATGTGTAGCTCAAACACAACTGGCTTAACCTTTTCACACGTAAGTTTAAAATATTCTGGCTGACCCCCAAGTGTAAGTTTTTCAAGGCGAGCGTTATTTAGAATACACCACACCCACAATAGCACTGAATGACTGAAATGAATTTTTCTTTTCTTATTCAAAATATTCACAAATTTGTTTGCTATAGCATGAAATATCTGATATTCCAATTGTAAAATATGTGCAAGTGGATGTGTTTTGTTGTTTAAACGTCTTTATAATGATCACGTTATTTGAGCTAAATGCGCGATGGGCGCCGCTGTGTTAGTTTGTGCCACAGTTCAGATAATCAGATCTGTTGGATTTACAACATGTGAATTCTTCCACTTCTCCCCAAATACATTAAAGTAAGTGGCCAGTGAACCGGAAGATGAATAGAGTAAACTTTAAAGTTACTTACACAATGTGTATCTGATATGAATAAAACATGTCGTCTAATTATAATGGAAATGATTATTATTGCCACTTCCATAGACATCATTGTGTATTTTACAAACTCTAAATGTTTTGTTTTTTTAATACTCATGTGAATTTAAATGTCTGAAACCTAAAATCATGTGGTTGAAAACACTGAATAATCGTGATATATGACAAATGCTGAGCGCGTCCCTCTCTGGCTCAACGCTAGCCAATGCGCGAAAGCACATTTGAATTTATCAGTTGATCACAAGATACAATAACCCTTCTAATCACACCGGTGGGATCCTACGCTCCTGGGACGAGCCGAGACTGATCACACCAGTGTGATCGTATGTGCAAAAGGGCTAAATATCTCCTCTTGAACTTTTGGACCACTGCCTCGACAGCTGTGCCAAAAAGCCCAGTAGGCGACAATGGGGCATCAAGGAGAAAAGCTCTTTACTTCCTTTGAGCCCTGAGAGGTTAAGCCATAAGAGCCTCTCTGTGGCAACCATAGTAGCTAATAGGGCTGGGTTTTGTTAGGAATTCACAATTCGATTTCGATTCTTCAGGCTTCGATTCGATTTCGATTTGATTCGATATTGATTTATTAGCTTCGATATCGATTCAATAATTAGTAAATACACAAGTAAATAGTACCTGAGTATATTTTTAAATAATGTGTGCAGTATTACCAATGTTTAAGAACAAATTGACCCCAGCATATTTCCTGTCATGGTTTATTTAGCGGAACAAACTGTACAATATTGTACATGTGTTGAATACAAACCACAACTGTAACAAACAGGTGCTTTATTAACACACCTCTAGAGTGCGTGTAACTGTAATAGAAAGTATATTTCTTTTTTTCTATACATTCAAGTTATAAAAGCAATGTAAACAGAAACACAAAATGTGCATACTCATAAAAAAAAGCGCTTTGTGAGGCACACGCGCACACAGTCACACACACACGCGCGCACACAGTCACACACACATGCGCACACACACGCGCGCACAGTCACACACACACACGCGCGCACAGTCACACACACACGCAAGGACTCTCGCTCTCTTCCTCTCTGCCGTGCGCGCGCTACGCGGTTTGGAGCTCGCAAGCTCTAGATTTCGGGAGATTTTAACTAATTTGCGGACATCAGGGAGCCGCTATCAATATGCGGGAGACTCCCGGAGACTTATTGTTGTTCTTATTATCATTTAGGGGGGCTTAGGAACATGTCGGGGTAGCTTCAGCCCCCCTAAAATAGGCCTAATGACGTCCCTGGTTGGCGGTGCAGGCTTGAACGGAGTGCAGCTGCTGTCCGTCATCTTGCTGTTTTGGTAAAGCGCTTGTACAACGCTGAACGCTCTCACTAGAATATTGCCTACAGCGCCGCCACTGGCCGGTGGGCTGAATCGATTCATAGGATTTGATGAATCGATATTGAATTGAGAAACAAATAATTGCAATGCATTGATGAATCGAGATTTTTACCCAGCCCTAGTAGCTAACGAGCGCCCGACGGCATGGGGCTCCTGCTTGGTGGAACGGGTGTCAGGGTCTGTCATATGGCGGAGCTCCAAGGACCGCATCTGGAGATAATCCTTCCCGGACCGAAATCCTTTAATAAATCAGCTTGGTAGGCTTGCAACAAACAAACGGCTTTTTGAAGACAAAGAAGCTGATGACTTTTTCTCTTTGCGACTTTATATAACCCTGCTGGGCACACATGTGACATCACCTGACCATGCCAATCAAGATTGCCAATCAAGATTGGTTTGTAACACACATGCTTCAGACACCGGCACATGTGAAGCGTTCCCGTAGGCTGAACACCATGACACAGTGTTGAGTTCTACTTCAAAGTGGAAATAAATATATAAATATATAAAGACCAGATAACATTGTTTCTTTACTAGACTTTACTAGAATAATGTTTGTTCATAACTGAGAAAATGTTCCCTGTTAGTTGGGAAGTCACACACAGATGCTTGGCTAGTCGAGTGAAGAGCCACATCCCTAGCCTTTGAGATAATGTTAGGCCTTGAGTGGACTGGAATGGATTGAAAAGCTTTAAGAGTGAGGTTATGGGAGCAGGAAAAGGATTAGATTCAGTTTCATCCCCTGTTTCTACAGTTGTACTAGTCTGGCCAATGAGCAACAAGGACCGGAATTATTTGTTTTCTGATTGTCATTGTCAAATATCTCTGTTTCTGTAGAAGTACAAGGAGTTTGAGCAGTCGGTGAGGGTGGAGGAGATTGATGGAATCAAACTGGTGAAGAGACTTGCTAAGGAAATGGAGCAGATGTTTCACAAGAAGGCTGAGGCTATAAAGGTGAGTGTGTGTGTGTGTATGTGTGTGTGTGTGTGTGAGAGAGAGAGAGAGAGAGAGAGAGAGAGAGAGAGAGAGAGAGAGAGAGAGAGAGAGAGAGAGAGAGAGAGATTATAGGGGTATTCTCACATAGCCTACTCTTCATCAGACTTTATCAGCATAAAGTTTGGTCCTTGAGAAATAAACTCACAATTCTAACTATAACAAGCAATTGCGACTTTATATCATGCAATTCTGTGTTTATATTTCCCAATTGCGTGTTGTAAAGTCAGAATTACGAGATATAAACATGCAATTCTGAGAAAAAAGTCAGAATTTCAAGTTTATTTTTTACAATTTACAATTGCAAGTTTATGTCTGACAATTCTGACTTTATAGCACGGAATTGTGACTTTATATCACGCAATTCTGAGATAAAAGGTCAGAATTGGAGATAAAAAAGTCACAATTACCTTTTTTATTTTTTATTCTGTGGCGGAAACAAGCTTCCATACCATATAACCCAAGAACCTTTCAGTGATCAGTTCTTAAAAGGAACATTTACAAAAATCTATAGAACCGTTTTCTTCGAAGGACATATTCCAAGGTTGTTAATGCTTCATAATGAAACCAAAGATGCAGATAAAGAACCTTTATTTTTAAGAGAACCTCCTGAAGTGTAAATCAGAATCTATTTAAACATCTCTATATTAATATGGAGGGATTGTGATTTAAAACACATTAATCATAGTCAGCAAAATCAATGGCCAGCACTGGATTTAAGTGTTTTCAGTTTTCATTTATAATGCAAAGATATTTGTAAGAGACAACAGATTAGTCTTCTCCATTATAGTGTGAGTGTGAGATAGAGAGATTCAATAATATTCGTGTGTGAAGCCCACCTGTATGTGTATGTGTGTGTGTGTGTGTGTGTGTGTGTGTGTGTGTGTGTGTGTGTGTGTGTGTGTGTGTGTGTGTGTGTGTGTGTGTGTGTGTTTGTATGTATGCAGTGTTGGGGGTAACTTATTACAAGTAACTTGAGTTACGTAATCAGTTTACTTTTTCAAGTAACTAGTAAAGTAACGCATTACTTTTTCAATTTACAACAAAATATCTGAGTTACTTTTTCAAATAAGTAACGCTAGTTACTTTTCACATTTATTGACTGACAGCTCTCCTGTCCCCATGTTGAGAGAAATAAAGTGAGGTGTTGTGTGCGTTTGCATTGAACATGCATTTACTCATCTCACTTACACAAAAACATTCAGTATTCCTCAAAATGTATAAAAACAGTCAAATGCAATCTCAGAATTTTGTGCAAAAGTTTTATAATTAATTATGTTAAATTACACAAATATACTTTATGTATTTAATCTCACTTTATTAACCAATGTCTTTGCTGCTGACCTACAATGATCTAATTCAACCATACTAAGCAAAAATGACTTTAGATTAGGTTTAGAAATAAGAGTGTTGAACTTCCTTCTCCTGTATCCTATTGTTATTTAATCAAGAACAGCAGCAGCTGAAAGGTTTGTTTGAGCGGCGCCCTCTACTGTACAGTAGTAAATATGCATTTCCTTCAGCCTTAGGCTTATTCATTTAACTTTTGATGTGAAAGGGCCTTAACAATTGGCAAAAATAAATTGTTTTAGCTTTTATTAAAAAACAAACAAACAAGCCCATGCAGATGAGAAAAAGTAACGCAAAAGTAATCTAACGCACTTAACGTACTTAGTTACTTTTTTGGGGAGTAACGCAATATTGTAATGCATTACTTTTAAAAGTAACTTTCCCCAACACTGTTTGTATGTGTGTGTGTGTGTGTGTGTGTGTGTGTGTGTGTGTGTCTGAATGATAGAGAGATTAATATCGGTCTGTCTTCTCCTCCAGCGGTTGGTGGAAGCAGCAGATGAAGCCCACCTGTGTGTGTGTGTGTGTGTGTGTGTGTGTGTGTGTGAGTGATAGAGAGATTAATATCGGTCTGTCTTCTCCTCCAGCGGTTGGTGGAAGCAGCAGAGGAAGCCCACCTGAATCACGAGGAGGATCCTGACCTACAGGTGAGCATCATCAGCAGTTACCATGGCAACCACATCTCTTCATCAGGGCGACAGCACTTAACGACTGATGTTCAGCTTTAACTGCTTAATATTGAAAAATCTGTTGATCTTAGCATCAATTATATGACCTTCCCTCAATCTCATGTTAAACATATATTCACACCTGCAAACTTGTCGCTTTTCGGCGACAATTGCCGTTTTCTTGGCCAATTGTGTCATTTACGTGAATCGCGTATAACCTGAGAGTTTTTTCTTTGGGGGGGGGGGGGGGGGGGCATTTTTCCTTCCGACCAAAATTTCGTTATTTCAAATGTAGCCTCGTTGCGCGTGGTAAGCGCGCTCATAATCCGCCGGAGCCACCACAACATTGCCCAACATCAAATGGCAAACGTAATGCAAGCGGAACGAAACTGCTCGTTATTGTGTGGTTGACGGACCGTTTATCAGTTTGGACAAACCAGCGCGAGCCGATCTTGATCAAGCGACACTGTTACTACACAGCGCTAATAAGAGATCAAGTAAAGGAAGAATTTGAATTTGCCACAGAAGTAATAACATTGCTGCAAGATCTAGTGAGAAACATTCACATTTCTCCGTTATTAACGGATCAAACAGCACTGACGTGGAAACCAGGAAGAAACATTGTGCCATGAATGAACTATCCAGTGTCCACAGATCAGCAACATTCACCAAGGATTTACTGTAGTAACACTAACCGCAACCATGGAAGTTTGGCAGGAATAGTAGGCTATAATGCCTTCAAGTAACATTACGTTGGTTTTATTTTGACATTATGAATACAATTGCTGCCCTCAAACTAATCTGAACTAAAATAAAACTTTATTTATAACCCCCCCCCCGACACTGTCACCTCTTTTACTCTGAGGAGTTTGCAGGTCTGTATATTGTTTGAATGCACCTAAATCTCATAATAATCAAATGCATTGTTCAAAGCAATTTAAATTAAGCATATATGTCGAAGTTTAGTTGTTTATCATTCTCTGAGTGCACTGTACTAGGGCATCCATTACTGAGACACCCTCTGTCAATGCTCATGCAAAGGTCGAAGGTTAATCTACCGTAAAAAGCCATTTATTTCTTCCCAGTGAAAGCCTCAGGTGGTCTCAGTCTTCACATGAGCTTGATGCAACACTGCACATTTCACAGCCATAAACTACAGTCAGATCAACACCATTACAGTAACTCTCACAGCCATGAAACCTTCTGACTCACAGTCAAACATACTAACTTTGCAATAAAAATACATATGACTTTCTTTATGAAACAAAAAAGTAAAAGCTATTTAGATATGGAAACGCTTTCAGTGTTGTTGAACTAGCATCCCAGACCCAGATTAGATTAGACTCTGATCACATGTATGGTCTAGTTTGCACAGATTTAGTGTTAGTCCCAGTTTGACTCGAGTCACTGAATCCACTCTTGCTTTGAGTCATCTCTGTTGTCCAACGGAGCCGTACAGCAGCTTGTTTCGCGGTCGCTGTTTCAAAAGTTCCCTCATTCACCTCTGTCTCCTTTTAGGTTTGTCTCTCATTGGCTATAGAGCAGTGGTTCCCACCTTTTTTTGTCTGACACCCCCTTTTTCCCAAGAAAATATTTTAGAGCCCCCCTTCACATTTAATGATATTGTCGCTCTTGTAAGTTTGCAGCAAGGATTACAATTATTTTTGTTTTTAAACAAACAGGATGTTTATTACTATAACCAGATATGTTTATGCACAAATAATAGTTTATAATATTGAAAATACTATAACAAAAACATCTGTAGACCATTTGTAATTTAAAATGTAAGCCTAAGAGTAGCCGATTAATTGGCCCTATTTGAAATGCAATAACAAAAATATCAGTATTCACACTGGTGTTTAGGAAAAAATAATTAATATAGGCTATTACAAAATTACTGGTGTCTGGGACCTCAATAGTTGCATGTTATGTGCTACGGGTCGTACCACAGCAGCGGTACGACCCGAACCAGTGTAAAATAGTCCCAAAATAAACACTTATTATAGGTGTACCATAATGACTCAGGATAAGACAAATACACGGTTTGGAAAATTAATTCATGATGTACTCGCTCATTATATAAATTTTGTAAATTTTGAACAAAAAAAAAGTTACAGACGCTGAGGCCCTCTTGTGGGCCGAGACCCCCCTGTTGGGAATCGATGCTATAGAGGGTATGCGTGCGACCAGAGTGACTGCGGTTACACACTGAGAGGCAGAAACACTGAGAGGCAGAAAAACTGAGTGGCAGAAAAATTGAGGGGCAGAAACACTGAGAGATAGAAACACTGAGAGGCAGAAACACTGAGAGATAGAAACACTGAGCGGCAGAAACACTGAACGACAGACACACTGATGGGCAGAAACACTAAGAGGCAGAAACACTGAGCGGCAGAAACACTGAGAGGCAGAAACACTGAGAGGCAGAAACACTGAGAGACATAAACACTGAGAGGCAGAAAAACTGAGGCAGAAACACTGAGAGGCAGAAACACTGAGAGGCAGAAACACTGAGAGGCAGAAACACTGAGAGGCAGAAACACTGAGGGACAGAAACACTGAGAGACAGAAACACTGAGAGGCAGAAACACTGAGGGACAGAAACACTGAGGGACAGAAACACTGAGAGACAGAAACACTGAGAGGCAGAAACACTGAGGGACAGAAACACTGAGAGGCAGAAACACTGAGAAGCAGAAACACTGAGAGGCAGAAACACTGAGAGGCAGAAACACTGAGAGGCAGAAACACTGAGAGGCAGAAACACTGAGGGACAGAAACACTGAGAGACAGAAACACTGAGAGGCAGAAACACTGAGGGACAGAAACACTGAGAGGCAGAAACACTGAGAAGCAGAAACACTGAGAGGCAGAAACACTGAGAGGCAGAAACACTGAGAGGCAGAAACACTGAGAGGCAGAAACACTGAGGGACAGAAACACTGAGGGACAGAAACACTGAGAGACAGAAACACTGAGAGGCAGAAACACTGAGGGACAGAAACACTGAGAGACAGAAACACTGAGAAGCAGAAACACTGAGAGGCAGAAACACTGAGAGGCAGAAACACTGAGAGGCAGAAACACTGAGGGACAGAAACACTGAGGGACAGAAACACTGAGGGACAGAAACACTGAGAGACAGAAACACTGAGAGGCAGAAACACTGAGGGACAGAAACACTGAGAGGCAGAAACACTGAGAGGCAGAAACACTGAGAGGCAGAAACACTGAGAGGCAGAAACACTGAGAGACAGAAACACTGAGAGGCAGAAACACTGAGAGGCAGAAACACTGAGAGGCAGAAACACTGAGAGACATAAACACTGAGAGGCAGAAACACTGAGGGACAGAAACACTGAGAGGCAGAAACACTGAGAGGCAGAAACACTGAGAGGCAGAAACACTGAGAGACAGAAACACTGAGAGGCAGAAACACTGAGAGGCAGAAACACTGAGAGGCAGAAACACTGAGAGGCAGAAACACTGAGGGACAGAAACACTGAGAGGCAGAAACACTGAGAGGCAGAAACACTGAGGGACAGAAACACTGAGAGGCAGAAACACTGAGAGGCAGAAACACTGAGAGGCAGAAACACTGAGGGACAGAAACACTGAGAGGCAGAAACACTGAGAGGCAGAAACACTGAGAGGCAGAAACACTGAGGGACAGAAACACTGAGAGGCAGAAACACTGAGAGGCAGAAACACTGAGAGGCAGAAACACTGAGAGACATAAACACTGAGAGGCAGAAACACTGAGAGACATAAACACTGAGAGGCAGAAACACTGAGAGACATAAACACTGAGAGGCAGAAACACTGAGAGACATAAACACTGAGAGGCAGAAAAACTGAGGCAGAAACACTGAGAGGCAGAAACACTGAGAGGCAGAAACACCGAGAGGCAGAAACACCGAGAGGCAGAAACACCGAGAGGCAGAAACACCGAGAGGCAGAAACACTGAGAGGCAGAAACACTGAGGGACAGAAACACTGAGAGGCAGAAACACTGAGAGGCAGAAACACTGAGAGGCAGAAACACTGTGCGGCAGAAACACTGAGGGGCAGAAACACTGAAGGGCAGAAACACTGAGGGGCAGAAACACTGAGAGACAGAAACACTGAGAGACAGAAACACTGAGAGGCAAAAGAACTGAGGGGCAGAAACACTGAGGAGCAGAAACACTGAGCGGCAGAAACACTGAGCGGCAGAAACACTGAGAGGCAGACACACTGATGGGCAGAAACACTGAGAGGCAGAAACACTGAGATGCAGAAACACTAAGAGAAAGAAACAGTGAGAGGCAGAAACACTGAGAAGCAGAAACACTGAGAGGCAGAAAGACTGATAGGCAGAAACACTGAGAGGCAGAAACACTGAGAGGCAGAAACACTGAGAGACAGAAACACTGAGCGTCAGAAACACTGAGAGGCAGAAACACTGACAGGTAGAAACACTGAGAGGCAGAAACACTGAGTGGCAGAAACACTGAGAGGCAGAAACACTGAGAGGCAGAAACACTGATGGGCAGAAACACTGATGGGCAGAGACACTGAGAGACAGAAACACTGAGAGGCAGAAACACTGGGCAGAAACACTGGGCAGAAACACTGAGAGGCAGAAACACTGAGAGGCAGAAACACTGAGAGGCAGAAACACTGAGGGACAGAAACACTGAGAGGCAGAAACACTGAGAGGCAGAAACACTGAGAGGCAGAAACACTGAGAGGCAGAAACACTGAGCGGCAGAAACACTGAGCGGCAGAAACACTGAGGGGCAGAAACACTGAGAGGCAGAAACACTGAGAGGCAGAAACACTTAGAGGCAGAAACACTGAGAGGCAGAAACACTGAGAGGCAGAAACACTGAGAGGCAGAAACACTGAGAGGCAGAAACACTGAGAGGCAGAAACACTGAGAGGCAGAAACACTGAGAGGCAGAAACACTGAGAGGCAGAAACACTGGGCAGAAACACTGGGCAGAAACACTGAGAGGCAGAAACACTGAGAGGCAGAAACACTGAGAGGCAGAAACACTGAGGGACAGAAACACTGAGAGGCAGAAACACTGAGAGGCAGAAACACTGAGAGGCAGAAACACTGAGGGACAGAAACACTGAGAGGCAGAAACACTGAGAGGCAGAAACACTGAGAGGCAGAAACACTGAGAGACATAAACACTGAGAGGCAGAAACACTGAGAGACATAAACACTGAGAGGCAGAAACACTGAGAGACATAAACACTGAGAGGCAGAAACACTGAGAGACATAAACACTGAGAGGCAGAAAAACTGAGGCAGAAACACTGAGAGGCAGAAACACTGAGAGGCAGAAACACTGAGAGGCAGAAACACCGAGAGGCAGAAACACCGAGAGGCAGAAACACCGAGAGGCAGAAACACTGAGAGGCAGAAACACTGAGAGGCAGAAACACTGAGAGGCAGAAACACTGAGAGGCAGAAACACTGAGCGGCAGAAACACTGAGGGGCAGAAACACTGAAGGGCAGAAACACTGAGGGGCAGAAACACTGAGAGACAGAAACACTGAGAGACAGAAACACTGAGAGGCAAAAGAACTGAGGGGCAGAAACACTGAGGAGCAGAAACACTGAGCGGCAGAAACACTGAGCGGCAGAAACACTGAGAGGCAGACACACTGATGGGCAGAAACACTGAGAGGCAGAAACACTGAGAGGCAGAAACACTAAGAGAATGAAACAGTGAGAGGCAGAAACACTGAGAAGCAGAAACACTGAGAGGCAGAAAGACTGATAGGCAGAAACACTGAGAGGCAGAAACACTGAGAGGCAGAAACACTGAGAGACAGAAACACTGAGCGTCAGAAACACTGAGAGGCAGAAACACTGACAGGTAGAAACACTGAGAGGCAGAAACACTGAGTGGCAGAAACACTGAGAGGCAGAAACACTGAGAGGCAGAAACACTGAGAGGCAGAAACACTGATGGGCAGAAACACTGATGGGCAGAGACACTGAGAGACAGAAACACTGAGAGGCAGAAACACTGGGCAGAAACACTGAGAGGCAGAAACACTGAGAGGCAGAAACACTGAGCGTCAGAAACACTGAGAGGCAGAAACACTGAGAGGCAGAAAAACTGAGAGGCAGAAACACTGAGGGGCAGAAACACTGAGAGACAGAAACACTGAGAGGCCGAAACACTGGGCAGAAACACTGAGAGGCAGAAACACTGACAGGCAGAAACACTGAGAGGCAGAAACACTGAGCGTCAGAAACACTGAGAGGCAGAAACACTGAGAGGCAGAAAAATTGAGGGGCAGAAACACTGAGAGGCAGAAACACTGAGAGGAAGAAAAATTGAGGGGCAGAAACACTGAGAGGCAGAAACACTGAGAGGCAGAAAAATTGAGGGGCAGAAACACTGAGAGGCGGAAACACTGAGAGGCGGAAACACTGAGAGGCAGAAACACTGAGGGGCAGAAACACTGAGTGGCAGAAACACTGAGAGACAGAAACACTGAGAGACAGAAACACTGAGAGGCAGAAACACTGAGGGGCAAAAACACTGAGAGGCAGAAACACTGAGAGGCAGAAAAACTGAGGGGCAGAAACACTGAGAGGCAGAAACACTGAGGCAGAAAAACTGAGAGGCAGAAACACTGAGCGGCAGAAACACAGAGAGATAGAAACACTGTAGGGCAGAAACACTGAGCGGCAGAAACACTGAGAGACAGATACACTGAGTGGCAGAAACACTGAGAGACAGAAACACTGAGAGGCAGAAACACTGAGAGACAGAAACACTAAGCGTCAGAAACACTGAGAGGCAGAAACACTGAGAGGCAGAAACACTGATGGGCAGAAACACTGATGGGCAGAAACACTGAGAGGCAGAAACACTGAGGGGCAGAAACACTGAGAGGCAGAAACACTGAGGGATAGAAACACTGAGAGGCAGAAACACTGAGAGGCAGAAACACTGGGCAGAAACACTGACAGGCAGAAACACTGACAGGCAGAAACACTGAGCGGCAGAAACACTGAGAGTCAGAAACACTGATGGGAAGAAACACTGATGGGCAGAAACACTGAGAGGCAGAAACACTGATGGGCAGAAACACTGAGAGGCAGAAACACTGATGGGCAGAAACACTGATGGGCAGAAACACTGATGGGAAGAAACACTGATGGGCAGAAACACTGAGAGGCAGAAACACTGATGGGCAGAAACACTGAGAGGCAGAAACACTGACAGGTAGAAACACTGAGCGGCAGAAACAGTGAGCGTCAGAAACACTGAGAGGCAGAAACACTGAGAGGCAGAAACACTGAGAGGCAGAAACACTGAGGGGCAGAAACCCTGAGAGACAGAAACACTGAGAGGCAGAAACACTGAGCGGCAGAAACACTGAGAGGCAGAAACACTGAGAGGCAGAAACACTGAGAGACATAAACACTGAGAGGCAGAAAAACTGAGGGGCAGAAACACTGAGAGGCAGAAACACTGAGAGGCAGAAACACTGAGCGGCAGAAACACTGAGGGGCAGAAACACTGAGGGGCAGAAACACTGAGGGGCAGAAACACTGAGAGACAGAAACACTGAGAGGCAAAAGAACTGAGGGGCAGAAACACTGAGGAGCAGAAACACTGAGAGGCAGAAACACTGAGAGGCAGAAACACTGAGAGGCAGAAACACTGAGAGGCAGAAACACTGAGAGACAGAAACACTGAGAGACAGAAACACTGAGAGGCACAAACACTGAGAGACAGAAACACTGAGTGGCAGAAACACTGAGCGGCAGAAACACTGAGAGGCAGAAACACTGAGAGGCAGAAACACTGAGAGACAGAAACACTGAGAGGCAGAAACACTGAGGGACAGAAACATTGAGAGGCAGAAACACTGAGAGGCAGAAAAACTGAGGGGCAGAAACACTGAGAGGCAGAAACATTGAGAGGCAGAAAAACTGAGAGACAGAAACACTGAGAGGCAGAAACACTGAGAGGCAGAAACACTGAGAGGCAGAAACACTGAGAGGCAGAAACACTGAGGGGCAGAAACACTGAGAGACAGAAACACTGAGAGGCAGAAACACTGAGGGGCAGAAACACTGACGGGCAGAAACACTGAGGGGCAGAAACACTTATGGGCAGAAACACTGAGGGGCAGAAACACTGAGAGGCAGAAACACTGAGTGGCAGAAACACTGAGAGGTAGAAACACTGAGGGGCAGAAACACGGAGAGGCAGAAACACTGAGCGGCAGAAACAGAGAGATAGAAACGCTGTAGGGCAGAAACACTGAGGGGCAGAAACACTGAAAGGCAGACACACAGATGGGCAGAAACACTGATGGGCAGAAACACTGAGAGACAGATACACTGAGTGGCAGAAACACTGAGAGGCAGAAACACTGAGAAGCAGAAACACTGAGTGAAAGAAACACTGAGAGGCAGAAACACTGAGAGGCAGAAACACTGAGAGGCAGAAACATTGAGAGGCAGAAACACTGATAGGCAGAAACACTGAGAGGCAGAAACACTGAGAGGCAGAAACACTGAGAGAAAGAAACACTGAGAGGCAGAAACACTGAGAGAAAGAAACGCTGAGGGGCAGAAACACTGAGAGGCAGAAACACTGAGAGGCAGAAACATTGAGAGGCAGAAACACTGAGAGGCAGAAACACTGAGAGGCAGAAACACTGAGAGGCAGAAACACTGAGAGAAAGAAACACTGAGAGGCAGAAACACTGAGAGGCAGAAACACTGAGGGGCAGAAACACTGATGGGCAGAAACACTGAGGGGCAGAAACACTTATGGGCAGAAACACTGAGGGGCAGAAACACTGAGAGGCAGAAACACTGAGTGGCAGAAACACTGAGAAGCAGAAACACTGAGAGGCAGAAACACTGATAGGCAGAAACACTGAGAGGCAGAAACACTGAGAGGCAGAAACACTGAGAGACAGAAACACTAAGCGTCAGAAACACTGAGAGGCAGAAACACTGACAGGTAGAAACACTGAGAGGCAGAAACACTGAGCGGCAGAAACGCTGAGAGGCAGAAACGCTGAGGGGCAGAAACGCTGAGAGGCAGAAACACTGAGAGGAAGAAACACTGATGGGCAGAAACACTGATGGGCAGAAACACTGAGAGGCAGAAACACTGAGGGGCAGAAACACTGAGAGGCAGAAACACTGAGGGGCAGAAACACTGAGAGGCAGAAACACTGGGCAGAAACACTGACAGGCAGAAACACTGACAGGCAGAAACACTGAGAGGCAGAAACACTGAGAGGCAGAAACACTGAGAGACATAAACACTGAGAGGCAGAAAAACTGAGGGGCAGAAACACTGAGAGGCAGAAACACTGAGAGGCAGAAACACTGACCGGAAGAAACACTGAGGGGCAGAAATACTGAGGGGCAGAAACACTGAGAGACAGAAACACTGAGAGACAGAAACACTGAGAGGCAGAAACACTGAGGAGCAGAAAAACTGAGAGGCAGAAACACTGAGAGGCAGAAACACTGAGAGGCAGAAACACTGAGAGGCAGAAATACTGAGAGGCAGAAACACTGAGAGACAGAAACACTGTGACACAGAAACACTGAGAGGCAGAAACACTGAGAGACAGAAACACTGAGAGGCAGAAACACTGAGCGGCAGAAACACTGAGTGGCAGAAAAATTGAGGGGCAGAAACACTGAGAGGCAGAAACACTGAGAGACAGAAACACTGAGAGGCAGAAACACTGAGGGGCAGAAACACTGAGAGGCAGAAACACTGAGAGGCAGAAAAACTGAGGGGCAGAAACACTGAGAGGCAGAAACACTGAGAGGCAGAAAAACTGAGAGACAGAAACACTGAGAGGCAGAAACACTGAGGGGCAGAAACACTGAGAGGCAGAAACACTGAGGGGCAGAAACACTGAGAGACAGAAACACTGAGAGGCAGAAACACTGAGGGGCAGAAACACTGATGGGCAGAAACACTGATGGGCAGAAACACTGATGGGCAGAAACACTGAGGGGCAGAAACACTGATGGGCAGAAACACTGAGGGGCAGAAACACTGAGAGGCAGAAACACTGAGTGGCAGAAACACTGAGAGGCAGAAACACTGAGGGGCAGAAACACGGAGAGGCAGAAACACTGAGCGGCAGAAACACTGAGAGGCAGAAAAATTGAGGGGCAGAAACACTGAGAGGCAGAAACACTGAGAGACAGAAACACTGAGAGGCAGAAACACTGAGGGGCAGAAACACTGAGAGGCAGAAACACTGAGAGGCAGAAAAACTGAGGGGCAGAAACACTGAGAGGCAGAAACACTGAGAGGCAGAAAAACTGAGAGACAGAAACACTGAGAGGCAGAAACACTGAGGGGCAGAAACACTGAGAGGCAGAAACACTGAGGGGCAGAAACACTGAGAGACAGAAACACTGAGAGGCAGAAACACTGAGGGGCAGAAACACTGAGGGGCAGAAACACTGAGAGGCAGAAACACTGAGTGGCAGAAACACTGAGAGGCAGAAACACTGAGGGGCAGAAACACGGAGAGGCAGAAACACTGAGCGGCAGAAACACAGAGAGATAGAAACACTGTAGGGCAGAAACACTGAGCGGCAGAAACACTGATGGGCAGAAACACTGATGGGCAGAAACACTGAGAGACAGATACACTGAGTGGCAGAAACACTGAAAGGAAGAAACACTGAGAGGCAGAAACACTGAGAGGCAGAAACACTGAGAGGCAGAAACACTGAGAGGCAGAAACACTGATAGGCAGAAACACTGAAAGGCAGAAACACTGAGAGGCAGAAACACTGAGAGAAAGAAACACTGAGAGGCAGAAACACTGAGAGAAAGAAACACTGAGAGGCAGAAACACTGAGAGGCAGAAACACTGAGAGGCAGAAACACTGATAGGCAGAAACACTGATAGGAAGAAACACTGAGAGGCAGAAACACTGAGAGGCAGAAACAATGAGAGGCAGAAACACTGAGAGGCAGAAACACTGAGAGGCAGAAACACTGAGAGAAAGAAACACTGATAGGCAGAAACACTGAGAGGCAGAAACACTGAGAGGCAGAAACACTGAGAGACAGAAACACTAAGCATCAGAAACACTGAGAGGCAGAAACACTGACAGGTAGAAACACTGAGAGGCAGAAACACTGAGAGGCAGAAACACTGATGGGCAGAAACACTGATGGGCAGAAACACTGAGAGGCAGAAACACTGAGAGACAGAAACACTAAGCGTCAGAAACACTGAGAGGCAGAAACACTGACAGGTAGAAACACTGAGAGGCAGAAACACTGAGCGGCAGAAACGCTGAGAGGCAGAAACGCTGAGGGGCAGAAACACTGAGAGGCAGAAACACTGAGAGGCAGAAACACTGATGGGCAGAAACACTGATGGGCAGAAACACTGAGAGGCAGAAACACTGAGGGGCAGAAACACTGAGAGGCAGAAACACTGAGAGGCAGAAACACTGGTCAGAAACACTGACAGGCAGAAACACTGAGAGGCAGAAACACTGATGGGAAGAAACACTGAGCGGCAGAAACACTGATGGGAAGAAACACTGAGAGGCAGAAACTGATGGGAAGAAACACTGAGAGGCAGAAACACTGATGGGCAGAAACACTGAGCGGCAGAAACACTGAGAGGCAGAAACACTGAGGGGCAGAAACACTGGGCAGAAACACTGAGCGGCAGAAACACTGAGAGGCAGAAACACTGAGGGGCAGAAACACTGGGCAGAAACACTGAGCGGCAGAAACACTGAGAGGCAGAAACACTGATGGGAAGAAACACTGATGGGCAGAAACACTGAGAGACAGAAACACTGAGAGGCAGAAACACTGATGGGCAGAAACACTGAGAGGCAGAAACACTGATGGGCAGAAACACTGAGAGGCAGAAACACTGAGAGGCAGAAACACTGATGGGCAGAAACACTGATGGGCAGAAACACTGAGAGGCAGAAACACTGAGGGGCAGAAACACTGAGAGGCAGAAACACTGAGGGGCAGAAACACTGAGAGGCAGAAACACTGAGAGGCAGAAACACTGGGCAGAAACACTGACAGGCAGAAACACTGACAGGCAGAAACACTGAGCGGCAGAAACACTGAGAGTCAGAAACACTGATGGGAAGAAACACTGATGGGCAGAAACACTGAGAGGCAGAAACACTGATGGGCAGAAACACTGAGAGGCAGAAACACTGATGGGCAGAAACACTGATGGGCAGAAACACTGATGGGAAGAAACACTGATGGGCAGAAACACTGAGAGGCAGAAACACTGATGGGCAGAAACACTGAGAGGCAGAAACACTGACAGGTAGAAACACTGAAAGGCAGAAACACTGAGCGGCAGAAACAGTGAGCGTCAGAAACACTGAGAGGCAGAAACACTGAGAGGCAGAAACACTGAGAGGCAGAAACACTGAGGGGCAGAAACCCTGAGAGACAGAAACACTGAGAGGCAGAAACACTGAGCGGCAGAAACACTGAGAGGCAGAAACACTGAGAGGCAGAAACACTGAGAGACATAAACACTGAGAGGCAGAAAAACTGAGGGGCAGAAACACTGAGAGGCAGAAACACTGAGAGGCAGAAACACTGAGCGGCAGAAACACTGAGGGGCAGAAACACTGAGGGGCAGAAACACTGAGGGGCAGAAACACTGAGAGACAGAAACACTGAGAGGCAAAAGGACTGAGGGGCAGAAACACTGAGGAGCAGAAACACTGAGAGGCAGAAACACTGAGAGGCAGAAACACTGAGAGGCAGAAACACTGAGAGGCAGAAACACTGAGAGACAGAAACACTGAGAGACAGAAACACTGAGAGGCACAAACACTGAGAGACAGAAACACTGAGTGGCAGAAACACTGAGCGGCAGAAACACTGAGAGGCAGAAAAATTTAGGGGCAGAAACACTGAGAGGCAGAAACACTGAGAGACAGAAACACTGAGAGGCAGAAACACTGAGGGACAGAAACATTGAGAGGCAGAAACACTGAGAGGCAGAAAAACTGAGGGGCAGAAACACTGAGAGGCAGAAACACTGAGAGGCAGAAAAACTGAGAGACAGAAACACTGAGAGGCAGAAACACTGAGAGGCAGAAACACTGAGAGGCAGAAACACTGAGAGGCAGAAACACTGAGGGGCAGAAACACTGAGAGACAGAAACACTGAGAGGCAGAAACACTGATGGGCAGAAACACTGAGGGGCAGAAACACTTATGGGCAGAAACACTGAGGGGCAGAAACACTGAGAGGCAGAAACACTGAGTGGCAGAAACACTGAGAGGTAGAAACACTGAGGGGCAGAAACACGGAGAGGCAGAAACACTGAGCGGCAGAAACACAGAGAGATAGAAACGCTGTAGGGCAGAAACACTGAGGGGCAGAAACACTGAAAGGCAGACACACAGATGGGCAGAAACACTGATGGGCAGAAACAATGAGAGACAGATACACTGAGTGGCAGAAACACTGAGAGGCAGAAACACTGAGAAGCAGAAACACTGAGTGAAAGAAACACTGAGAGGCAGAAACACTGAGAGGCAGAAACACTGAGAGGCAGAAACATTGAGAGGCAGAAACACTGATAGGCAGAAACACTGAGAGGCAGAAACACTGAGAGGCAGAAACACTGAGAGAAAGAAACACTGAGAGGCAGAAACACTGAGAGAAAGAAACGCTGAGAGGCAGAAACACTGAGAAGCAGAAACACTGAGAGGCAGAAACACTGATAGGCAGAAACACTGAGAGGCAGAAACACTGAGAGGCAGAAACACATAGAGACAGAAACACTAAGCGTCAGAAACACTGAGAGGCAGAAACACTGACAGGTAGAAACACTGAGAGGCAGAAACACTGAGCGGCAGAAACGCTGAGAGGCAGAAACGCTGAGGGGCAGAAACGCTGAGAGGCAGAAACACTGAGAGGAAGAAACACTGATGGGCAGAAACACTGATGGGCAGAAACACTGAGAGGCAGAAACACTGAGGGGCAGAAACACTGAGAGGCAGAAACACTGAGGGGCAGAAACACTGAGAGGCAGAAACACTGGGCAGAAACACTGACAGGCAGAAACACTGACAGGCAGAAACACTGAGAGGCAGAAACACTGAGAGGCAGAAACACTGAGAGACATAAACACTGAGAGGCAGAAAAACTGAGGGGCAGAAACACTGAGAGGCAGAAACACTGAGAGGCAGAAACACTGACCGGAAGAAACACTGAGGGGCAGAAATACTGAGGGGCAGAAACACTGAGAGACAGAAACACTGAGAGACAGAAACACTGAGAGGCAGAAACACTGAGGAGCAGAAAAACTGAGAGGCAGAAACACTGAGAGGCAGAAACACTGAGAGGCAGAAACACTGAGAGGCAGAAATACTGAGAGGCAGAAACACTGAGAGACAGAAACACTGAGACACAGAAACACTGAGAGGCAGAAACACTGAGAGACAGAAACACTGAGAGGCAGAAACACTGAGCGGCAGAAACACTGAGAGGCAGAAAAATTGAGGGGCAGAAACACTGAGAGGCAGAAACACTGAGAGACAGAAACACTGAGAGGCAGAAACACTGAGGGGCAGAAACACTGAGAGGCAGAAACACTGAGAGGCAGAAAAACTGAGGGGCAGAAACACTGAGAGGCAGAAACACTGAGAGGCAGAAAAACTGAGAGACAGAAACACTGAGAGGCAGAAACACTGAGGGGCAGAAACACTGAGAGGCAGAAACACTGAGGGGCAGAAACACTGAGAGACAGAAACACTGAGAGGCAGAAACACTGAGGGGCAGAAACACTGATGGGCAGAAACACTGATGGGCAGAAACACTGAGGGGCAGAAACACTGATGGGCAGAAACACTGAGGGGCAGAAACACTGAGAGGCAGAAACACTGAGTGGCAGAAACACTGAGAGGCAGAAACACTGAGGGGCAGAAACACGGAGAGGCAGAAACACTGAGCGGCAGAAACACTGAGAGGCAGAAAAATTGAGGGGCAGAAACACTGAGAGGCAGAAACACTGAGAGACAGAAACACTGAGAGGCAGAAACACTGAGGGGCAGAAACACTGAGAGGCAGAAACACTGAGAGGCAGAAAAACTGAGGGGCAGAAACACTGAGAGGCAGAAACACTGAGAGGCAGAAAAACTGAGAGACAGAAACACTGAGAGGCAGAAACACTTAGGGGCAGAAACACTGAGAGGCAGAAACACTGAGGGGCAGAAACACTGAGAGACAGAAACACTGAGAGGCAGAAACACTGAGGGGCAGAAACACTGATGGGCAGAAACACTGATGGGCAGAAACACTGAGGGGCAGAAACACTGATGGGCAGAAACACTGAGGGGCAGAAACACTGAGAGGCAGAAACACTGAGTGGCAGAAACACTGAGAGGCAGAAACACTGAGGGGCAGAAACACAGAGAGGCAGAAACACTGAGCGGCAGAAACACAGAGAGATAGAAACACTGTAGGGCAGAAACACTGAGCGGCAGAAACACTGATGGGCAGAAACACTGATGGGCAGAAACACTGAGAGACAGATACACTGAGTGGCAGAAACACTGAAAGGAAGAAACACTGAGTGAAAGAAACACTGAGAGGCAGAAACACTGAGAGGCAGAAACACTGAGAGGCAGAAACACTGAGAGGCAGAAACACTGATAGGCAGAAACACTGAAAGGCAGAAACACTGAGAGGCAGAAACACTGAGAGACAGAAACACTGAGAGGCAGAAACACTGAGAGAAAGAAACACTGAGAGACAGAAACACTGAGAGGCAGAAACACTGAGAGAAAGAAACACTGAAAGGCAGAAACACTGATAGGCAGAAACACTGAGAGACAGAAACACTGAGAGGCAGAAACACTGAGAGAAAGAAACACTGAGAGGCAGAAACACTGAGAGAAAGAAACACTGAGAGGCAGAAACACTGAGAGGCAGAAACACTGAGAGGCAGAAACACTGATAGGCAGAAACACTGATAGGAAGAAACACTGAGAGGCAGAAACACTGAGAGGCAGAAACAATGAGAGGCAGAAACACTGAGAGGCAGAAACACTGAGAGGCAGAAACACTGAGAGAAAGAAACACTGATAGGCAGAAACACTGAGAGGCAGAAACACTGAGAGGCAGAAACACTGAGAGACAGAAACACTAAGCGTCAGAAACACTGAGAGGCAGAAACACTGACAGGTAGAAACACTGAGAGGCAGAAACACTGAGAGGCAGAAACACTGATGGGCAGAAACACTGATGGGCAGAAACACTGAGAGGCAGAAACACTGAGAGACAGAAACACTAAGCGTCAGAAACACTGAGAGGCAGAAACACTGAGAGGTAGAAACACTGAGAGGCAGAAACACTGAGCGGCAGAAACGCTGAGAGGCAGAAACGCTGAGGGGCAGAAACACTGAGAGGCAGAAACACTGAGAGGCAGAAACACTGATGGGCAGAAACACTGATGGGCAGAAACACTGAGAGGCAGAAACACTGAGGGGCAGAAACACTGAGAGGCAGAAACACTGAGAGGCAGAAACACTGGTCAGAAACACTGACAGGCAGAAACACTGAGAGGCAGAAACACTGATGGGAAGAAACACTGAGCGGCAGAAACACTGATGGGAAGAAACACTGAGAGGCAGAAACTGATGGGAAGAAACACTGAGAGGCAGAAACACTGATGGGCAGAAACACTGAGCGGCAGAAACACTGAGAGGCAGAAACACTGAGGGGCAGAAACACTGGGCAGAAACACTGAGCGGCAGAAACACTGAGAGGCAGAAACACTGAGGGGCAGAAACACTGGGCAGAAACACTGAGCGGCAGAAACACTGAGAGGCAGAAACACTGATGGGAAGAAACACTGATGGGCAGAAACACTGAGAGACAGAAACACTGAGAGGCAGAAACACTGATGGGCAGAAACACTGAGAGGCAGAAACACTGAGAGGCAGAAACACTGAGAGGCAGAAACACTGAGCGGCAGAAACACTGAGCGTCAGAAACACTGAGAGGCAGAAACACTGAGAGGCAGAAACACTGAGGGGCAGAAACACTGAGCGGCAGAAACACTGATGGGCAGAAACACTGAGCGGCAGAAACACTGATGGGGAGAAACACTGATGGGAAGAAACACTGATGGGCAGAAACACTGAGAGACAGAAACACTGAGAGGCAGAAACACTGATGGGCAGAAACACTGAGAGGCAGAAACACTGATGGGCAGAAACACTGAGAGGCAGAAACACTGAGAGGCAGAAACACTGAGAGGCAGAAACACTGAGCGGCAGAAACACTGAGCGTCAGAAACACTGAGAGGCAGAAACACTGAGCGGCAGAAACACTGAGAGGCAGAAACACTGAGAGGCAGAAACACTGAGAGGCAGAAACACTGAGAGGCAGAAACACTGAGGGGCAGAAACACTGGGAGGCAGAAACACTGAGGGGTAGAAACACTGAGCGGCAGAAACACTGATGGGCAGAAACACTGATAGGCAGAAACACTGAGAGACAGAATCAGAATCAGAAAGAGCTTTATTGCCAAGTGTGCTTGCACACACAAGGAATTTGTTTTGGTACTAAGGCTTCCAGTGGACATATACAAATACAACATGAAACATAATACTACAAATTATAAGAATAAAAAATAAAAATATAAATATATGAGAATAAAACTATCACAGTTGGGTTTAGTCAGAATAGACATTTTCAGATTTACAGATTATGAACCTATTTACAGTGTTTTGAATATTATAAATAAATAAATCTACATATAAGTATCACCTGAGTTGTGGGATATTGCACTAAACAGTGGGAGTATTGCACTTACAGGCATATGCCTTGGGAGGAGTGTTAACTGTTCAGGAGGGAAATGGCCTGTGGGAAGAAACTGTTCCTGTGCCGAGATGTTCTTGTGGCCAGTGATCTGAGTCTCCGTCTTGACGGTAACAGTTCAAACAGGTGGTGTCCAGGGTGAGTGGAGTCTGTGATGATTTTACCTGCTCTCTTCCTCACTCTGGAAGAGTACAGGTCCTGGAGGTTTGGCAGGGGGGCACCAATAATCCTCTCCGCAGTCCGGACTGTCCGTTGTAGTCTCCTGATGTCTGATTTGGTAGCTGAACCAAACCAGACAGTGATGGAAGCGCACAAGACAGACTCAATGACGGCTGAGTAGAACTGAATCAGCAGATCCTGTGGCAGGTTGAACTTCCTCAGCTGGCGAAGGAAGTACAGTCTCTGCTGGGCCTTTTTCACAGTGGAGTCAATGTGATTGTCCCACTTCAGGTCCTGAGAGATGATAGTGCCCAGGAACCTGAATGACTCCACTGCTTCCACAGTGCTGTTCATGATGGTGAGTGGGAGGAGTGCTGAGCTGTTCCTCCTGAAGTCCACGATCATCTCCACTGTTTTGAGCGTGTTCAGCTCAAGGTTGTTATAACTGCACCAGGCAGCCAGCTGTTCAACCTCCAGTCTGTAAGCAGACTCGTCACCGTTTCGAATGAGACCGATGACAGTGGTGTCATCTGCAAATTTCAGGAGCTTGACAGTGGGGTCTTTAGAAGTGCAGTCATTAGTGTACAGGGAGAAGAGCAGTGGGGAGAGAACGCACCCTTGGGGAGCACCAGTGCTGATTGTGAGTGTCTTGGATGTGTGTTTCCCCAGTCTCACTCGCTGCTGCCGGTCCGTCAGGAAGCTGGTGATCCACTGACAGATCGAGGATGGTATGGAGAGCTGGGTCAGTTTGGCTGTGAGAAGACCAGGCATGATGGTATTGAAGGCCGAACTGAAGTCCACAAAGAGGATCCTTGCATAAGTCCCTGGTCTGTCGAGATGTTGCAGGATATAATGCAGTCCCATGTTGACTGCATCATCCACAGACCTGTTTGCTCTGTAAGCAAACTGAAAGGGATCCAGCAGGGGTCCAGTGATGTCCTTCAGGTGGGCCAGCACCAGTCTTTCAAACGACTTCATGACCACAGACGTGAGAGCGACAGGTCTGTAGTCATTAAGTCCAGTGATTTTGGGTTTTTTGGGGACAGGAATGATAGTGGAGCGTTTGAAGCAGCAGGGAACTTCACACTGCTCCAATGATCTGTTGAAGATCTGCGTGAAGACCGGGGCCAGTTGGTCAGCGCAGGCTTTTAAACAAGCAGATGAGATGCCGTCTGGGCCTGAGGCTTTCCTAGTCTTCTGTTTTTTGAAGACTCGGCTCACGTCCTCCACACAGACCTTAAGCTCAGGTTGGATGGCAGGAGGGGGGAGTGATAATTGGAGAACAGGAGGTGATGCTGAATGTGTGAAGTGCAGATCAGACCGGGTGTGTGGTGTGAATGAGGGCTTTTCAAACCGGCAGTAAAATGAATTTAAATCGTCAGCCAGGTGTTGATTGTCCACAGATCGAGGGGATGGTGACTTGTAGTTGGTAATGTTCCTCAGGCCATTCCAGACTGATGATGGGTCGTTGGATGAAAACTGGTTTTTCAGTTTATCAGAGTAGTTCCTTTTAGCAACTCTGATCTCCTTTGTCAATCTGTTTCTGGCCTGGTTATACAAGATTTTATCCCCACTTCTGTAAGCATCCTCTTTGGCATGACGAAGGTGTTTGAGTTTCCCAGTAAACCATGGTTTATCATTAGTGAATGATAAGAATGTCCTGGTAGGAATGCATGTATCCTCACAGAAACTTATATATGATGTTACAGTATCTGTGAGCTCATCCAGATCATTGGTAGCAGCTTCAAAAACAGTCCAATCAGTGCAATCAAAGCAGGCCTGTATATTCTGCTCTGCTTCATTAGTCCATCTTTTCACAGTCCTTATTCCAGGTTTAGCTGATTTCAGTTTCTGCCTGTAGGTCGGTATGAGATGAACCAAACAGTGATCAGAGAGCCCCAAAGCTGCCCGTGGGACGGAGTGATATGCATTTCTTATTGTGGTGTAACAGTGGTCCAGTATATTACTGTCTCTGGTGGGACATGTAACGTGCTGTCTGTATTTTGGTAGTTCACGGGAAAGATTTGCTTTGTTAAAATCCCCAAGAATGATTAAAAGAGAGTCTGGGTACCTTTGTTCCGTTTCAGATATTTGTTCAGCCAGCTGTTGTAGCACCGCCCTCACGCACGCGTCTGGAGGGATGTAAACATTCACGAGAATGAAAGAGGAAAATTCCCGAGGCGAGTAGAAGGGTTTACAGTTTATGAAATGTGCCTCTAAATTAGGAGAGCACATCTTCTTCAGTGTTGTTACATCTGAACACCAACTTTCGTTAATGTAGAAACACAATCCACCACCTCTCGTTTTCCCCGTTAACTCCGCGATGCGATCCGCTCGGAACAGCTGGAAGCCCGGCAGATGTATTGCGTTGTCCGGTATGGCTTCACTCAGCCAGGTTTCAGTGAAGCACAAAGCAGCAGAGTTTAAAAAATCCTTGTTAGTGTGGGTGAGGAGAAGAAGTTCATCCGTTTTGTTAGGAAGGGATCGGAGATTCGCGAGATGAATGCTGGGGAGTGCAGTGCGCAGGCCGCGCTCGCGGAGTTTAACCAGCGCGCCGGCTCGCTTCCCGCGTTTGCGTCTGAACGCGCGTTTGAACAACAACGCTGCCCCTCCGACGAGAATGTCCAGCAAAACGTCCGAATAATCAAAAACTGTAGAAAAGGTTTCTGGTGTGTGTTTCCTAATGTCCAGTAGTTCGTCTTTGGTGAAACTGATAGGAAAAGAATGACTAAACGCAGAACAAACGAACAAAAACAACACAATAGCTGGAGAGCTCCACACCGAGGCAGCCATCCGCGGCGCCATCTTGGATTTATAAACTGAGTGGCAGAAACACTGAGAGGCAGAAACACTGAGAAGCAGAAACACTGATAGGCAGAAACACTGAGAGACAGAAACACTTAGTGGCAGAAACACTGAGGGGCAGAAACACTGATGGGCAGAAACACTAAGCGGCAGAAACACTGACAGGCAGAAACACTGAGAGGCAGAAACACTGAGGGGCAGAAACACTGAGAGGCAGAAACACTGAGGGGCAGAAAAACTGATGGGCAGAAACACAGAAACACTGATAGGCAGAAACACTGAGTGGCAGAAACACTGAGAGGCAGAAACTGAGAGGCAGAAACACTGAGAGGCAGAAACACTGAGAGGCAGAAACACTGAGAGAAAGAAACAGTGAGAGGCAGAAACACTGAGAGGCAGAAACTGAGAGGCAGAAAAACTGAGAGGCAGAAACACTGAGAGGCAGAAACACTGAGAGGCAGAAAAACTGAGAGGCAGAAAAACTGAGAGGCAGAAACAATGAGAGGCAGAAACACTGAGAGGCAGAAAAAATGAGGGGCAGAAACACTGAGGGGCAGAAACACTGAGAGGCAGAAACACTGAGAGGCAGAAACACTGAGAGGCAGAAACACTGATAGGCAGAAACACTGATAGGCAGAAACACTGAGAGGCAGAAACACTGAGAGGCAGAAACAATGAGAGGCAGAAACACTGAGAGGCAGAAACACTGATAGGCAGAAACACTGAGAGGCAGAAACACTGAGAGGCAGAAACACTGAGAGAAAGAAACACTGAGAGGCAGAAACACTGAGAGAAAGAAACACTGAGAGGCAGAAACACTCATAGGCAGAAACACTGAGAGGCAGAAACACTGAGAGGCAGAAACACTGAGAGACAGAAACACTAAGCGTCAGAAACACTGAGAGGCAGAAACACTGACAGGTAGAAACACTGAGAGGCAGAAACACTGAGCGGCAGAAACACTGAGAGGCAGAAACATTGATGGGCAGAAACACTGATGGGCAGAAACACTGAGAGGCAGAAACACTGAGGGGCAGAAACACTGAGAGGCAGAAACACTGAGAGGCAGAAACACTGGGCAGAAACACTGACAGGCAGAAACACTGAGAGGCAGAAACACTGATGGGAAGAAACACTGAGCGGCAGAAACACTGATGGGAAGAAACACTGAGAGGCAGAAACACTGAGAGGCAGAAACACTGAGGGGCAGAAACACTGAGGGGCAGAAACACTGAGAGGCAGAAACACTGAGAGGCAGAAACCCTCAGAGGCAGTAACATTGAGAGGCAGAAACCCTGAGAGGCAGTAACCCTGAGAGGCAGAAACACTGAGAGGCAGAAACACTGAGAGGCAGAAACACTGATAGGCAGAAACACTGAGAGGCAGAAACACTGAGAGGCAGAAACACTGAGGGGCAGAAACACTGAGAGGCAGAAACACTGAGGGGCAGAAACACTGAGAGGCAGAAACACTGCGGGGCAGAAACACTGAGCGGCAGAAACAGTGATGGGCAGAAACACTGAGAGGCAGAAACACTGAGGGGCAGAAACACCGAGAGGCAGAAACACTGAGGGGCAGAAACACTGAGAGGCAGAAACACTGAGAGGCTGAAACACTGAGGGGCAGAAACACTGAGAGGCAGAAACACTGAGGGGCAGAAACACTGAGAGGCAGAAACACTGCGGGGCAGAAACACTGAGCGGCAGAAACAGTGATGGGCAGAAACACTGAGAGGCAGAAACACTGAGGGGCAGAAACACTGAGAGGCAGAAACACTGATGGGAAGAAACACTGATAGGTAGAAACTGAGAGGCAGAAAAACTGAGAGGCAGAAACACTGATAGGCAGAAACTGAGAGGCAGAAAAACTGAGAGGCAGAAACACTGATAGGTAGAAACTGAGAGGCAGAAAAACTGATAGGCAGAAACTGAGAGGCAGAAAAACTGATAGGCAGAAACTGAGAGGCAGAAAAACTGAGAGATAGAAACACTGAGGGGCAGAAACACTGATGAATGTCCGAAACCTTGATTGCCTCAAAAATGGAAAACAGTGTGTGCACTTTCTCAGTTAAAATACTGTTGAACCTAAATTAAAACATTTAAATAAATTTGTAATCCTACAATCGTAACCAGAGAGGGAAAAAAAAAACTCATGTAGTATGAGCCTGGCACACGCGCTGACAGAATATGTTACCTTTTCTTACACAGAAACAACTCTGGGAGAAAAACTAGAGACAGTAGATCACACTTATTCAAATGAGCCGCACTAACAGAGTTGGTTTTAACCCAGCCAAACTCGCCCGGTGTGAACAGCCTAAAAGCATGAATCGAGTTTGCTCTGGACTCACTGACTTCTGACGTGCTGAGGGTTTATTCACCGTGAATATGAACCCAGTGGTGCTGCTTTACATTGAATTTAGCCTGTAGTGATGATATGGTGGAGTTAAACATTAGAAGCAAGAAATAAATAAATAAAGGCTGAAGGCCGCTGAAGTGTGAATCCTCCTTGGAGACGGTCTCTCCTGGTTTTGGCTGTTTGTTGGGTTTCTGCTGGCAGTGAGTGTTTTCTTATCTGCTCATAGCAGAGCACTCCTCAGCTTTATAATCTGTTCCAGCGCTCTCGCTGTCTGACGCCGCCAATCCTCATGGAAATAACCATGCAGGAAAATGACGTACAGCAGAGAGCTGATTATACGCATGTGATTTTACAGACAGAACTAAAAGTTATCCAGAGAGCTGACCGGCAGCTTCCTCCACATCTTGTTCTGTCAAAATCATTTATAAGCATATTTACATTTATTAATTTAAAGTCCCCTTGTGGTGCAAATCCAGCGTTTAATGTTGTTTTATGTGTCTATGTGGTGTTTTTAATATGCTTTAAGACAAATCATGTGTAAATTCATAAGTCGACAGCATTGCTGAGTATTTTCTCCTTAAAACTGCAGTGAACCAAAGACAGTCTCAAAAACACGCTTTGAAATCGCTGGTGTTTCTGACGTCACAAACTACCTTGTAACCAATCAGATCAACGTGTGATCGTTAACGAGTGGATCTCTGAGTGAGTGAGTGAGTGGAGGCGGGGCTCATTTGCATATTCATAGAACCGCGTATACTAAATGAGGCAAGGGTGTCAAGTTACATTCAACATATTTTAAGACATGAAGGAAAAAAGATTTAAATATGACATTTTAGTGATTAAAGATGAGTTTTAAGGGATAAAAGTATTGACTTCAGGGGGACTTTAACAGATGCATTCATCCAAAGGGACTCACGAATGATGAACTTCACAAACAATTTATCTTAAGAGCCAGATTATTAATTGATAAATGTGATTCCTCGCACAATACTATGTTATGAGCTCAAAACACTTTTACCGTAGTGAATCATTTGTAAACTAATCCATTTTGATGTTTGCTAAAACTTAATTTTGAATGTGACGAGACAAGAAACATTTTTTTGCATATTAGGCATATTATTATGAGTATGCATATTTTTAAAATACAAAATAGATTTTTCACAATAAATGTTTTTTTTTAATAATTATTATTCATTCTCTTAAATCCCTTTAAATCATTTAACCTGTTAACTATCACCCCTATACTAACTACATTTTATAACAAAATAATTTGGACTCTAAAATCTCTAGAAAATCAAAGCTAAATATCTAACTAAGTTGTGCTCCAAATTTGAATTTGATATAAAGTTAAAAGGTTTTAAAGTACCGTTTCCATGGTAATGCAATGTCCAATTTCAAAATGCTTTTTCACAGGATGAACTTTGAGTGTTTAAGCTTTCTCTTAATGATACTCTATGATAATTTATGATGATTTCTAAAATATGCGATGGGGAAAAAAAGCAGATAAAAAGTAATAAAAAAAAAGTGCACATAAAATGCCCGGTTGATGCATGTAATTAACACTCCATTGCACTCGACTGTCACAGTTTTACTTCCATAGTGTTACTTTTATGAGTGAGGACTCTTTTCACTGGAATACTCTAGAAATGTCCCATAGTAGAAACCTACTACAACGCTCTAACAACCACATACAACTCCTAAATATTGTGGTGAGTTCTCCTCATCCATACATATTTATGCTAGAGAGTTTTCTGAGTAAATCATTCCTCTTGCTGGGGATTTTCTCAGGCTTAATTCTGCACACTTACAGAGGAGATTTTCCTGGGCGTAGTAAATGTCACACGACAGCAGAGATGTGAGAGAGAGAGCAGATTATGTGCTGAATCTCCACCGCTGGGTTTAATCTGCGTAACTTCTGTTGGCAGGTGGAGACCAGAGACTGTGTCGAGCTTCAGATACTCCAGCATCTGTAACTCTCAGAAATACACTGACACAACTGACACTTAATAGATGTTACTGCCCGAGGAAAGTAGAGAACAGGGCAGATTCACAAACTATCCATCACCCCATTCACTAAAGGAATTATGTAGATCGGGCAAAGCTGCAAACATGCTCATACATGTCATCTAACTCTCTTTAGAGTCTTAGCTGAATATTAGTAGACTGTTCGGGTCAGTAGAATAAGTTTACAAAGTTAATTATAGTCAGTAGAATGTCTGTTGGGGAGCATCAAAATAAAGTGTTAGCTGATATTAAAGTCAATAGTTTTATCCCTTAAAACTCTTTGATCACCAAAATGACATATTCAAATGTTTTTTCCTTGAATAAAATCTCTTCACGCCTTAAAATAGCTTGAATGTAACTCGACACCCTTGCCTCATTTAGTATTTGCGGTTCTATGAATATGTAAATGAGCCCCGCCTTTTGGACAAACCACACATGGTTTGACTTAAAGCATATAAAACACCACATAGACATATAAACAACATTCAAATTCAGATTTTCACCCAAGTGGACCTTAAGCATATCTGTCCCTCTCTCTCTCTCTCTCTCTCTCTCTCTCTCTCTCTCTCTGTCCCTCTCTCTATATGATACTAAAATAAAACTGTTTTGTTCAAAATACGCTTTCACTTAAACACGAGTTCTGGCGACAATTACGTGCATACAATTACATTCATCTCCGCTTGGTTTTAGTAATACTGTGATTCATATCGAACCAGGCAATTGTTGTGAATGAAGCGCAATATATAATGAGCCTAATTGGTATTGATTCGGATGTTCAGTATTGAGGCTGTGACTGTAATGTTTTCATGAAGATGCGCATCTTTAGCAGCATAAACATTTATTCAACAAAACAAGAAAATGATATCCAATACAGAAACACGAAAGGGTGTGCGTAAAACACAACCAACTCTAGACAATGAACTGAGAGAACTGAGGACAATATAAACACTCCAGATGAAGAACTGAAAGGAAACGTGTGAGATAATCAATAACTAATGAACAACCAATGAACATGATGTGATGCAAACTAAAAGTCCAAGAAAACGTCTCAGGTTACGACTGTAACCATAGTTCCCTGAGAAAGGGAACGAGACGATGCGTCAACGACGCTTTGGGAACGCTCCCAGCGTGAATGCGTCTGAAGCATCTATGTCAACTAGTCCAATGGAAGGAATGAATGTCACGGGCGGGTGACGTCATGACCAGGAAGTGATAAAAGAGCATCCGGTGCAAACCGGCATTAGCTTCAAAAATTGCCGAAGCAAGCCGATCACAGGGATGCAGGAAGTATGGCAGGGTGACGCATCGTCTCGTTCCCTTTCTCAGGGAACTATGGTTACAGTCGTAACCTGAGACGTTCCCTTTCGAGGGAACTCGCGATGCGTCAACGACGCTTTGGGAACGAGAATACCCAAAACGCCAGACTTTCAAATGCCTGAGTGTCAGCCTGTTGTCACACTGCACCAAGCACCTGGGATCCTGGGGCAGCATCCAGGTCCAAGCTGTAAAACCTCATGAATGTGAGCGGTGAGGACCAACCCGCCGCATCACAAACGTCTTGGAGAGAACTCCAGATAATACGCTTAGAAGCCATACTCCTAGTGGAATGAGCCCTGACCACCAAATGGTTGGCCAGAAGACTCACAAGCAAGAAGAATAGCCTCGACTATCTATATGCTCAATAGGTTGGATTTTCTCGACAGAGAAGTCCGATGAACATAAGTGTCCAGTGCTCGCACTGGCACAAGAGGTTCAGCTTTTCCTGGTCCGAAAAATGGGGGAGGACAGAAACCTGCAGCACAATAGGCCTCGGAATAATGGTAGGCACCTTTGGAACATATCCATGTTTCGGGTAAGATTGCCTTGGCCATCCCGGTGCACTCAAGGCAGGTGGGGACCGAAAGGGCCTGAAGGTCTGACTCTTATAGGGACGAAATAGCTAGCAGAAAATAGTCTTAAAAGAAAGGAACTTCTCTGAGACCAAATCTAAGGGCTCGAAGGGAGCCCCAGATAGGCCTTCTAGAACTATTGCAAGGTCCCAAGCCAGCACCTTAGTGCAAGTTGCATGCCTCAGCCTCAAAGTGCCACGAAGGAAACGAGTGATCAGGGGGTCTCGACCCAAAAATGTACTACCCACCAGGGCGTGGAAAGCCGCAATGGCCGCCACACATATTATACCTTAAGCGTGGAAGGACATAGACCTGATACAAAGCGTTCTTGCAGAAACTCGAATACTGTGTTTACTGAACAGTTAACCGGATCCCACTGACGCTGGTAACACCAAGAAGTGAAAAACTCTCGAAATAGTGAATATAGTTTCCTCGTAGCGGGAGCTCTGGAGCTTAGAATGGTCTAAACAACCTCGGTTGAGAGACCACTCTCTATGAGTTGGGCCCCCTCAGAGGCCAAACCCACAGTTCCCAAATCCCCTGCCGGGGGTGCAATATTGCATCCCCTGCCTGAGACAGAAGGTCTCTCCTGATCGGGACCTCCAAGGGAGGTCCGTCGAGGAGAAAAATTAGGTCCGCAAACCAAATTCAGCTCGGCCAGGGTGGTGCTACTAAATAGGCTTATTCCATCCTGGCGGATTCACTCCAGAACTCCTGGGAGCAGAGCAACGGAGGGAAATGCGTACAGACGTAGCCTCGGACACGTCTGCACCATAGCATCCAGCCCCGAGGGGACTGGTTGAGTGAGGGATAACCAGAGTGGACAGTGCGTCGTATGCTGAGACGAGAACAAATCCACTTCTGCCTGGCCGTAAAACTCCCATATTTGCTCCACCGCCTCGGGGTGGAGTCCCCTGGCCTCAGCCCCTGCCTCGACAGGGTGTCTGCTCCAATATTCTGGCCCCCCCCGGAATATACACTGCCCTCAGACAGCGTAATTTCTTGAGGGACCAAAATAAGAGGCCACCAACGTGTTGTCTGTGGGTCAAGAACCAGAGTTTCCTCCATATAACCAAGGCGCGGGGATACTGCCGCGTGATCTTGATCGTAAGGAGTGGGTTTCCCCTCAGGGAGAACCCTCTGGTCCTGAGCCACCTCTGTAAAGGTCTCACGTACAGCAGGTCAAAGGGTATCACATTGGACGCTGCTGCCCTGAGGCCTAACAGTCACTGTTCCAGAACAACACATGATGGCCCCTCAGGTCTGGGAGGAGATGTCTCAACGCATTGAAGACGACCATCATCTCTAGGCAATTCATGTGCCAAGAGAGATGATGACTCCTCCAAAAGCCCTGAGCTGAGCGGCCTTCCAATACCGCTCCCCAGCCGGTGAGGGAAGCATCTGTCGAGATCACAACTCGATGGCAAAGAGCTCCCAACACCGGACCCTGGGTTAAGAACCAGTGTTTCCTCCATATAACCAAGGTGCGGAGACACCGCCGCGTGATCTTGATCATACGAAGTGGGGTTCCCCTCGGGGAGAACCCTCTGGTCCTGAGCCACCACTGTAAAGGTCTCATGTACAGCAGGCCAAAAGTTATCCCGTTGGACGCTGCTGTCACAAGACCCAACAGTCTCTCTAACTGTTTTACAGTGCGTGACTGGCCTAGCCTCAGCTCTTTTGTGGCTGTTAGGATAGCAGCTACACGAACGGGCGACAGAGTGGCCCGCATCGTCACTGAATCCCATACCACACCAAGGAAAGTGGTTCTCTGTACTGGAGAAAGCACACTCTTCTTGGCATTGAGCCTCAACCCCAACATCTGCATAGGAGCGAGAACGACACCTCGGTGCCGAACCACTAACTGTTCTGATTCCGCTAGAATCAGCCAGTCATCTATGCAATTCAGAATGCATATGCACTGCAGCCTGGCGGGGCCAGAGCTGCGTCTACACGCTTCGTGAATGTGCGGGGTGATAGAGCTAGACCGAAAGGAAGTGCCTGATACTGGTGTTCTTTGCCCCAAAGAAAACCTCAGGAACCTCCTGTGCTGAGGGAGGATGGAGATATGGAAGTATGCGTCTTTTAGATCTATCGTGACAAACCAGTCCTCGGATCTGATTTGAGTCACGATCTGCTTGAGTGTCAGCATTTTGGACTTGAGTTCCAGCACCAAACACTCCAACAGACGAAGATCTAGTATGTGACGCAGCTCTCCATCCTTTTTTGGAACAATGAGATAACGACTGTAAAGACCCGACGCAATGTCGGGTGAGTACACCTGCTCTATAGCTTTCTTTGCTAACAGGGCCTTTACCTCTTGCTCCATTACCAGAGCCTGCTCGGAATGCACTAACGTGAGCAACACCCCGTTGTAGCCTGGAGGACGAGAACCAAATCTGCCTCTTACTACTAACTGCAGGACCCATAGAGATATATTTGGCAGTAGCTTCCGCGCTGCCAGAAAATCTACCAAGGGAACCAGCCCCTCGAGGCTGGTCTCTGGTGTTATCGAGACAGCCAATTCCGGAGCCTGAAACATAATGGCAGGAACTACCTGAACTGGCCGCTCTAAGGCCCCCCTCAGAGGGCGCGAAACCGATGCTGTGCCGCAGCATAGCATCAGCGACTCGCTGGAGACCGCTGCGCCCTGAAGCACCGAGGGTGGCAGGGTTGGCAGAAGGGTCTCGTGAGGACCCCGAAATGGAACGGGCACCGTAAAATGAGGTGTACACCGCTCCACTTCGGTCGGGGCTGTCCTCACAGGCCTGATGCGTGAACATCAGGACCTTTTTTTCTTTTGAGCCGCAGCCTTCTCAGCGTGAAGAACGGTCCTCGGATCCGGCTTCTGCTTTGAAGGCTTTGGCTGCTGTGTTGTGTATGAGAAACTAGACGGCTGGAGCTGCTCACGCCCAGCAGCCCCAGGGGGTTGGACATAGCGAGGGAGAGATTATCTTGTATCTTTCTCTATGATTCCCATCAAATTGAGCCAGAGGTGTCTCTCAGTGACCACAAGGGCTGCCATCCCTGAGAGATAAATCTGTGGCCCGACGGAGTTCTCAAACCCCATCGGGCCAAACTCCCTCACTTCTGTCCAAATACCGCAGCAGGTCAGCCTGATATGCTTGTAGCACTGCTATGGTGTGCAAGCAGGCCCATGCTAGACCCACTGCCATATATGCTTTTCCCACTAGATTAAAAAATAGTTTTCTTTAATGGTTTAGTGAGAGAAGCCGACGCCTTCAGGTACGATACTGAACCGGGAGACAGATAGCTCGCAAGCGTCTGTTCTACCCGGGGTATTGCCCCATAGCCATACCCTCTTAACCCCCAAATATCTGAATATACATGAATGTGGGGGCTAAAAGACAAGAGGAGTAAGGCTTTTTCCATGATCTAGACAGCTCGCTGTGCAGATCGGGAAAAATGGAAGGCCCCGTGATGGAGGTGGAAAAATAGAGGGAAGGAAACTCGTTTAATTTATTTTATTTTTAGGACGAGTGCCCCCTTATTTCTGCTGGTCATAAATATTTAATTTATCTACAGCCTTAGTAAACACTTCCACCAGCTTATTATTTTTTATATATATTTTTTATATATATTCACTTTATTTTATATATAATATATAAACTATCATATATATATATATATATATAGGCTATATATATTTCTCATACGCTGGGGAAAGAGATGGCAAATTCACTTCCCCCATGATTGTGTCACTTTCAATGCCCAGCACATCTACCTCCTCGGAGGTAGAGCACTGAAGCATTGATTTCTCTCTCTCCCCGGGCGGAAGAGACCGCAGCGCGGGCTTCCGAGACCGGCGAGAGAGCACTGGATCCCTCGTGGAAAGGGAGGAGATAAGATCCGCGGACCCGTCTCCAACCCCGTAAAGAGATCCTATTCGCGATCCACAGGAATGCATTCTCCGCGCTGCCTCGGCAGACGCGGGACCTGTCACCCTGAGAATTGCGAGCCCGGCCACTTTCCTCGAAAAGTGACAGGCGGGAGCGGAGCATGCGAAGCGAAAGCTTCTCACAATGTTGGCAATCAGCCCCCTCGGAGGCTGATACCGCATGCTCTACTCCCAAACACATCACACAAAGCTCGTGTGTGTCCCTACTCGTTAAATAGCGCGAGCAGGGAGAACACAGAGTTTGTGCAATTGTTTAGTTTCCATAAATATATATATATCAGACAGACAACAGTAAATATAACAGACAGTTTGACACAGATCGCTTGCTGAGGCAACAGAAGCTAATGCCGGTTTGCACCGGATGCTCTTTTATCACTTCCTGGTCATGACGTCACCCGCCCGTGACATTCATTCCTTCCATTGGACTAGTTGACATAGATGCTTCAGACGCATTCACGCTGGGAGCGTTCCCAAAGCGTCGTTGACGCATCGCGAGTTCCCTCGAAAGGGAACTAAACAAACAAACAAAAAAAAAACGACAGAACGTGATTGTGACCATTATCTGTTTAACCTATATTGGAAACTTAATTCACGCAACTACACAGAAATGCAAAAAATAATAATAATAAAAAATAAATAAACAGAATTTATGGAAGTAAATAATGCCAATTTTTTTTTAAACAAAAAAGCCTTTTGAATTGCACTTAATGAAATGCATTGCATTAACAGTTTAAATATGCAACCATGTTGAATTTCAGCCAATAAAAATACAAGCCCTTAACATATAATATATTAAAATGCAAGCACGGTAAACGCAATGCATATTTTTTTCAATCAGTACAATTCAACAAGCTTTTTTGTTTCAAAAACATTTGGCATTATTTTACTCTTAGTAGAATTTTGTCGTTGTCTAGAGTATGTTTCAGCCTGCTAAAATTATACTTTACCATCTAAACATTGACACCAACATGAGGGCTTTTTCTAGGACCATATTATTTAAATGGACATCATTTTAAATTGATGTATCAAGTACTGCTAATTTCTTTGGGGGAATAAACTAAGGTTGCCATAGTAATTGTAAATTAAGTAATATTGTCCTATATAGGGAACAGAATTGCCGTCTGTGTTTAATCAACATGAGAACCATTTTTATTTTATTTTATTTTTTTGCACTCAAAAATCTGAGAACGCTTCATTATATATAGGCTATTACATTTGAATAATTTTGCATACAAATGACAATTTGTAAAAAATGATAGATTAGAATGAAAGAAAGGCCACTGTAGTATGAGTTTTGGACAAGAATCAGGGAAGGATATAAGGGAGGAGAAGAAGACAGCCTCTACGTGGCTCCCCTTCTAGTAGCGAGGAGTAATTGCAAGGTCGCATGCTCCTAAGCCAAACTAATGTCTTCACAACGTCCGCAGACCGCAGTGCTTGCGTTAACGCTACTTCAGCTCAGCGTCGAAGGACTCATCATCACAAAGACCAACATACTTGAGCAAATAGCCAACACAAACAATGTGACAGTGATTCTACTGCAGGACACCGATGCTGAAAACAAGAACATCCTGAAGGTCCCCGGGTATACCCTGGCCGGATACATGCCAATAAACACATGGCATGGCTACATTTGTCCGCAATGATATGGCCTGGTCATCTATAGGAATATCCCCAGAAAGGGCAGAGGTAGAATGGATCACAACGAAAGTGCAAGATACTGCCATCGTAAGCAGACTGATTCCATCGCCGCTGCCAGATGTCCCAGTCCCTGCCGTGTGTGCTGGAGACTTCAATAGCCGTTATACAGAACGGGGCTACAGTAGCTCCAGCGCTGATGGTGACGGCCTGGTAGACTGGGCCTCTACCGCTGAGTGGAAGTCAGCAGAACCATCTACGATGAAGACCCCACGGACGATCCTGGCCAGCACCTGCCCAGAAAGCAGTGGACAATCCTCAACTGTGTAGGACAGGTGTGGGACGCTTCAGGGCAGCAATGATGAAGTGGGGCATCCCGGGTAGTCCTCAATGCGAGTGTGGAGACCCATGTGGAACACATTTTAACTAGCGGCCCCATATATCGGCCCCCGAACGGCTAACCTGGTCTAATTGACCTTGATCATAGGATGCTGGACTGGCTCGCCTCAACAGAACTGAAGGTCCCCAGAGAGAGGGAAGCATAGAGAAATGGTGAACAAAGAGATCCTGAAAGAATTGATGTGCATGTAATGGTGTGTGACATCAAAATGTATTAATTTTGACAACAGATGCAATGACATTTTATACCATTAAGTCTAAATCAAATCCACTTTCATCAAATCAAATCAAATCATCCTAACACTTTTAATACACACTAATAGTTTCAGGTGTTTTTGTTTACAATATGGTAAGTTATCCCCCGCTGGCAAATGTTTAAGGCAGGCTTAAACTACAGGTCTCTTGGCTGGATTTTGCTCAGACAGATTTCCAAGGTCCGTAATAAAAACCCCGGATCGCTGTCAAATCCTTGCTCTATACTTAACATTATGATATATTTGATTTACCATCAGTTTTTGCTGAACAGACATCGACAGCCAGGCGATTCATGTCTCATAGTTCTGTAGTGTGAGCTTGCCTTTATTTCAGTCTGAAATGAAATATGTGTGGAATGGAAATGGGGAAAAAGATGTAATTTACTTTCCTCTCCTGAAGCTGGCAGCCCTATTAAGTAAAACCTTATGTGCTATTAAGTGTTAGTTGTGTCAAAATATAGTTGAGGTTGTTAAAATGTGTGTACATCACAACACACAAGTCTCTGGTCTCTACCAAATAACTCAGATTAAACACACCAGTGGAAATTCAGCACATAATCTGCTCTCTGCCTGCATCTCTTCTGCCGTATGACATTTATAACGCCCAAGAAAATCTCATTTCTGAATGGAGGCTATGTTTGTGATACATTATAAATCCCAGAGCTCTCATTGTTAGATTAACTATCCCTTTAACGCATTTTAGAAGTGGATTTAGGAAGGAATTTAAAAGAGGGATCTATAATGTATCTTTTTTTTTTTACTAATGACTGCTAGTTGACATGTATTTGTAAAGTTACTATCAGAATAAAAGTGTAACCACCCATTATATCACACAACCAGTGGGACACAAAAACATTGATATTTTATTGTCTCTCCTTACATACAATCAAAGTCAAAACATTCTTCAAAAATATCCTCTTTTGTGTTTCACAGAAGAAAGACGGTCATACAGCTTGGAATGATATTTTATTTTTGAGGTGATCTTTCTCATTCTGGTGCAATATGGCAGTATAGAATATGACTGTATAATGTGACCGAAGTTATGGATGACGGGTAAGAAAAGATTCCCTCTCGTTGTGTGTTAAGTTAAAGTAAGTGAAGACATCAGGACTACAGAAACATCTGTCCTCTCAGATGTATGAAACTCTGAGGACCAGTGTACAGTTTTAACCTGTTCAAAGTGAAGTTTCTGCTGAATGGTCCTTCTCAGACTGCTGACTCAATGTCCTGAGCCTGTCAGCACATTCTTCCCTGCGTCACAGTCACTTTACAAGCTTCACACACTTTATACACCTCTATATAGTTACAGCCCGAGACCTTTTGTGCATCGGAAACGTTCTTCATGAAGCCATAGATGCCAATGAAACCCTTGAGCTTCATGAGTAAACAGAGCTTGTAATATGTGAAAAGCCAAGGTTATCTCATTATGAGTGGAACTAATGCTATGGGAGTGATGCTATATGTGTCCTCGTGAGCCGGTGTCTGAAGCATGTGTCTAAACACGCCAATCCGATTGGCCGAACGGATCAACATCGTGACATAGTGTAGCGCACCACCGAATCCATGAATAGACACCAGAAATGCGCGTCGACAGCTTCTTTTTCTTCAGAGGCCATATATCTAAGCATTTGTCTTGTTTGTTTGTGGAAACAAGTCAGGAGTTAAGCTGTCAACATGACAGTCTGGAGATTCAGGTTGTGTGTATCACCTCGTCCCGCTTTATTACACGGAACAGACTGAACTAAAGGCTTAAAGCCGCACTGGAGTGGCTTGAAACGCGCAGCTTTGTTTGATGCGTTGACGTAATTTTCACTGAAACGGGAGGTTAAGGCGGGGCATATTGAATGGCTCCTCCCCCTTTTCAAACAGCCAATAGCGTTTAGTTTCCCTCACAGACTGACAGCACCATGGAAGCGAATCTGAGCGCTGATGATACGCTGGATCAGGTGGTGTTTATAGCATGGGGGGCGGAGCTTCAGATTCTAGAGAGCATTTGATTGGACAGAAGATGTGACGAGAAGCTGAAGTCTGCGGAGATGTCATTAAAATCCCTGATCCATTTAAGCAGAAGTGAGAGACTGTAAGTTTTGAATGCTTAATTATATCTCCTAAATACACACTTTGTCATTGTTTTGGAGCACACCAGTTCATTCATAACCTTAAGGCTAACGTATTTATTCTGAAAGCTAATAAAACGTACATTTTGATTTCAGGGGGCCTTTAAATACACACAACAGGAAACATAACAGGCGTAGAACTAATTAACAATCATGGGAACAAACAAGGAACTAGAACTCAACGTGAGTTAGAAGGCACAGGGGAATCACACTAAAACACAATGAATTAACAGAACGAAATATAACTGAAACATATATACAACATTCAATATTGTTTACGGTTTAGTGACTATTCAAACATATTCATAACCATACTTTCTGTACTAAAGCCTCCAAAGGCTAAACACATTTAACTTACAAGTTTCAAATTCTTCTGATCGAAATTCTGCTTTTCTGGTCATCATTTTTGGTATAGGATCTTATAACACAAGAATCATTTATTGTAAACTTCTTTTTGTGACAATACAGCAGTGCTGAGAAGAGAGTACAGTGAGCAGATGACAGCACTGCTGTAAATATAATACTGCTGATGATTTATTAATAGCTCCTCCAATACACTGCAGTGCTAAAAATATGAACCTGGCAGTGGAGAAGGGCAAAGGGTGTGTGTGTGTGTGTGTGTGTGTGTGTGTGTGTGTGTGTGCCAGAGCAAAGGTATATCTGTGTTCAAATATAGTCAGCAATGTTTATCATAATGTGGCATTTTAACTTGCTTTTGGGTGCATAGCGATGTGTGTGTGTGTGTGTGTGTGTTTGTGTGTGTGTTTGTGTGTGTGTGTGTGTGTGTGTGTTTAAAGCACTTTCTCCAGTGCTGTTTGAGAGATTGCACATGCTGCTGTTCTGATAGCGCTGGCGTCTCTTCTGTCTGTAACCCGAGAGCACATTCTGTCCCCAAATCCCCCAATGTTGGCCGTCCCGTATCTGCAAATCTAGTCCCTTTTGGGAGGATTTCAGGATTCACTGCAGTTATTTTCATGTCTCTCACCTGGTCTAGCGTATTAAAGCCTTCAGAGTTGTGTTTTCTACTTTTATTTTGAAATCTTGTTCATTGGTGTATTGTTACTCTTTGCCCTGATCACTTGAAATTAGTGGTGTCACGATTCCCTCATGTCACGATTCGATACGCATCACGATACTGAACTCGATACGATATTATTGCGATACGTCAAAAAGGTTGTCAAAAATGAACTGTTGATTAAAATGTTAAATTTGGTTATACATTGTGTGTGTAAATGAAAAGTCATGGACTTGGTGCTGAAACCCAACGCAAAGGACAATAGAGACACCAGAATAACAATATTCATGATTCTGAAACTGAAAATACAGAATTATTTCAGATGAATATGCTTGAACTCTGTCACTGACTAGATATATTTAAAATAATGTAGGACACTTTCACTGGTAACATCAGACATTATCAGGACCCACAAATATTCCCCTATTGCATTATTATACATTATATTCAACATTATATATAGTAGTTTTTGTAGTTCTGACACTAAAACACTAAAATCTTGAATTTTTTCTCACAAAGTAACTTTTATTTTGGGTGAATCATACACCACACATATTGTCACTTTCCACGATACATATTGATGCATTTTTGTATGTGAATCATAAACCCAGAGCGTGTGGAGCGTCTCTTGTGGAGATCCCTGAGAATCCCTGACGGCGCTGATGTGTGTAAAAAGCAGAAACTCCTCCTAAACAACGTCCATTGCAGATTCCTGGAATGATTGTGTGAAGTCCCTCTCTATCAGTGTGTGTGTGTTTGTGTGTGTAACATCTGGCCGGGCCACAGCTGGATCTGTCAGTCTGTTCTTCTCTGGCTCATCCTCGGGATGTTCCCAACGGCCTCAAACTAACAGACTCATATGAGCATGAAGCACTCTAAAAAAACACTGGGTTAAAAACAACCCAAGGGCTGGGTAAATATAGGACAGAACAAATTGGGTTGTTAATTTAACCCAGCATACTGGGTTGATTCCTTTTTTCTATAGTACTAGCTTTTAATTTTTTTTTTTACTTCATACTTGAATTCATGTTTACAGATTAACTAAAATCCTCTAAACTAAAAAAAAAAAAAAAAAGAAACTCCACACAACCACTGGTTTGTACGGTAATTCCTTTATTTTTTATCATATTTTACAGAATAGCATATTTTATAGCATATTAGTTTTGAATACATAAAGCATACATTTAAGCTTGTTTAAGAAATATAAGAAGTAAAAATGTACATTTATGAGTAATTGCAGTGTAATGGCCCAGTCTCTGCTGTGCGGTTTCCATTGTACCGGCGCTGGATCTCGCGAGCTTGTGTCGTGTTTATAACTTCAGACCGCAGAAATTTGACTAACTCCATAACCTGTCCATAAACAATCACTGTACAGTTCTGACAACATATTTTGACATCTTAAGTATTTATATTCTGTATCTTTTTGAAAAAAATCATAAAATGTTATGCAGGCATTTTCACTGGGTTATTATATCTGACCCAGGATCTGGATAACACAAAAACTACCCAAACACCGGGTTGTTACGTCTTACCCAGGATCTGGATAACACAAAAACTACGCAAACACTGGGTTGTTATGTCTTACCCAGGAGCTGGATAACACAAAAACTACCCAAACACTGGGTTGTTATGTCTTAGCCAGGATCTGGATAGCAAAAAACTATCCAAACACTGGGTTGTTATGTCTTACACAGGAGCTGGATAACATAAACTATAAAGCACACCCCTGAACACAATGGCGACAGCTTCTGGAAAAAGTCTGAAGCAAGTCGATCAAGGGAATGCCGGGAGTATGGCAACGACACGCAGCGTCTCGTTCCTTCAGGGAACTAGGGTTACATACGTAACCCGGGACGTTCCCTTTCAGGAACGTCGAGCTGCGTGAAACGCTGCGGGAACGCTAATACCCACGTCGCCATAAGAGCAATTGACCGACTGTGTGAATCAAAGATTAAATTCAGCCGAAAGCACCTGCGCCCCAGGGGTGGAGCTGAGGTCTAGGTCATAAAACCTGACGAAAGTATGCGGTGAGGACCAGCCTGCCTCATCACAAACGTCCTGGAGGGAGACTCCTGACAATAAGGCTTTGGAAGCCGCCATACTCCTGGTAGAGTGAGCTCGGACAGCCAAAGGTGAAGGCTGACCAACCGACTCATAGGCAAGTGAGATGGCCTCAACCACCCACTTGCTCATCCTCTGCTTAGACACTGGGGACCCCTTCTTAGGTGGTCCAAAACAAACGAACAGCTGTTCTGATTTTCTCCACAGGGCAGCTCTGTGGACGTAAGCATCTAAAGCCCGAACAGGGCAGAGCAGATTAAGTTTTTCCTGATCAGATGATGTAAAAGGAGGAGGACAGAAGGCCTGCAGAACTATAGGTCTGGCCACATTGGTAGGAGCCTTAGGGACATAACCTGGCCTGGGGTGGAGAAAAGCCTTCACCATCCCAGGTGAAAACTCCAAACACGAAGGAGCAACCGAGAGAGCCTGAATATCTCCGATTCTCTTAAGAGAAGAAATGGCAAGGAGAAAAATAGTCTTCAAAGTAATAAACTTATCAGCAACTTCTTCAATAGGCTCAAAGGGAGCTAGGGAAAGACCTTCTAGGGCGATAGCTAAGTCCCATGCTGGCACCCTCGTGCGGACTACAGGCCTCAGCCTCAAAGTACCAAGAAGAAAGCGAGTTATAAATGGGTGTCTCCCCAGAGAGACTCCACTGAAAGGGACATGGTAAGCAGCAAGTGCCGCCACATACACCTTTAGTGTGGAGGGGGATAGCCCTGAGGAGAAACGCTCCTGCAGGAACTCCAGCACTGCACCCACTGGGCAGTTAACTGGGTCAGACAGGTGTTCTCCACACCAAGAAGTGAAGAGCCTCCACTTCAAGGCATATAACCTCCTCGTGGAAGGAGCTCTGGAATGAAGGATGGTCTCAACAACCTCGGTTGAGAGACCAGCCCCTACGAGCTGGGCCCCCTCAGAGGCCAAGCCCATAGCTTCCACAACTCTGGGCGGGGGTGAAGTATCAACCCGCTCGCCTGAGAGAGAAGGTCCCTCCTGATCGGAATCTCCAGAGGAGAGCCGTCTAGAAGAGACACTAGGTCCGTGAACCATATTCGGGCCGGCCAAAACGGGGCTACCAATAATAGACTGACCCCGTCCCGGCGAACCCTCTCCAGAACTCCTGGGAGCAGAGCAATCGGGGGAAAGAAGTACAGGCGTGACCTCGGCCACGCCTGCACCATAGCGTCCAACCCCAGCGTGGCTGGATGACTGACAGAAAACCACAGTGGACAGTGTGATGTCTCCCTGGACGCAAATAGGTCTACCTCGGCACGACCATACTGCATCCAAAGGAGCTCCACCACCTCGGGGTGGAGTCTCCATTCCCCGGGCCTCGGCCCCTGCCTCGACAGGATGTCCGCTCCCCGATTTAAATACCCCGGGAGATAAATCGCCCTCAATGAGAGAAGCTTCCCCTGGGACCATAGAAGGATCCGGCGAGCCAGATTGTATAACGGGCGAGAGCGCAGACCCCCTTGATGGTTTATGTAAGAGACCACCGATGTGTTGTCGGACCGGACAAGAACATGATGACCTCTCAGGTCTGGCAGGAAGTGCTTCAGAGCCTGAAACACTGCCAACATCTCTAGACAATTTATATGCCAAAATCGACGATGGTCCTGCCACAGACCCTGGGCTGGGCGACCACTCATGATCGACCCCCAGCCTGTGAGGGAAGCATCTGTCGTTAGCGTTACACGATGACAAAGAGCTCGCAACACAGGTCCCTGGGACAGAAACCAAGGATCCCTCCACATGACCAGAGCACGGAGACAACTCCATGTAACTTTGATCCCGCGGAGGGGGTTTCCCCTCGGGGAGAACCCCTTGGTCCTGAGCCACCACTGTAATGGTCTCATGTACAGCAGGCCGCAGGGTATAACACTGGACGCTGCTGCCATCAGACCCAGCAGTCTCTGGAACTGCTTTACAGTGAGCAACTGGCCTAGCTTTACTCTTTTTACAGCTAAGAGAATCGAAGCGATGCGGGCAGGCGACAGACGAGCCCGCATTGCCACAGAATCCCATAGTACCCCCAGAAAAGATGTTATCTGTGATGGAGACAGAACACTCTTTTTGGCATTCAGCCTCAACCCCAATTTTTTGATGTGTGCGAGGACGACATCTCGATGCCGAGCCGCTTGCTGCTGCGATTGAGCGAGAATCAACCAATCGTCTATGTAGTTCAGTATACGAACGCCCTGGAGCCGCAGCGGGAATAGCGCTGCGTCCATGCACTTCGTGAACGTGCGGGTAGATAAAGCTAGGCCAAACGGAAGAACACGATATTGGTACGCTTCGCCCCCGAAAGCGAACCTCAGGAACTTCCTGTGTTGCGGAAGGATGGAGATGTGGAAGTATGCGTCCTTCAGATCTATCGTGGCAAACCAGTCCTCGGACCTTATTTGTGACACGATTTGCTTTAGCGTAAGCATCTTGAATTTGAGCTTGGCTACAGCATGATTTAATAGGCGCAGATCTAAAATTGGACGCAACCCCCCATCCTTCTTTGGAACGATGAAATATCGGCTGTAATAACCTGACTCCTCGCTGGGAGGAGGAACCCGTTCTGTAGCCTTCTTTTGAAGGAGCGTTTCCACCTCTTGTTCCATTACCTGCTCGGGGCCTACCACGGTGGGCAGGACCCAGTTGAATCAAGGAGGAGGAGATCTGAACTGAATGGCATAACCCCTTTCTATCGAATGCAGAACCCACTGAGATATTTTTGGAAGACTTTTCCACTCTGCCAGAAAATCTACTAAGTTTACCAGCCTCTCGAGGCTGGCCTCTGGAATATTTTGAGCAGCAGACACAGCGCCCTGTAATGGCGCACCGGCAGGGGACGACTGGTCTGACTGCTCTAAACCCCTCCTCAGAGGGGGTGAGCGTCCCTCGGGAAAGCGCTCGCTGGGCCCGTCTGTGCCCCGACACGAAGGCGGGGTTGGCAGAAGGGACCCCTGAGGGCACCGTGAGAGAACGGGCACCGTCTGAAGCGGTGAACACCTCCCTCTCACGGTGGGGACCACCCTCAGCATCCTGACACCAGTGGCGTCAGGACTTCTTAGACGAAGCCTTCCTAGCCATAATGACTGTCCTCAGATCAGTCTTACCACTAGAAGGCTTCGCCTGAGACAGTCCCAGGAGCTGGATAACACAAAAACTACCCAAACACTGGGTTGTTATGTCTTACCCAGGATCTGGATAACACAAAAACTACCCAAACACTGGGTTGTTATGTCTTACCCAGGATCTGGATAACACAAAAACTACGCAAACACTGGGTTGTTATGTCTTACCCAGGATCTGGATAGCACAATAACTACCCAAACACTGGGTTGTTATGTCTTACCCAGGATCTGGATAGCACAAAAACTACGCAAACACTGGGTTGTTATGTCTTACCCAGGATCTGGATAACACAAAAACTACGCAAACACTGGGTTTTTATGTCTTACCCAGGATCTGGATAACATAAAAACTACCCAAACACTGGGTTGTTACGTCTTACCCAGGATCTGGATAACACAAAAACCACCCAAACACCGGGTTGGTGCGTCTTACCCAGGATCTGGGTAACGCAAAACTACCCAAACACAAAAAAATAAAAAGAACCCAAAAAATGTACCCAAAAGGCTCAACCCAGGAATTGAGTAGAAAAAATAACGCAAGACTTTTTAGAGTGTGGCATTCACATAACAATTATGATTTATATTATGTGAGTGTTTATGTTTCTGGTAGACCTAACCTCATGTGTTTAGGTGATGAATTAGGTGAAGGCTTGACTATAAAAGTGAGTTTTTACTCTAGAATTAATTTGCCAGTGTGTCGGATACAGAGCAATGCTGGAATGGCTATTCCTGAGTTTAGGAGCCAAACAAAGACATTGATCTTCCTCCTGCAGAGAGTGTTGCAGTCACTGTAAGCGGACTGTAGTGCAGGGGTGTGCGAGTGTCACGACTCGCGTACAGTCGAAAAGCCATATTTCTGCATCTGCCTGGATCACCAATCACCAGTTTATGATGACCTCACCCATGTCCCATCGTTCTCTCTCTCTCCTGACAGTATGAGTACTTTAATGCAGTGTTGATCAACGAGGTGGATGACGAGGGCAAGAGCGTGGAGCTGGGTGGAGAATTCATCCTGCAGCCCAATGAACATTTCAATAACCTGTCTGTGAACCTCAGCCTCAGTGTGGTCCAGGTGCCCACGAACATGTACAACAAAGGTATGATCAGCATCGCACTCTAGACACATCACTCACTCCAAGATGACGGACAACAACATAATGGTTTAGACACTCTAGGTTTATATACACATTTATTTAGTAGTCAGTTCCAGGCCCCTAATTTGATTGGCCATACAATGTTCAAATACTGCTGATATTTCATATAACAATACTGGAACGATCCGAGGAAGACGGAGATGACAAGTTTGTTTAATAAATAACTAAATAAATACAGCCAACATAATGTGTTGCTACAGTTTAAAGCCCTCTAAATACACTATTTTACAAAGACAAAACTGTTTGAGAATTGATAAGAATTTAAAAGGTAAGAGATTGATAAATTAAGTGCAAGCAGTATTCTAAAAGAAAAAGCAACAAAAAATATGCAAAAGATTGTGGTGGGCTTAATAACGTCACTTTCCCAATTCACTAGATGTAATTACACAGCATTATTAGACTTAATTCAAGATACACATTTGTAGTATTAACAATATAAAATATTACGGATCTCACTAAGAAATGGATGTATAAATTGTAGTCATTCTCCTGACTTCCATTCATTTTGTATGCAAATTATTTTTGCAAATCATTGAAGAGGCAAATGAGTGTAAATATGCAAAGTACCAGGAACAGCTGTAATGCTATTAGCGACATTCATAATTTCACTTGTAAAAATCCAACAATAAATAACTACTACTTAAAAAAAAATTTTACGAAACAAAATTAGATATACTGCAGTGGCTAAAAGTGATGTCCGACCTTGAAAAATTAACATATTCAACCTTTATTCAAATACAATTAAAAATGTGATAAGATTTTGTAAGCATATCGTGTAGTCGTCCTTGGAGTTGATTGTTTTATTTGTGAAACCGAAATGAAAAAAAATTTAGTGACATAATTTTTGGGCAGTCTGACATAGAAGGAACTTATAAATACATGCAAAGCCAAGGTGTGTTTTACCGAGTCCGAGTCCGAGTCCGAGACCGAGTCTGAGATCGAGACCGAAACCGAGACCGAGTCCGAGTCCGAGTCCGAGACCGAGTCCGAGTCCGAGATCGAGACCGAGACCGAGACCGAGTCCGAGACCGAGACCGAGTCCTAGAACGAGACCGAGTCCGAGACCGAGTCCGAGACCGAGTTCGAGTCCGAGACCGAGTCCGAGACCGAGTCCGAGTCCGAGTCCGAGACCGAGACCGAGACCGAGTCCGAGACCGAGTCCGAGACCGAGTCCGAGACCGAGTCCGATTCCGAGACCGAGACCGAGACCGAGTCCGAGTCCGAGACCGAGTCCGAGACCGAGACCGAGACCGAGTCCGAGTCCGAGACCGAGACCGAGTCCGAGACCGAGTCCGAGACCGAGTCCGAGTCCGAGACCGAGACCGAGTCCGAGTCCGAGACCGAGTCCGAGACCGAGTCCGAGATCGAGTCCGAGACCGAGCCCGAGACCGAGACCGAGTCCGAGTCCAAGACCGAGACCGAGTCCAAGACCGAGACCGAGTCCGAGTCTGAGACCGAGTCCGAGTCCGAGACCGATTTCGAGACCAAGAACAAGACCGAGCCCGAGAACGAGTCCGAGTCCGAGTCCGAGATCGAGATCGAGTCCGAGTCCGAGTCCGAGAACGAGAACGAGTCCGAGTCCGAGATCGAGTCCGAGTCCGAGTCCGAGGGGACTTTCACACTGACAGTTTAGTTCGGAACGGGGCACAGTTCGCATGAAAAATCGCTAATGTGAACGCTGTCATGGGACCCAGGTGCGCACTGGGGTATCGAACTCGAGAGTGCCTGGAGGAGGTGGTCTGAGTTCGGTTGCTCCTGAACTGTGCTGCGATTCGCGTGTATGTGAAAACAACACGGACTCGGATGCGCACTTGTTCAGGAAGTAAAGGATCCTGCGCATGCGTTTTAGCCGATTATGATGTATTTAGTTAAATAAAACACACGTAAGGGATGAAGATTTACCCTGGATACGAGCAAGAGTGAGTCTGCAGTGTATTCACGCATAGTGCGTGCAATCAGGGCAACAAATTAATGGAAATCCACTGTCTCCTCAAAAGAGTCCATTTGCAAGCAGCGGAAAGACAGATTATGAGAAACACACACACAGTTAACCTGCGTTGTTTACTCAGCTATAAATAATAGCACCAAATTAATAAAAAAACACAATATATTGACCCACGTCGTGTTTTCTATCATGCGCCGTGCACGTTTGCAATGACGTAAGATGCACGCAAATGCACCAGAGTTCGATAGAATCAAGTTGAGTGTGAAACCAGACCAACGCTGCGGGGGGCGCCGGGAACAATCGCGCCCGGGCTCGGACCGCAGCAAACGAGCCCAGTGTAAAAGCCCCCCGAGTCCGAGACCGAGTCCGAGTCCGAGACCGAGTCCGAGTCCGAGATCGAGACCGAGACCGAGACCGAGACCGAGACCGAATCCGAGATCGAGTCCGAGACCGATTCCGAGTCCGAGACCGAGTCCGAGTCCGAGACCGAGTCCGAGACCGAGACCGAGACCGAGTCCGAGACCGAGACCGAGTCCGAGTCTGAGTCCGAGACCGAGTCCGAGTCCGAGACCGAGTCCGAGTCCGAGTCCGAGACCGAGACCGAGACCGAGACCGAGACCGAGTCCGAATCCGAGATCGAGTCCGAGACCGATTCCGAGTCCGAGACCGAGTCCGAGTCCGAGACCGAGTCCGAGACCGAGTCCGAGACCGATTTCGAGACCGAGTCCGAGACCGAGTCCGAGACCGAGTCCGAGACCGAGTCCGAGACCGAGACCGAGTCCGAGTCCGAGACCGAGACCGAGTCCGAGACTACAAAACTGGGACAACCCTTTTAGACCATTCATTATATTCATTATAATCACTGTAAATGTAACTTCAGAAAAAGGAAGATATAACGAGCATAAGGAGTCCCCAATGGAACCCAGAATGCATTGCATTTACACTGAAGGATTATTTTCTTTATTGTGTGGATAAAGCACCACTTTATTGAAGATTCTGCTGAGAGCTATCCCTCTCTCATCTTTCATATGCAAAATACACTCTTGGGTAAGACGCTTGCTTAATTGTATAAAAATGAAGCACTTTTATCAATGGACTGCTCAGCTAGGGAATATTAATAATTTGAGTGAGAGTATTTGCATTGATGTTTTTGTTTTATTTGTACTGCACTTTAAAGCTGCTGTACTGAAGATTATTTGGTTAAAATTGAGCTAGTACATCACATTAGTGTTGTGTTAGTGTTATTATGGTCTCTTTGCCTTACCTAATTCCACAATGGTAATCTTATCATACTGGTGTATAATTTGAGGTGTTTGCAGATCGGGTCAGTTACCCATGAGGCCATGGGATAGGAGTTGGTACAATAAATCAAAGTTAAGGATGGAAACTGCTAGTTTTTCTGTTTTATTTTGCTTTTTTAAATATGAAAATGATGTAATAGGATTTGTGTAGATTCAATGACTTAGACATTTTTTAGCAATTGAGAGGAAGCAATCTGATTGCTTACTTCAGAAGACAGTGATCAAAGAATGTTTTCTTTTGTATAGATTTCCAAAACTTAATAAATAAACTGGCCAATGCACTGACTTCCATGAAGTGCAGAGTCAGCTTTAGCATTGATTTAACCATGAAGGTGGGGTTCAGAGTTCAAATAATTCCAACACCTTGTTTCGTTACAGAATGAATCAGCATTTTTGAGTGAATTGGTTGAATGAAAGTCACTAATGAAGAGCGCCACCTACTGGCACAACAGTGTAACCTGAAGTGATTGGTGCTTTCGAAACACTGCTGCCTTTGTAAATCATTTGTTTTGAATGAGTGATTCAGAGTGTGTATCAAACCGCCAAAGTCACGTGATTCCAGTAAACAAGGGTTTATTATATAAAGTTTTGAAATTGCAATGGTTTGCCACTAGGGGGCGATCTCAGTGAACCCATGAACCAGTGTTTATATGGTTTATGGGATACTATGTGGTCTACAGGTATATGGATATTTATCTAATCCCAGATCAGTTCTATAAAGTTAAATTATTAATTGTTAAATTATTAATTGTTAAAGTTAATAATCACCTTTTTATAATACATTTTTACAATGTCCCTCAAGACTGGACAGCAGCTTTCCAGATATCAGAATGCCACAATTTTTTGAGATTTCATAATACTGTATTCACTGTTAAAAATGTACAAACCAATGAATTTCCGACTTGTGTTGCAGACTCAGCCATAATGAATGGGGTATACTGGTCAGAGGCTCTCAATACGGTGTTTGTGGACAACTTTAATAGAGACCCTTCTCTCATATGGCAGTACTTTGGTAGCGCCAAAGGTTTCTTCAGACAGTATCCAGGTAAGGTTTGTGTTGTTGCTGTTGTTTTCTGTTTCTCATAGGCTGGCAAGGTTCATATAGAGTTTGGAAAATGCTTGATTTTACCTGATAAGATTTCAAGGTTTGAAATGTGCCTCAATTTTGAATATGTACTTTGAAAATGCTTTATATTTGTACCTTAGAATGTCTAGTGTGATTAAGAAGAAGTAGCCCTTGCACATGGGGAGTCTCATTGCTCGGATGTAATTTTAGCGTGTAGAAGTACACGTGATGCATTACTTCAGTTCAGAGGAGACCGGATTCTTCATGACACTGTTTGACAGTCGACAGGGAGAGAAGTGTTCAGGAGAGCAACGACACGAAAGATATGAACGAGTGATCACATTAAATCTAAATGTACTCTGCTTTATTTTCTCCCTTGTGTCTGTGGAAATAATTGGTCCTTATTAGCGATGTACCAGTGTATCATACATCAATATCTGCTAGTAACAGTAATAATCTACACTATTAGACAGTGCTAACTGCTTAATGATAGCCGATAATCAACATTGATTATCCTCCTGTCCATCAAAAGGAAAACGCATTAGACAGTTCAGAATTGTTCAGAGAAGAAAAATATCTCTGTCTGACGTAGAATTGATTTGTCTGGTTTGCAAATGACTTGTGATGCGCAGCATGAAAACAAAACTCAAGCAAGGAACACAGTAATAATCGAATGCTCCCATTATAATCATCGAACATTTTTCCATGAAAGTTTGAGCCCAGATGTAGTGTGAGAGTTCTTGATTCCCGTGAACATTTATAGTCAACAAAGCTCTCTACTGAGCTATTGAGTGTTACACCATATACATTGCGATGTATAAAGATAAAATACATCAATGTTCAATAAATACTTGCATTTATTATTATAAATTATTCCACAAATTAACCCTTTCATGCATGAATTATGACAACCTCAGTCAGGATTTTTTCCCTGTGTTTTTATTGCTCATTAAAAACAAAAATTTAACTTTTATAATTTTTTACACGTATTTTTCAAAGATATTTTCAGATGTCCACTTGAGTAGACAGTATGCATTTTTGAAGAGATACCGTTTTAAAAATAATACAGTGATAAAAGTTATTCTGTTTGTATTTAACAAATCAATAAAATTATATAAAATCAGGTGAAAGCAATACAATATATACAAAAAAATATAATACAGCTTCAATTATTGCAAACACAAATAATTTTGTTCCCGTTAGACCAGAGAAGATGGAGAAGGACTTTCTCCACCGGCCAAACAATTTACACCTTAAAAATACAAGCAGCTTTTCTAACTTACAAGTCAGTCAAGTCTCCTTCATTTATATAGAGCTTTTAACAATATAGATTGTTTCAAAGCAGCTGTACAGTGATAGTAGGAAATTACAGTAACAGAGATTGTATAATCAAGTTGCGTTTTTTTAACAAGTGGTTTAATAATAGCCAGCATAAAAGTTTTTGGTACGTATCCTAGTGACAAAGATGAATTAATGATGTTAAGAAGAGGATCTATGACTTCTGGAAGCATCTCTTTCAGTAGTTTAGTCGATATAGGGTCTAACATACATGTTCTCGATTTAGATGATTTAATGAGTTTAGAAAATTCTTCCTCTCCTATAGCAATGAATGAATACAGTTTTTCGTCACTTTGACTACACTGCACTGTCTGATGCGGTACTGTAGTAGACGGTTCCATAGTTATAATTTTCTCCCTGATATTATCTATCTTATAAGTGAAGAAGGTTATAAAGTAATTACTGCTGAGCTGCTTGCAAACGTCTGGGGTTGAAACTTTATTTTTCGTTAGTTAAGCCACTGTTTCAATAAATACCTAGGGTTTTGTTTATTTTCTTCTAATAGGCTTGAAAAATAAGCAGATCTAGCAGCTTTTAAAGCCTCTCTGTATGCAATAGAGCTCTCCTTCCATGCAATCCGAAATACCTCTAGTTTTGTTTTCTTCCAGTTGCTCTCCATTATTCTGGCTGCTCTCTTAAGGGCCTGTGTGTGTGTGTGTGTGTGTGTGTGTGTGTGTGTGTGTGTGTGTGTGTGTGTGTGTGTGTGTGTGTGTGTGTGTGTGTGTGTGTGTGTGTGTGTGTGTGTGTGTGTGTGTGTGTGTGTGTGTGTGTGTGTGTGTGTGTGTGTGCTCATTGTACCACAGCGTTGGACTATTTTCTTTAATCTTCTTTAAGCGCAAAGGAGCAACTGTGTCTAAAGTGCTGGAAAAGAGAGAGTTAAAAGTTTCTGTCGCAATATCGAATTCTTCTAAGCTATCTGGGATGTTGAGATGATGAAACTGATTAGGAAGATTATTGATAAAGCAATCTTTAGTGGCAGAAGTGATAGGTCTAAAATATTTGTAACACGGAGTTGGCTTTGCAGCCTTGGCTAAATGAAGTTTACATGAGACTAGATAATGATCTGAGATGTCGTTGCTCTGCTGCAGAATTTCAACAGCATCAACATCTATTCCATGTGATAATATTAGATCTAGAGTATGATTACGACAATGAGTAGGTCCTGACACGTGTTGTCTAACTCCAATAGAGTTAAGAATGTCTTTAAATGCCAATCTCAATGCATCTTTTTCATTATCTACATGTATATTAAAATAAACCAACAATTAGGACTTTATCTGCAGCCAGTACTAACTCTAATAGAAAGTCAGCAAATTCTTTGATAAAGTCTGTATGGTGCCCTGGTGGCCTGTATACAGTAGCCATCACAAATCTTAAACTTGACTTATCATTTACACTATATATTGTTACATTAAGCACCAACACTTCAAAATAATTATATTTGAAACTAGACTTCTCAGTAATTCTGAAAATATTACTATAAATTACAGCAACACCCCCCTCTTTGCCTTTTAGACGAGGTTCATGTTTATAACAGTAATCATGGGGGGTGGACTCATTTAAAGTAATGTAATCGTCTGGTTTTAGCCAGGTTTCTGTCATACACAGCACATCTAGGTTATAATCTGTAATCATATCATTAACAATAAGTGCTTTTGAAGTAAGGGATCGAATATTCAGCAACCCAAGCTTAATCATTTGTTTTTTTTATCATTTTTGTTTTTTATCTGTTGAATTAAATTTTTACCCTTAAATTTTTTGTATTTCCTAATTCGGGGAACAGACACAGTCTCTATATGACGATATCTAGGTGAAAGAGTTTCTGTGTGATGATATCTAGGTGAAAGAGTCTCTATATGATGATATCTAGGTGAAATACTCTCTATATGACGATATCTAGGTGAAAGAGTCTCTATATGACGATATCTTGGTGAAAGAGTCTCTATATGATTATATCTAGGTGAAAGAGTCTCTATATGACGATATCTAGGTGAAAGAGTCTCTATATGATTATATCTAGGTGAAAGAGTCCCTATATGACGATATCTAGGTGAAAGAGTCTCTATATGACGATATCTAGGTGAAAGAGTCTCTATATGATTATATCTAGGTGAAAGAGTCTCTATATGATGATATCTAGGTGAAAGAGTCTCTATATGACGATATCTAGGTGAAAGAGTCTCTATATGATGATATCTAGGTGAAAGAGTCTCTATATGATTATATCTAGGTGAAAGAGTCTCTATATGATGATATCTAGGTGAAAGAGTCTCTATATGACGATATCTAGGTGAAATACTCTCTATATGACGATATCTAGGTGAAAGAGTTTCTATATGACGATATCTAGGTGAAAGAGTCTCTATATGATTATATCTAGGTGAAAGAGTCTATATGATGATATCTAGGTGAAATACTCTCTGTATGACGACATCTAGGTGAAAGAGTCTCTATATGACGATATCTAGGTGAAAGAGTCTCTATATGATTATATCTAGGTGAAAGAGTCTCTATGTGATTATATCTAGGTGAAAGAGTCTCTATATGATGATATCTAGGTGAAAGAGTCTCTATATGATGATATCTAGGTGAAATACTCTCTATATGACGATATCTAGGTGAAAGAGTCTCTATGTGATGATATCTAGGTGAAAGAGTCTCTATATGACGATATCTAGGTGAAAGAGTCTCTATATGACGATATCTAGGTGAAAGAGTCTCTATATGATGATATCTAGGTGAAAGAGTCTCTATATGATGATATCTAGGTGAAAGAGTCTCTATATGACGATATCTAGGTGAAAGAGTCTCTATGTGATTATATCTAGGTGAAAGAGTCTCTATATGATGATATCTAGGTGAAAGAGTCTCTATATGATGATATCTAGGTGAAAGAGTCTCTATATGATGATATCTAGGTGAAAGAGTCTCTATATGATGATATCTAGGTGAAATACTCTCTATATGACGATATCTAGGTGAAAGAGTCTCTATATGATGATATCTAGGTGAAAGAGTCTCTATATGACGATATCTAGGTGAAAGAGTCTCTATATGATGATATCTAGGTGAAAGAGTCTCTATCTGATGATATCTAGGTGAAAGAGTCTCTATATGATGATATCTAGGTGAAAGAGCCTCTATATGATGATATCTAGGTGAAAGAGTCTCTATATGATGATATCTAGGTGAAAGAGTCTCTATGTGATGATATCTAGGTGAAAGAGTCTCTATGTGATGATATCTAGGTGAAAGAGTCTCTATGTGATGATATCTAGGTGAAAGAGTCTCTATGTGATGATATCTAGGTGAAAGAGTCTCTATATGATGATATCTAGGTGAAAGAGTCTCTATATGATGGGGTTTATCTGACCTTGGTGACGTGAGACAGCTGGCAGACGGTCGGTTTAGCCAGTCTCTCTGCTTCTGGCCTGAGCCCCAGATTGTCATGTTACAGACATGAGGGTTTCTTCAAGAACTACAAGACTTAAAAAATCATCTACTACATTGCCCTTCCTACTCCTTAAAGTGGCAGTACCTTTGACCTTCTAATGTGAACAGGAAATATAGCTTTTTTCATTGAGACATTTTAAAATAAAATCTTCTTTTGAGTTCTGCACAAAAGAGAAAGTCACATCGATTTTGAACGTTAAGTTGAGTAAATGATGACAAAATGTTAATTTTTGGGTGAACTGTCCCTTCAAGTGTTTTACTCACACTTGAATAAATGGCAATTTCTCTTACCAGCCTAGATCTTTATACAGTTACATTCCAGTTACTATCTCAGAATAAAATGCATTAAGTTTTAATTTTGCTGCCATTTGACTCTAATCAGTTAAATAAATAAATAAAATCCTCTACCTTCACAGGTATAAAGTGGACACCTGATGAACATGGGGTTCTAGAATTTGACTGTCGAAATCGAAAATGGTAAGTTATTTTTTGCCCTCAGCTTTTAAAACCTGTTAACATCAAGCTGAGACAAAATGCATCTGTCGTTGCCTTGGTCATGGACTTGGAGGATGATCAGATATTTATTATAATTGTATTAACTTCGGTCAAATAGTGTGCTTGGCCAGCTACAGAGCAAAGTTAGCCAGGCAACAGACAAGTGACCAATCCTGAGTCACTACACACTCTACCAGCACGATTCAACACTGTTAGCCAACCGTGCCACGATTCCAGGCCGAGAACGGTTTGTAATCGTGCCATACCGTACCAGGCTCCAATGGAAATATAACTGGAACCATTCCTTACTGTTCATAGAACCGCTGAGCCCAACGGTGGAAAAGCTGGTAAAGTGTCAATTCATGTCAATTTAACTTGATTCCCAACTAAAGCCGCGTTTCCATTACCCTTCAATTTGCGCGAATTGAATTGTGAGTTGAAAATACATCAAATGGAAACACGTCAATTTCGCAAAAACGCCCATATCTCGCAAAAAAGTTTTTACGCTCGCATGAGGAGGTTTTTCTGGCAGGAATATTTCGCAAAACTACACTGGAAACAGTTTTACACCTATGTCTCCTTCGGTTAATAATAATGGCCAGTGCAGTGGCTGAGATATACGTAAACATGCTAACATCCGTTGCCATAATTGTTGGAATGACTTATTGTGAGAGGAAAAAAAAATACGTTTCAGCCGCATGAAAATGGCAACACTGTCATTTCGCAAAAGTTTTATATCGACATTTAGAAAATATCGCATAAGTTTTGCATAAATCTCAGATGGAAATGCGGCTTAAGATTGTCAACATAATTCTCATTTCTTAGTAACATCTCTGTCTCGCAGGTATATCCAGGCAGCGACGTCTCCTAAGGATGTGGTGATCCTGGTGGATGTGAGTGGCAGTATGAAGGGGCTACGGCTGACCATCGCGAGGCAGACCGTCTCCTCCATACTGGATACACTCGGGGATGATGACTTCTTCAACATTATTGCTGTGAGTTTAGATCAATATCAATGACCTCGGGTCATTTTGACCTGGAAATTTTCTTTGAATTTATTTTTTAAATTGAGTGTTCATCTGAGGGGTCCAAGACCCCAGGACTTTTGTCGCACTTGAATTACCAATACACACTAAAAAATGTAATGGATTCGAGGAGTTTTAAAAAGTAACGAATCCTTCTCTCGCAGGTCAGTTTGACCCCCTCAGGAATGAAAGGAATACGAGGAATGCTTCAGTTCACATAGAAAAACATAAAAATGCTCAAAATTCAAAATAAAATGCTAAAACTTTACCAAAAAATGTCTACATTGTCTACTGTACATGTGTATCTAAATGCATACTGAAGTAACTGACTTTAGGACCCAGAGGAACAGCTCATTTGCTCCATATAAAGCGATAAAGTCATCAAGAATCATGTTATATTATCAATTTTTTCACAAGTGGTCGGCATAGACTCCCAATGTGAGATATTTTGAGCTGAATTAAAAGAGTCATGCATGAAATGGTGAGCTGAAAAGATGAAAAGTTGAAAGAATGTGAGGAATGTGCTTAAATTACTATTTATTTATTATTTGTTGATTAAATCTAGTAATTTAAAGATAAATACACTAAAAAAGTAACAAAAAATCTCCCAAAAAATTGCATTAAAAATAGAAAAAATATTATTAAAATGAAATAAAATAAGAGAAAAAATGAAGCATAATTTTAGGGCTTCGGGTCATTTTTACCCGCGAGGGAAGAATTTGTTACAAAACGTGAGGGAAGGATGTGGGTTAAGTTAAAAGTCCTCTGTGGAACATTACCCACAATGCATATGTTTTGTGTGTGTCAGTACAACGAGGAGCTGCATTATGTGGAGCCGTGTCTGAATGGAACATTGGTTCAGGCTGACATTACCAACAAAAATGTAAGTGCATTTTCTGCTATACGTGTATATAAACCACAAATAATTGTTTTTGGCCAGCTTGTTGGTGTCAGGTTTGGTAAAAGAAGAATCAATAATGGGATAAACTTAAAATAGCTTTTCTGAAGCCCATGACTGGAAATGCATAATAAACTCATTTCAAGTTTGCGGGCGCACAAGGACAGAAGAAGCAGGAGAGAGAGAGTCCAGGGTCAGAACCATAAGTCAGACTGATGACCCGAGAACAGTTCGATGCCAGAGTCCGACAGGCCAGAACCAGAACCAGAACTGGAACCAGAACCAGAAGCAGAAGCAGAACCGGAACCAGAACCAGAACCAGAACCAGCCGGAAGAAAAACTACTCACATCAGTTTTTATTGTTGACTTTGAGCCTATAAGCAGCACTTTGAATCTTTTCTGGATAAAATAGGCTTTTACAGTAGATGCAGGATATCTATAACATCAATTTGGTAGTCAAGTCACCTTTTTTTATATAGCATTTTAAGCAGCTTTACAGAGATAACAGGAAAATAATGCAAGTTTGTTTCTAGAAGAAAATAGCGTCACAGTCCAGCTTAAGTAAGTTCAGTGATGGTTCATTTCTGTTGTAAAAAAACGTATTAATTTAGTTAATTTATATATATATAGCCGCTCTGGAGAAAACCGTGAAGTCATCGTCCAGCTCAGTTCAGTTGTCATATATAATGGTGTCAATGCAGGAGATCAGTAATATTGTTGAATATTAAATGTCCCCATATTAAAATTCATATTGAATATTAAAAGTCAAATGAAAAATAGAGTATGAACTATTTCAGTGTCTGTCCATATGTTTTCCTAACCAATTATTATTTTTTAATGAATTTGAAATGTTGCTGGACCAAGTTTCTTACGGTCAGGTTGTGTTTTGTGTTTTTCTCCACAGCATTTCCGTCAAAGTCTTAATAAGCTCTTCGCTAAAGGTATCGGCATGCTGGACCTGGCTCTGACTGAGGCCTTCGAACTCCTCAGTAATGTGAGCATACACACACACACACACACACACACACACACACACACACACACACACACACACACACACAGACACACACACACACACACACACACACACACTCACTCACACTCTCACACACTCTCACACACACTCACTCAGACTAGCACACGCACACGCAAACACACACACACACTTGCACACTTGCACAGGCACACACACACACACACACACACACACACACTAGCACACACACACACACACACACTAGCACACACACACGCGCGCACACACATACACGCACACACATGCACGCACACACGCACTAGCACACGCGCACACACACACACACACACTTTCCTGTGTTTCCTCGGTTACTAAGTATGTTCTCATGTGTCGCTATAGTTACCGATTAGGTTCTTCACCTGTGTCTAGTTTAGTTCCTCACTGCCCTGCGTATTTAAACACTCCTCAGCTAGCTTTTATTACTGATTATTAATCCCAACCTCTCATGATGTAATATGTGTGTGTGTTCAGTTTAATCAGACGGGCAGAGGCAGTGTGTGCAGTCAGGCCATCATGTTAGTGACGGATGGAGCCGTGGAAACGTATGACGCTGTGTTTGCTACGTACAACTGGCCCGACAGAAAGGTATGAAGAGTTTTTATAGGCCCAGTTTGCTAATAATCTTTCTGACCGGAATGCTTTAAATGTAGGAACAATCCTAGTCTCACACAGACGTTTTATGTATGTTCTCAATTGCAGACTGACAGATTTTTATAAGAGATTGTTCCCATTTCTTGTTCCCCAGTATTTCCATATAACAAATAATAATATTCAGTCTGGAAACTCTGCCCTCCAAATAGGGGTTAAGACTCTTACACGCGTTTATCCATCTCTGGTTTTTGCGAACCTCTAGGTATTTAAAAAACATTCTAACTCTAAATACATTTCCAAAGGTTGAAAATATGCTTCCTGAAAAAGCGTTTAGACCTTCTGAAAGCACAGGCGAAACACTGAATCCAGCTGAGCAGTTATGAAGAGAATCGGGACTATAGAGGTTATGCAATGCCGTCAGTTTCCCGCGGGAACACACACCCTCAGCCGGACTGAGTGGCAGAAGAGTCGCTGAGTGACTGGATTTAATAGAGGAAACTGCGAAAACGCCAGTAAAACAAAAGACTAGCATTTAATAGAGGAAACTGCGAAAACACCAGTAAAACAAAAGACTATCAGTTTAAACTAAAGGTTGGACTCGATATAGTGTTCCTTACAACTTACCAAAGATCCAGTGATCCGTGGATATTCACATGCAGAAGGAATCGTGTTTCCTTACATTTGTAGTGTTGTCTGTGACTTATTACAAGTAACTTGAGTTAAGTAATCAGATTACTTTTCCCAAGTAACTAGTAAAGTAACGCATTACTTTTAAAATTTACAACAAAATATCTGAGTTATTTTTTCAAAAATGTGTGTGTGTGTGTGTGTGTGTGTGTGTGTGTGTGTACATGATGGTTATTGTAGTTCTAGACTAAATGTGAGCGTGCATTTACTCATCTCACTTGCACAATTTTTTTTATATTTATAATAAATAAATAAAATAAGTGAAATGCAGAAATCAGAATATAATAATATTAGTATTAATATTATAATAATCTATAATAATTAGAATCTCTATTTTTTCAGAATTAATTAGTAGGAAATTACTAGTCATCCAGTTCCCTTACGAAGGGAACTCAACGATGCGTCCATCGACGCCATGGGAACGCCCCCAGCGTGACTGCGTCTGAAGCATCTATGTCAACTAGTCCAATGGAAAGAATGAGCGTCACGGGCGGGTGACGTCATGACCAGGAATTGATAAAAGCACATCCGGTGCAAACCGGCATTAGCTTCTGTTGCCTCAGCAAGCGATCTGTGTTATACTGTCTCTGTCTATTTATTGTTGTCTGTTGCAATTTATTCGGAAACGTTATGGCGAAACAAGTGTACAAGCAGTGTGTTCCTCCCTGCCCGCGTTATTTAACGGGTGGGGACACACACGAGCTTTGTGTCATTTGTTTGGGAGTGGAGCATGCGGTCTCAGCCTTCGAGGGGGCTGAGTGTCAACACTGTGAAATGCTACCGCTCCGCATGCTCCGCTCTCGCCTGTCACTCTTTGATGTAAAGAGTGGGCAGGCTCGCGATCCTCAGGGATCAGGACCCGCGTCTGCCGAGGCGGCGCGGAGAATGCATTCCTGGGGATCGCAAAAGGATCTTTCGGAGGGGTTGGAGACGGGTCCGCGGGCCTTTTCTCCTTCCTTACCCGGAAGATCCAGCGCTCTCCCCCCGGTGTCGGAAGCACGCACTGCGGTTTCTTCCGCCCGGGGAGAGAGCCCTCCATTACTTCAATGCTCTTCCTCCGAGGAGGTCGATGTTATGAGTATGGAGAGTGAAAGCACACACATGGGGGAAAGAGATTCACAATTTATTTCCCCAGCATATGATGAGCTGGTGGATGTTATGTCACGGGCTGTAGAGAAATTAAATATTGAATGGCCATCTGAGAATAAAGGCGCTCGTCCTAAAAGTAAATTAGATGAGCGCTTTTTATCTTCCACGACATTATCTCCACCACGAGGGCTTCCCTTTTTTCCCGATCTTCATAATGAAATATCGAAATCGTGGAATAAACCTTACTCTTCACGACTTTTTAGCCCTCAAGTTAACACTTATTCGAGAATAAGAGGGCTAAAAGAGTATGGTTATGAGGCGATGCCCCAGGCGGAACAGAATTTAGCCAGCTATCTTTCGCCTGGTCCCGCATCGTCCCTGAAAGCCTCGGCTTTGCCCACTAGACCGCTTAAAGCCACCTCGGTTTTAGTGGGCAAAGCTTATACGGCAGCAGGTCAAGCTGGAGCGTGTCTGCACACAATGGCAGTGCTTCAGGCTTATCAAGCTGACCTGCTGGGGGATCTGGATAGTAGTGAGGGAATTTCTCATGACGATATTCGAGAACTTCGTCGGGCTACCGATCTTTCTCTCAGGGCTACTAAGGAGACTGCCAGAGCAATTGGGCGGTCTATGGCAGCCTTGGTAGCTACTGAGAGACATTTATGGTTAAATCTGTCAGAGATTAAAGAAAAAGATCGAGCTTTTTTATTAGATGCTCCGCTTGAACCTTCTGGTCTCTTCGGCGACGCAGTCCACGCGGTCGTCGAGAGATTTCAGGAGTCTAAAAAACAAGCTGACGCTTTTAAAAAGTTTATCCCTCGCCGTGTCCAGCCCCCTGGGGCTGCTGGGCGTGAGCAGCCCCAGCCGTCGAGCTCATCATATCGTGTGCATCAGAAAGAGAGTGTTGCATCTCGTGCACCTCCACGTAGAGACTGGAGACAGACGCAACCCTCTCAACCGAAGTCTTCTAAGTCGAAGCCGGATCTGAGGACCGTTCTTCAGGCGAAGAAGACTTCGGTTAAAAAAAAAAAGGTCCTGATGTTCACGCATCAGGCCTGTGAGGACAGCCCCGACCGAAGTGGAGCGGTGTACACCTCATTTTACGGTGCCCGTTCCATTTCGGGGTCCTCACGAGACCGTTCTGCCAACCCTGCCACCCTCGGTGCTTCAGGGCGCAGCGGTCTCCAGCGAGTCGCTGATGCTATGCTGCGGCACAGCATCGGTTTCGCGCCCTCTGAGGGGGGCCTTAGAGCGGCCAGTTCAGGTAGTTCCTGCCATTATGTTTCAGGCTCCGGAATTGGCTGTCTCGATAACACCAGAGACCAGCCTCGAGAGGCTGGTTCCCTTAGTAAATTTTCTGGCAGCGTGGAAGCTTCTGCCGAATATTTCTCATTGGGTCCTGCAGATTGTAGAGAAAGGATACAGAATCCAGTTTGGTTCTCGTCCTCCTCGTTACAACGGGGTGCTGCCCACAGTGGTGCATCCCGAGCAGGCTCTGGTAATGGAGCAAGAGGTAAAGGCCCTGTTAGCAAAGGAAGCTATAGAACAGGTGTACTCACCCGACAGAGAGTCGGGTTTTTACAGCCGTTATTTCATTGTTCCAAAAAAGGATGGGGGGTTGCGTCCCATTTTAGATCTTCGTCTGTTGAATCGTTCAGTACAGAAACTCAAGTTCAAGATGCTGACACTCAAACAGATCGCGACTCAAATCAGATCCGAGGACTGGTTTGTCACGATAGATCTGAACGACGCCTACTTCCATATCTCCATCCTCCCTCAGCACAGGAAGTTCCTAAGGTTTTCTTTCGGGGGCAAAGAATACCAATATCGGGTTCTTCCTTTCGGTCTAGCTTTATCACCCCGCACGTTCACGAAATGCGTGGATGCAGCTCTAGCCCCTCTCAGGCTTCAGGGCATACGTATTCTGAACTACATCGACGACTGGCTGGTTCTGGCGGAATCAGAGCAGTCGGCGGTTCGGCACCGAGGTGTCGTTCTCGCTCATATGCAGATGTTGGGGTTGAGGCTCAACGCCAAGAAGAGTGTTCTTTCTCCAGTACAGAGAACCACTTTCCTTGGTGTGGTATGGGATTCAGTGACGATGCGGGCCACTCTATCGCCCGTTCGTGTAGCTGCTATCCTGACAGCCACCAAAGAGCTAAAGCTAGGCCAGTCACGCACTGTGAAACAGTTCGAGAGACTGTTGGGTCTCTTGGCGGCAGCGTCCAACGTGATTCCTTTTGGCCTGCTGTACATGAGACCTTTACAGTGGTGGCTAAGGACCAGAGGGTTCTCCCCGAGGGGAAACCCACTTCGTATGATCAAGGTCACGCGGCGGTGCCTTCGTGCCTTAATTATATGGAGGAAACATTGGTTCTTAACCCAGGGTCCGGTATTGGGAGCTCTTTGCCATCGTGTTACGATCTCGACAGATGCTTCCCTCACCGGCTGGGGAGCGGTAATGGAAGGCCGCTCGGTTCAGGGTCTGTGGAAAAGTCATCATCTTTCGTGGCACATCAATTGCCTGGAGATGATGGCTGTCTTCAATGCGTTGAGACGGTTTCTCCCAGACCTGAGGGGCCATCATGTGCTTGTACGAACAGACAACACATCAGTGGTCTCTTATCTGAACCGTCAGGGGGGTCTGCGGTCGCGTCCGCTCTGCAAACTGGCGCACCAGATCCTCCTGTGGTCTCTGGGGAAGGTACTCTCCCTGAGGGCAGTGTATATTCCTGGGGACCAGAATGTGGGGGCAGACATCCTGTCGAGGCAGGAGCTGAGGCCAGGGGATTGGAGACTCCACCCCGAGGCGGTGGAGAAAATTTGGGAGTTTTACGGCCAAGCAGAGGTGGATCTGTTTGCGTCTCAGCACACGACGCACTGTCCACTTTGGTTCTCCCTTACTCACCCAGCCCCCCTGGGGCTGGATGCTATGGTGCAGACGTGGCCGAGGCTACGTCTGTACGCATTTCCCCCTGTTGCTCTGCTCCCAGGAGTTCTGGAACGAGTCCGCCAGTACGGAATAAGCCTACTGCTTGTAGCACCACGCTGGCCGAGTCGGATCTGGTTTGCGGACCTGATCCATCTCTTAGACGGTCCTCCCTTGGAGATCCCGATCAGGAGAGACCTTCTGTCTCAGGCCGGGGGCACAATATTTCACCCTCGGCCAGAGATTTGGAACCTGTGGGTTTGGCCTCTGAGGGGGCCCAACTCATAGAGAGTGTTCTCTCAGCTGAGGCTGCTGAGACCATCCTAAGCTCCAGAGCTCCAGCTACTAGGAAACTATATGCGCTGAAATGGAAAGTTTTTTCTGTATGGTGTCACCGACATCAGTGGGATCCGGTTAACTGTTCTGTGAACACAGTACTCGAGTTCTTGCAGGAGCGCTCTACGTCAGGTTTATGTCCTTCCACACTTAAGGTTTACGTGGCGGCCATTGCGGCTTACCACGCCCTGGTTGGGGGTACATCGTTGGGTCGAGACCCCCTGATTACACGTTTCCTTCGTGGCACACTGAGGCTGAGGCCTGCAACTCGCACTAGGGTGCCAGCTTGGGATTTGGCATTAGTACTAGAAGGCCTGTCTAGGGCTCCATTCGAGCCCTTAGATTCGGTTTCAGAGAAATTTCTTACCCTTAAGACTATCTTTCTGCTAGCTATTTCGTCCCTTAAGAGAGTTGGAGACCTTCAGGCCCTTTCGGTTTCCCCCACTTGCCTTGAGTTTGCACCGGGGATGGTCAAGGCATTCTTATATCCAAAACAGGGATACGTCCCTAAGGTGCCGACCTTGATTCCGAGGCCTATCGTGCTGCAGGCTTTCTGTCCTCCTCCTTTTACATCTGCGGACCAGGAAAGGCTGAACCTCTTGTGTCCAGTGCGAGCACTGGATACTTATGTTCATCGGACATCTTCTATGAGGAAGTCCGACCAGTTATTTATTTGCTTTGGATCACCTAAGAAGGGTCTTCCTGCTTCTAAACAGACGGTTAGCAAGTGGATAGTCGAGGCTATTTCACTTGCATACGAGTACTCTGACCATCCGTGTCCCTTGGTGGTCAGAGCTCACTCAACGAGGGGTATGGCGGCCTCTAAAGCCTTGTTATTTGGGGTTTCCCTCCAAGACGTTTGTGATGCGGCAGGCTGGTCCTCACCGCTCACATTCGTCAGGTTTTACAGTTTGGACCTGGATGCTGCCCCAGGTTCTCAGGTGCTTAGTGCTTAGTTACAACAGACTGACACTCAGGTACTTGGAATTCTGGCGCTTTGGGTATTCTCGTTCCCATGGCGTCGATGGACGCATCGTTGAGTTCCCTTCGTAAGGGAACGTCTCAGGTTACTATTGTAACCATAGTTCCCTGAGAACAGGGAACGAGACGATGCGTCACCCTGCCATACTTCCTGCATCCCTGTGATCGGCTTGCTTCGGCAATTTTCGAAGCTAATGCCGGTTTGCACCGGATGTGCTTTTATCAATTCCTGGTCATGACGTCACCCGCCCGTGACGCTCATTCTTTCCATTGGACTAGTTGACATAGATGCTTCAGACGCAGTCACGCTGGGGGCGTTCCCATGGCGTCGATGGACGCATCGTCTCGTTCCCTGTTCTCAGGGAACTATGGTTACAATAGTAACCTGAGACGTTTTTTATATCAGCTATACATTCCATTTATTTTTGTGGATTGCTAAGTTTCGTCAGGGCGTGAAGAAATATAGAACTGAGTATCATCAGCATAACACTGAAAACTAATTCCATGTTTCCTAATGATATCTCCTAAGGATAGCATGTACAGAGTGAACAGCAGCGGTCCTAGTACTGAGCCTTGTGGTACGCCATACTGAACTTTTGACCGATAAGACATCTCTTAATTTACTGCTACAAACTGATAACGGTCAGATAAATATGATTTAAACCATGCTAGTGCAATTCCACTAATGCCAACATAATTTTTGAGTCTATTTAAAAGAATGTTGTGGTCGATAGTGTCAAATGCAGCACTAAGATCGAGTAACACTGATAGAGAGATACAACCACGTTCGGATGATAAGAGCAAATCATTAGTGACTCTAATGAGTGCTGTGGTACGTAACCTAATGACAAAGATGAATTAATGATATTGAGAAGTGGATCTATGACCTCTGGAAGCATCTCTTTCAATAGTTTAGTCGGTATAGGGTCTAACATACATGTTGTCGATTTAGATGATTTAACGAGTTTAGAAAATTCTCCTTCTCCTATATCAACGAATGAATCGAATTTTTCGTCAGTGAGACTATAATGCACTCCCTGATGCGATGCTGTAGTAGACGGTTGCATAGTTATAATTTTCTCCCTGATATTATCAATCTTGTAAGTAAAGAAGTTCCTAAAGTCATTACTGCTGTGCTGCTCGTTGTACAACGGCGTTGGACTATTTTCTTTAATCTTCTTTAAGCGCAGCGGAGCAACTGTGTCTAAAGTGCTGGAAAATAGAGAGTTAAAAGTTTCTGTTGCAATATCGAGTTCTTCTAAGCTATCTGGGATGCTGAGATGATGAAACTGATCAGGAAGATTATTAATAAAGCAATCTTTAGTGGCAGAAGTGATAGGTCTAACATATTTGTAACACGGAGTCAGCTTTGCAGCCTTGGCTAAATGTAATTTACATGAGACTAGATAATGATCTGAGATGTCGTCGCTCTGCTGCAGAATTTCAACAGCATCAACATTGATTCCATGTGATAATATTAGATCTAGAGTATGATTACGACAATGAGTAGGTCCTGACACGTGTTGTCTAATTCTAATAGAGTTCAGAATGTCTTTAAATGCCAATCCCATTGCATCTTTTTCATTATCTACATGTATATTAAAATCACCAACAATTAGGACTTTATCTGCAGCCAGTACTAACTCTAATAGAAAGTCAGCAAATTCTTTGATAAAGTCTGTATGGTGCCCTGGTGGACTGTATATAGTGGCCAGCACAAATCTTAAACGTGAATTATCATTTACACTAGATATTGTTAAATTAAGCACCAACACTTCAAAATAATTATATTTGAAACTAGACTTCTTAGTAATTCTGAAAATATTACTATAAATTACAGCAACACCCCCCACCTCCCCTGTCTGTAAAAATATGCCTCAGATTTCTTTTCAAATTTAGTTGATCAGTCGATCTCAAAACTCTTTCCCATTTTAGATGATTTGTGTTTTCCGCGGCATTCACGCTGAAAACCAAAGCAGCCGCTCAGTGTTTGTAACCGCAGTCACTCCGGCAGACAGTGACATCTCGCACATACACTCTATTGGAATGGAGAAAATGGTTTCTTTATTGCCAACATGAGGTCTAAAGTCCAGCCATATCCTCACAACAGGGTTGAGTGAACACGAAAATACACCATTCGAAACAGTAGCTTATTGTGGTAGTACTGGGGTACAGTTATGGAATGAAACGATACCGTGGTACTTGACATTTTTTAATTTTTTCCATATTCATATACATATATATATATATGGTATTTCAATGTCCAGAAAGTAAATCAGTGATGACATGGTACTTTCAGTGTTTTTGTGTGCTTTGATAGACTTTGCAGGTTGTTTCAGTAGATTACAAGTAAATGTTCACTTCATCCATAGCACATCTGCATTACTGTTTTATGGGGAGAGAAACTTCTCCAAACAATTCATAAACTGATCGAGACAAATTACCTGTCTGACAAATTTTGATTTGTGAATTTTCTGATGAATTTTATATCAGATGCTAAAGAAAAAAACAGAAAATGGTTGTGAGGAACATGTAAATGTTTCTTATGTCAATATTCAGTATCTCTTTTACAGTCGTGCTTCACTGGATCTGGTGGCAGGCGCAGTTTAAACATGCTGAAATAAGCCTGGTAAAAAGGCTTCCTGGTGTGAGCCAATATCGTGTTCTTTTGTTCATCTCCCTCAATCACGCTGTTATTGTTCCCTTCATGTGCAACACTGATAATGCATCCCTCGCTCGGCATGGCGAATGTCTTCCTCGTGGTCTGAATCTACTTCTACTTTGAGTGAATGCTTCACACTGATTGGTTGTAGTGCTAGTGGTTCTTTGTATTCTACATTAAACCAATGAAAACCTTCATTAATCCAATTTGCCATGCAATGACACCTTTATATCGACTTTTAAAGTTTCCATGTAATCAATAATTTTATCCCTTAAAACTCATCTTTGTTCACTAAAATGACATATCTAATTGTTTTTTCCTTAAAAAAAATGTCTTCATGCCTTAAAATATCTTGAAAGTAACTCGACACCCTTGCCTAATTTAGTATTCGCGGTTCTATGAATATGCAAATGAGGCCCGCCTCCACTCACTCAGAGATCCATTCGTTGACGATCAAACGTTGATCTGATTGGTTACAAGGTAGTTTGTGACGTCAGAAACACCAGCGATTTCAAACTGTGTTTTTGAGACTGTCTTTGGTTCACTGCAGTTTTAAGGAGAAAATACTCAGCAATGCTGTCGACTTATGAATTTACACATGGTTTGTCTTAAAGCATATTAAAAACTCCACATAGACATATTAACAACATTAAGAACCAACCCTGATCTAACACAAAATCCAGCTAATCAAACCCTTCAGGATCGCACGCAAGTTGGATCTAAACTCCTAAAGTAGGAGTGCTTTAAAAACAGAAACTATTATTTTTAAATAAATGAGGCGAAGAGGTAATTTTCCACAGGGATTATTAAATCCAGTATTGATTATCCATCAGGGGTCCCTAACTGCTGAACAATAGGAGTCAAGGTACACAGGCCACGTCCCAAATATCACCCTAAACCCTTGTGTCTTTCTTTGAGTTGGTTTGACTGTGGGGTAGAAGCTCGTCTCAGAGCTCAGGTCCACTTCCAGTTCCAGCGACAGCACGAACACCGGCAGCTGAACTATAATAATACTGGCAAATGCTCCAGTGCATATCTGTGTTTGTACTCTGGAGAGCATCAGAGGTGTTGAGAGCGCTGAGAAATCAGAGGTGTTTAAGGTTACTCAGAATCCACTAACATATATAATACCTCTCAAAACCCCTCAGTGCTGATGACGCGTTCAAATCCTCATGATGCTAATTTTTTGCATCATTACTCCAGTCTTCAGTGTCACATGAATAAAAATTATTCTAATATGCTGATTTTCTCCTGAAGAAACATTTATGATTATTATAGAACACTGTGTTTTTTTTGCAATTCCATTTGTTGCCTTGAGGTGCAAAAACACTGTAAATTAGTTCTGCCATTTCTAATGCAATGACCTCTGATTTACTCTACCAAATCATCATAGATTGTTTTGTTTGTTTTCAAATCATTATTACAAAGTAGCTTTAATCGTTTGGCAACGTTTATCGAAGCTCAAAGATTACAGAGTAAAGTAATTATGTGCTGGTGTGTTATCTGCTGTTGAGGGATTGAACATGACCTAAGCTCTCTCTCTTTTCTCTCTCTCTCTCTCTCTCTCTCTCTCTCTCTCTCTCTCTCTCTCTCTCTCTCTCTCTCTCTCTCTCTCTCTCTCTCTCTCTCTCTCTCTCTCTCTCTCTCTCTATCTCTGCAGGTGCGTGTGTTCCCGTACCTGATCGGTCGAGAGTCTGCCTTCGCTGATAATCTCAAATGGATGGCTTGTGCAAATAAAGGTTAGTCTAGATCATTCTAACTCATGCAGATCTGTAATCCATTTTATTTGCTGAAAATTGAACTTTGAAAGAATAACTGGTAACACTTTACAATAAGGTTCATTAGTTAACATTAGGTCTTCTACAGTCGCTCATGTTTAACGTTACGTCGACGTGACGACGTAATTGAGATCACTTCAGGGAGCCCTATCATCTTCGAGTGTCTACAGAATGAGCCAATGAACTTTGGCGTGCGTGAATCGCGTCACGGGCCACGCCCCGCGGGTATAAACACGGAAGCGGGAGCACGCACCTTTGTCTTTTACTTCGGAGCCAAGTGGTTTCAATTGACTTCACAAGTGCTGCAATAGAGACTCTGCAAGGTTGGAAATTAAGAAAAACTCTGTTCCAGTGATGGCGTGATCAGCGGTGGCCGCGAGCACTACAGCTCACAAACTGCTGTTTTCACAGCATTACATTCTGTGTGTGTGTCGGTTCGGTGTCGGTTCGGTGAGGGCTTCCCTGCTGAGCCAGTCTCCATGGGACCCTCATGCCTCACAGCCACAGTAGCCGATGGAGCCTGGTCCTTCGTATGGACGACCAGCGTTTCCTTTGGGGCTCCAGCTGATGACCAGATGTCAGTCACAGCATCGAAGGGGGAGCTCCAGTCCTCTGGAGATGAAGATTTGGCTGCGTAGCCCCCTTCGGGGAGCTTAACGTTACCTGAGTCAGATCCAGATTGGGCAGCTATGCTTTCCCGGGCCACCGAGAAGGTCGGGCTTGTGTGGAATCGTCCACCACTTCCCGAACCCTCTCGGTTGGACGATTGGTTTCTCGGGGCGGGCCGTGTGGTTCTCAGCTCGCTAACCCGGGGCCATTCTTGCCGGAGGTTCATGAGGAGCTCACTAGGATGTGGACTGCGCCATATCCTAGTGGCTCCTCCCTCCTCACCACCCTTGATGACTCCCTCCTCACCACCCTTGATGACGTAGGACAGGGGTGCCCAACCCTGCTCCTGCCGATCCACTGTCCTGCACAGTTCATCTCCAACCCTAATCAAACACACCTGCCTTTCATTTCAAGTGATCCTGAAGACCTTAATTGGTTGCTTCAGGTGTGTTTGATTAGGGTTGGAGATGAACTGTGCAGGACAGTCGATCGGCAGCAGCAGGATTGGGCAGAGCCTGTGGACAGGCTGCTTCCGCCCTCCATGCCATGGCACTCCTGCAGGTCCACCAGGCCCAGGTTGTCATGGACATGCACGAGGGTGGGTCTAACCCAGAGCTCCCCTGGGGACTCCGTGCGGTAACCGACCTCATCCTCCAGGCGACGAAGGAAACTGCACGTTCCGTTGGTCAGGCGATGTCCACCTTGGTGATCCAGGAACGCCACCTTTGGCTCACCCTGGTAGACGTGAAGGAGACCAATAAATATCGGTTCCTAGACTTCTCCCTCTCCAAGGTTGGGTTATTTGGCGACACAGTCAAGAGATTCGCCCAACAGTTCTCGGCTGCCCAGAAGCAGACGGCCCGCTGCAGCCCCTCCGTCCGCTCGTCGCCGAGGTTGACCTCCTGCGGCGTCCTCCGCTCCCGTTAAGCCATATTAATAACTTTTTTGCAACAAAAATGAAACCTCACTGAACTTACTTAAACTGGACTCTGACGCTATTTTCTTTTGGAAACAAACTTTGTTGCATTATTTTCCTGTTATCTCTGTAAAGCTGCTTTGAAACAATCTGTATTGTGAAAATCGCTATATAAATAAATGTGTCTTGACTTGACCACCCAGGCCACTGTTTGGAGCCAGCCGTAGGAAATCGACTCCGCCCATCCAGGCCGCTGCCAAACCAGGTGGCAAGCGAAGGTGCAAACAACCCTGAGAAGGGCAACCTAGAGGTAGATCAGACTGCACTTCAGGAGATGGTGAACGTGTCACTCCTTCCCCCGGTGGGGGGCCGGGCGGAGAATCTTTTGTTTGTTTTTCTTTTTGTTCTGCCATTGAATTCCCACAATTTCAATAAAAGAGCAGTTTCTGAAACTTCTGGGTCCAAAGAGGGCGTGTTTGGTGGTGTATGAAGCTATGCCTTGCCACCCTCAGGCCCCTCTTTTATCGCCAGCGAGCAGCAGTGGCTGTGTCCCGGACGCACCCAAGAGGCCTCCGCACACTCACTCTGCCCCTCGACGGAAGCAGGTAAGTGTTGCACTACACTCTCAGACCCCACTTAGGGCCGCTATGCAGCCCGAGTCGGGTCCCTGCCTTCTGCCCCACTGCAGGTACGTCTGTTGTACCGTTGGTCCCACTTGCATGGTGTCTAGGAGCCTAGCTAGCACTTCCCAGCCCGTCTCGCTGGCTCATCCGTACCATCAGACTCGGCTATGCGATTCAGTTCGCCCGGCGCCCCCCAGCCTTCAGGGGCATTCAGTTCACCCGTGATCTGGCGGACAATGCCCCTGTGCTCTGTGCATCTACTGTAGTAGGACGCGATCGAGCCGGTCCCTCCAGCCGATATGAACACCGGCTTCTACAGCTCGTACTTCATTGTACCCAAGACATGCGGTGGGTTACGACCAATCTTGGACCTGCATTTCCTGAAATAGTCTGTTTACAGGCTGCCGTTTAAGATTCGTAGAAGCACATTTTCAAATGCATCCGTCCTTAAGATTGGTCTGTAGCGATCAACCTGAAGGACACGTACATTCATGTCTCGATTTTCCCTCGACACAGACACTTTCTTCTCTTTGCGTTCGAGGGACGGGCATATCAGTACAAAGTCTTACCCTTCGGGCTGGCCCTGTCGCCCCGTGTCTTCACGAAAGTCTTTGAGGTGGCCATGGCTCTCATGTGCGAGTGTGGTGTTTGCATCCTCAACTACCTCGACGACTGGCTCATTCTGGCGCAGTCGAGAGAGCAGTTGTGTGAACACAGGGACGTGGTGCTCAGTCACCTCAGCCACCTAGGGCTTCGGGTCAACTGGGAAAAGAGCAAACTCACCCCCGTGCAGAGGATCTCTTTTCTCGGTATGGAGCTGGACTCGATCAACATGACAGCGCGCCTCACCCAGGCCCACGTCCAGCCAGTGTTGAAGTGCGTGAGCTCGCTCAGATGCAGGACAGCGGCACCACTGAAACTGTTTCATACCCCTTTTCCACCAAGGCAGAGCTGGTGCTGGTTCGGAGCCAGAGCCTAGGTTCAAATTGGTTCTTTGTTTTTCGACCACCAAAGCACCAGCTCCGAACCAGTAAAAGTGGTTCTTAAGTAGCACCAAATCATTGCTGGTCTAGAAGTAAGAACCGCTTACGTCAGCAGCTGGGGGCGGGGTTACCATGACCAACAAGACAAACAGAAACTTGTGACCGCCATTTTTTAAATAGCAGCTAGTCGTGCTAATAGCAGCTCGATTCTAATCTCCGTTAATGTAAGTTACAGCGAGCTGCATGAACGTGCTGGATTCGCCGTGTTTGGATACCGATGTAGGTTTGCAAAGCCATGAGCATAAATAGTAACGCAACGACTGCCATTGTTGATGGAAGGCTTGTTCGAGATGCATCGGAGCGGCATGGACTGATCGGAGCTGCTGTAGTGATTGGAGAGCATACGACTCCTTCTGCTTTTGGATCGCTCTCGCAGTTCGAGATTCACAGTGCCGAACCATCTCGAAGAAGCCTGGTGTGTTTGTGTGTGCCGTGCCAGCGTTGCTGGGCAACATGAGATGTATACAGTGACGTAAGATCTGGCTCTGTGATGGCTCTCTAGCCTGTGGAAAGGCAAACCGGTTCTTTGAAAGCTCGTCAGTCGAACCAACTTCAAACCGGCACTAGCTCTAGCTCTGAACCAGCACCTGGTTCTTGTTGGTGGAAAAGGGGTATCAGAGGCTCCTGGGCATATGGCATCTGCAGCCCGATTTAGTCGTCACGTCGACGTAACGTCTCCCGTTCCCTCCTACAGGGAATGAGTTAATTACCTTAGGTAACATGAAATAAGAATGAAAAATACTTCTTCAGCATTTATTAATCTTAGTTAATATTAATTTCAACATTTACTAATACGTTATTGAATCAAAAGTTGTATTAGTTAACATTAGTTTATGCACTGTGAACTAACATGGACAAACAATGAACAGCTGTATTTTTATTAACTAACATTAATAAACATTAACAAATACTGTAACATATGTATTGCTCATTGTTAGTTCATGTTGGTTAATAGATTAATTAATGTTAACTAATGAACATTATTGTAAAGTGTTACCGAATAACCTGATCTCCACATGAGTGTATAGTGAAAACAGATCCTACACTCGTCTAAAGTTGCTCTGTTCAGTGTTTCTTCAAGTTAAAGTTATGGCTTGTGTATGAATTATTTTTTATACATTATGAATAATAATACTTTGATTGCTTATCTTGTAGTTTGTGTGTGTGCGCAGCGTTGCTTGGCTCTTTCTGTAGGTTGGCTGTGTTATGCACTGGGTCACACACTACATTTCCCAGGTGAAAAAGACGTACTGTTAAATGTATTGAAAATGCATTAAAGTATATTTGTATTGTACTAAAAACATAGTCACGTACATTTTTAATACATTTAATAGTACGTCTTTTTCTCCTGGGTTGCCTAAAGCTTTCATTGTGTTATTCATTCAGCACATTTCCTGCTTACATTAATGACCGCTGTAAATCGGTTTAAGCTCAAATTCTAGCATGTACACCCTAGTAGAAAATGTATATACCAAAATGTATTTGAAATAAATTTATTTTATGCTAAGTATACTACAAATACATTTACATATTTATGTACTTAAAGGGGCATTCGGCAACTCTAGCTATTTATTCGCTGATTTTCACTTTTGTTGTTGCATGTTTTCTCAACGAGCTCCCCCTACAGCTGTGAGGCGTCTATTTCACAACAATGTCGTAAAAAAAGCTCACTTGCGGCCCCTCCTCCCCCTTTCTACCACTGCTCATGTGCATTTGTTATTAGCGAAGCCGGCCAACTTTATCGTGTGGAGTGTGTCTACCGAGGTGGGTAATACATCATACACATTGAGGGCAGCGTGTGTGTTAATGTCGAATTGCCGTAAAGCAGTTTGTGTTTCTCGCTCGTTCTCGCTTCTCACGAGACTTCCTATTTCCAACTTACCGGGACGTTAGTCCTCATGTTGCAAGGTTGGTTTTCCGCCTAGGAACGTTTGGGGGGAGCGGGGGAAGCCACCATTCTCACCAGAACAGGTTATTAAACCATCCAAATGATTTCTAAACGGTTTTATTAAGCTGAAATAGTTACCGAATGCCCCTTTAATATAAATACGATGCAATTGTACTTTTAGTATACTAAATTTGTATACTTAAAATCTGCTAAATTATTCCAACTAATTTTGTACTTAATATACGTTAGTTATCCAGAAATAGTGCTGAAGTTCAGCTAAAGATACTGAAGTATGTTTGATTGTGCCAAAGTGGAACTATTGCGAGTATACTTTAGTACACTTTAAATATTTTGCATTTAAAGACTGATATTATACAGAGATCATACTATCTTTACTAAGAGTGATGGTAAAACACATTTTAGGCTTAATATTAAGAAATGTGTATTGTGCAATAAAGAAGTACTCCAAATAATGTTTATTTATAATATTTATATCACTAAATCTCAAGCAATATATCAGTAAATAAGTAAATGGATTTTTAGTATACTTGGTATGAAATAAATGTATTTCAAATACATTTATAGTTTTTTTCACTAAGGCATGTATGCATACGCACATCAGTGATTACTTGTGATAATTGTAATGGTTTTCTGTGTTGTCAGGTTATTTTACCCAGATCTCCACACTGGCAGATGTTCAGGAGAATGTGATGGAGTATCTGCATGTGCTCAGTCGACCCAAGGTCATAGATCGAGAGCATGACATGGTGTGGACAGAAGCCTACGCCGACAACACTGTGAGTGATCTGACATTTTGATGTTTTATTGTGAGTGGGATCCACATATAAATCGTTTTTAACCCTTTGAACCCCATGCACACAGAAGAATGAATTGTGCATCCTAAAACATTTGTACTGGTTTAAATGATTAATGCAAACTCATAAAAATGTCATTCCACTACAGGTGGTTATATTTGATTTGCAGTTATTCCACTTATCACATTTTTAGGATTTTTAGGTTTTTATTCAAAAGATGCTCATATTTGTAGCACTTCTATCACACAAGGTGATTTACTAATTTTGTGGTAGTCAGTTTACTGGTATTTGGGCATTATTTAACACTGGTAAAAAGCAAGTATTAACCCACTTTGCACTTGACAGAACTGCATCTGTTCTTTAATTCGCGCATTCAAGTCAAGTCACCTTTAATTATACAGCGCTTTTTACAATACAGAGTGTTTCAAAGCAGCTTTACAGAGATAACAGGAAAATAATGCAACTAAGTGTGTTTCTAGAAGAAAATAGCATCACAGTCCAGCTTAAGTAAGCTCAGTGATGTTTCATTTCGGTTGTTAAAAAGTTATTAATTTAGTTCAGTACCATATATATAGCCGCTCTGGAATTAACCCTGATGTCATCGTCCAGCTCAGTTCAGTTCTCACATTTTTTGTGTCAATGCAGGAGATCAATAATATTGTTGAATTGCATTGTCATTTAATCACCTGCAGAACTTTCTGCTTCCATCAACACTAGCTTTCTGCTTTCTGTTTAGTAAAGCTCGAAGTATCTTTCTCGAAACATCCTAACCACTGAAACTTTGTAACAGTTTGGAAAGAATGTATTGAAGTAATATCGAACTGCAATGCAGTTAACAAATAACCTGTGTGTGACCCTGGACCACAAAATCAGTCATAAGTCATATCAGTCATATTTTGTACATTTCCAACTGTAAATATATAAAACATTTATTTTTGTGAGTGGATGCAGCAAAATCGAAAACAACTTTAAAGGGGATTTTCTCAATATTTAGATTTTTTTCCACCCTCAGATTCCAGATTTTCAAATAATTGTATCTCGGCCAAATATTTTCATATCCCAACAAACCATACATCAATGGAAAGCTTATTGATTCCGTTTAAGATGATGCATACATTTTAATTAAAAGAAATTGACCCTTATGACTGGTTTTGTGGTCCATGGTCACATTTTTGCTTTGAAAATGAACCGACAACTTGGAGAATCACAAGCTACGCTGTGGAAAACATAACCTGAGTTATTCCAAACGTCTGGAAAACGTCTCAGGTTACGTATGTAACCCTGGTTCCCTGATAGGGAACGAGACGCTGCGTTTGAGACGCGGTGGGAACGCTCTGCGTGATTACGTCGTGAAGCACGTGTAAAATCAGTCCAATGGAAGCCCGCTACGACATAGGTGACGTCATAGACCAGGAAACTATAAAGCAACCCTGAAATCAGACCGCGATAGCTTCTGAAAAACCTGAAGCAAGTCGATCAGGGCATGCAGGAAGTATGGCAGGCAAACGCAGCGTCTCGTTCCCTATCAGGGAACCAGGGTTACATACGTAACCTGAGACATTCCCTTTCGAGGGAACTCGAGCTGCGTTTGAGACGCGGTGGGAACCCTATACCCACTACGCCATAGTGACAAATGCCCGTTCTGTGTGAGGTCCTGCGCACACTAAGAAGCAAGCAACCTCGCCCCAGGAGTGGAGAGGTCAAGGTCATAAAACCTGACAAATGTATGCGGAGAGGACCATCCTGCGCATTACACACGTCAAGAAGGGAAACTCCCGAAATTAAGGCCATAGAGGCCGCCATACTCCGAGTAGAATGGGCCCGCACAGCCATAGGTGAAGGCTGTCCGGCCGCTTCATAAGCCAATGAAATAGCCTCGACTATCCATTTACTCATAACCTGCTTAGATGCAGGGTATCCTCTCTTGAGTGACCCAAAACAAACAAATAGTTGCTCAGATTTACGACACAGGGCAGCTCTGTGAACGTAGGCATCTAAAGCCCGGACTGGACATAACAGGTCAAGCTGTTCCTGGTCAGGGGTATTAAAGGGTGGAGGATAGAAGGCCTGCAGCACTATTGGGCCCCCAACATTCAGTGGGACCTTAGGAATATAACCCGGCCTGGGGTAGAGAAATGCCTTCACCATACCAGGTGCAAATTCCAGACATGAAGGAGCAACCGACAAAGCATGTAAATCACCAATTCTCTTGATAGATGAGATAGCAAGGAGAAATAAAGTCTTTAGAGTGAGGAACTTTTCAGAAACCTCCTCGATGGGCTCGAATGGAGCTAAAGCCAGACCCTCGAGTACAATGGCCAAGTCCCAAGTCGGTGCTCTAGCGTGCAGTGCAGGTCTCAACCTCAATGTACCACGGAGAAAGCGAGTAATTAGAGGGTTTCTCCCAATAGAAGTACCCCCCAGAGGGGTGTGGTAGGCAGATATAGCCGCCACGTAAACCTTTAGGGTGGAAAGGGATAACCTGGCCGAGAAACGGTCTTGCAGAAAATCAAGAACTGAACCAACAGGGCAGTTAACAGGATCTAACTGACGTTCAACACACCACGTGGTGAAAAGTTTCCATTTTAGCGCATACAGCCTTCTCGTGGAAGGAGCTCTGGATTGAAGAATGGTTTCTACAACATCGGTCGAAAGACCGGTGTCCCTGAACCTGGCCCCCTCAGAGGCCATGCCCACAGTTTCCACAACTCCGGCCGAGGGGGAAATATCGTGCCCCCGGCCTGAGACAGGAGGTCCACCCTGATTGGGATCTCCAAGGGGGAGCCGTCCAGAAAAGACACCAAGTCCGAGAACCAAACTCGGGTCGGCCAAGCAGACGAGCCCCTTCTCGGCGAACCCTCTCCAGAACCCCCGGAAGCAAAGATATCGGGGGAAAGGCGTACAGGTGCAGCCTCGGCCACACCTGCACCATACCATCCAGACCGAGAGGAGCTGGGTGCGTTGGAGAGAACCACATGGGACAATGGGTTGAATCTGATGATGCGAAAAGGTCTACCTGAGCACGACCAAACTTTTCCCACAGGAACTCCACCACTTCTGGGTGAAGTCTCCACTCCCCGGGCCTCAGCCCCTGTCTCGACAGAATATCTGCTCCCACATTCTGACGCCCCGGAATATATACCGCCTTGAGCGACAGTAACTTCCCCTGGGCCCATAGGAGGATCTGATGGGCCAATTTGCAAAGGTGACGTGACCTCAGACCCCCCTGATGGTTGATATAGGAGACCACCGAAGTGTTGTCTGTGCGGACCAACACGTGATGGCCTCTCAGGTCTGGCAGGAAATATTTGAGTGCTTGAAATACCGCCATCAACTCTAAACGATTTATGTGCCAGGAACATTGATGGTCCTGCCACAGACCTTGCGCCGAGCGGCCACTCATGACCGCCCCCCATCCCGTGAGGGAAGCATCCATCGAAAGCGTGGCGCGTCGACAAGGAGCCTCCAACACTGGGCCCTGGGCGAGGAACCAAGGTTTCTTCCACAAGGCCAAGGCACGAAGGCATAGCCCCGTGATCTTGATCTTGCGGAACGGATTTCCCCTCGGAGAAAACCCCTTGGTCCTGAGCCACCACTGCAGGGGTCTCATGTACAGAAGGCCAAAAGTAATAACGTTGGACGCAGCTGCCATGAGACCCAACAGTCTCTGAAACTGTTTCACAGTGAGTGACTGGCCTAGTTTCAAATTCTTTGCGGCTGTGAGAATCGCAGAAATACGAGCAGGAGACAGGCGTGCCTGCATTGTGGTCGAATCCCAAATTACACCTAGAAAAGTGGTCCTCTGAGCAGGGAGGAGCACACTCTTTTTGGTGTTAAGCCGCAACCCCAAACTCTTTATGTGGGACAGAACAGCATCTCGATGCTGAACTGCCACCTGCTCTGACTGAGCTAAAATCAACCAATCGTCGATGTAATTTAATACGCGGATGCCCTGGAGTCTCAACGGAGCCAGAGCTGCATCCACGCATTTTGTAAAAGTGCGGGGAGATAAACCTAGGCCAAATGGAAGAACCCGATATTGGTATGCTTCGCCCCCGAAAGCGAACCTCAGGAACCTCCTGTGATGAGGATGGATAGATACATGGAAGTACGCGTCCTTCAAGTCTATTGTGACAAACCAGCCCTCGGACTGAATCTGTGATACAATCTGTTTGAGTGTAAGCATTCTGAACTTGAGTTTCTGAACCCTGCTGTTTAACTGGCGCAGGTCTAGAATAGGACGCAGCCCTTTTTCCATCCTTCTTTGGAACAATGAAGTAACGGCTATAAAACCCTGACTCTCTGCTGGGAGGAGAAACCCTTTCTATAGCTCCCTTTCGAAGAAGTGTCAGTACTTCTTGCTCCATTACCAGAGCCTGCTGTGAGTCCACCACCGTGGGGAGGACTCCTTGAAATCTGGGCGGACGAGAACCGAGCTGAATTCTGTAACCCTTTTCTATTATGTGCAGGACCCATAGAGAAATATTTGGCAGAAGTTTCCACGCTGCCAGAAATTCCGATAAGGGAACCAGTCTCTCGAGACTGGCCTCTGGATTTGATTGAACAAACATTTCGGTGCCCTGAAGCGGCGAACCGGCAGGGAACAACCGAACTGACCATTCTACAACCCTCCTCAGAGGATTGCACGGGGACTCTGACACCTTGGCGCCCTGAAGCGGCGAACCGGCAGGGAACAACCGAACTGGCAGCGCTGCGACCCTCCTCAGAGAGTCGCACCCCAGAGGGCGCCGTTAGGAGGAACGATTTCTCAAAACCGTCCCTCTTTTTTTTTTTTTTTTCATTCGACAGGACTTCTTGTCTAAGCTTTATTAGAGATGACGACAGTCCTCAGATCTTGCCTACCTCTAACTAGCTTAGTTCCTACGACCCTCCTCGGAGGATCCTAGGAAAAAGCAGGCACCTCGGCACCCTGAAACGGCGAACCGGCAGGGAGACCTAACTGACTGCTCTATGACCCTCCTCGGAGGATCGAATGGGGACGCTGACACCTCGGTGCCCTGAACGGCGAACCGGCAGGGAACAACCGAACTGGCAGCGCTGCGACCCTCCTCAGAGAGTCGCACCCCAGAGGGCGCCGTTAGGAGAAACGATTTCTCAAAACCGTCCCTCTTTTTTTTTTTTTTTTCATTCGACAGGACTTCTTGTCTAAGCTTTATTAGAGATGACGACAGTCCTCAGATCTTGCCTACCTCTAACTAGCTTAGTTCCTACGACCCTCCTCGGAGGATCCTAGGAAAAAGCAGGCACCTCGGCACCCTGAAACGGCGAACCGGCAGGGAGACCTAACTGACTGCTCTATGACCCTCCTCGGAGGATCGAATGGGGACGCTGACACCTCGGTGCCCTGAACGGCGAACCGGCAGGGAACAACCGAACTGGCAGCGCTGCGACCCTCCTCAGAGAGTCGCACCCCAGAGGGCGCCGAGGAGAAACGATTTCTCAAAACCGTCCCTCTTTTTTTTTTTTTTTTTCATTCGACAGGACTTCTTGTCTAAGCTTTATTAGAGATGACGACAGTCCTCAGATCTTGCCTACCTCTAACTAGCTTAGTTCCTACGACCCTCCTCGGAGGATCCTAGGAAAAAGCAGGCAACTCGGCACCCTGAAACGGCGAACCGGCAGGGAGACCGAACTGACTGCTCTACGACCCTCCTCGGAGGATCGTATGGGGACGCTGACACCTCGGTGCCCTGAACGGCGAACCAGCAGGGAACAACCGAACTGGCAGCGCTGCGACCCTCCTCAGAGAGTCGCACCCCAGAGGGCGCCGAGGAGAAACGATTTCTCAAAACCGTCCCTACCCCGGAGGGGACCACCCTTAGAAGCCTGATAGCCTCGGCATCAGGTCTTCTTCTTTGTACTCTATGCCAGTTTCAGGAACATAGATTGGTGAGGAAGAAACCTCTGGAACGCCGCTGAAAGTTTTAGTTTTCTTGAAAGCGGAGCGTCCAGAAGAACAGACAATTTTATCTTTCTTTTTCTTTATTTTTATATCAGAAAAACGTATACATATAAACATATATATATATATATATATATATATATATATATATACAGTATTCTCGAATAGAGTCAATGCTGACATCCTCACATTCATCTATGTCCTTAAATACTTTACCCACCAGTACTGCCTAATAAAATGTATTTATTATTAAAGATGGCTGGTGGGTAACGTCAGGGTTAAAAATGATGACGCCGACTCAGGAGAGAGAAAGCTCACAAGCGTCTCTATAATCCAAGGCACTGTCATACCATGATACTTAATACCATAACATTACTCTAGTTAGACGTTTGGGTATTAAACACATAAAATAGAAACCGGTTTATTCCACGATCTCGACACCTCAGTGTGGAGATAGGGAAAAACCAGTAGTCCCCGACGAGGAGGCTGAGATACAGAGTTTTCCTGTTTTTTTAGATATATTTCATCTAATAAACTCTTTTTATTTTCACTCTCATAATGTTCAGCTGTCCAGTAAATATTTAACTAGCAACAGCATTAGAAAAGCCTCCTTTTAAAAGCTCCTCTTTATTCAACAGAGTTATGAGCTGCCTATTTATTGAAAAATCAAACATCTGCCTTTTTCTTAATATTTTTATTTGTTTTGTTCACTTTTTCTTAACAAAACACAAACGATACCAATTCCTCAGAACTGGATATCGCAGCACACTGGATCTGCAGGTGAAAGCTGAGATAGGGCGGGGCCCGTCCCAACCCACGCTGTCAGATCCGATTTCGAACCCCAAAATGCGAGTCGCCGCCGTGTCTAGGCAACAGCGGGACCCGCGCGGGGAGCGCAAACCGTACCGTCCTCCTCAAAGAACGATCGGCGAGAGCGGAGCGTCTTCATAGATAGACTCATACAATGCTCACAATCAGCCCCCTCGAGGACTGACTGAGCATGCTCCACTCCCAAACAAGCAACACAAAGGTGATGTGTGTGTCCCCACCCGTATATAACGAGGGCAGGGAACAACACACCGTCTATAATCTTGCTTGCTCGCCATAATAATGATAGATATATTGGGCTTGACAGACAACAATAAATAGACAAGGACAGATATACAGAGAGGGCTTGCTGAAGGTGCAGAAGCTATCGCGGTCTGATTTCAGGGTTGCTTTATAGTTTCCTGGTCTATGACGTCACCTATGTCGTAGCGGGCTTCCATTGGACTGATTTTACACGTGCTTCACGACGTAATCACGCAGAGCGTTCCCACCGCGTCTCAAACACAGCTCGAGTTCCCTTGAAAGGGAACCTCATGTTCTGGACATTACAGACCAAACCCAATGACATTTACATCAATAGGTGATTCAGATCCAGGCACTGCTTTCAGTAGTAAAGACGAGCAGTAATATGTGTGTGTGTTTACACTCATTTGATGGTAATTTGTGTTTTGTCTTTGTAGCGTCCACAGGCTCAAAAGGTAAAGGTCTGATTTTGATTTAATGGTGTTTCTACATTAACCCATTGAGTGTGTCTGCTTTATGCTATATTGTGTGCAGTGCAGTTTGGACAAGTTTTCATTCTCTTTTGATTTTTCATGAAAGTGGTGTTGTGTAGTCTGTGTCACACTGCCATATAACATATTTCACAGTCATCTGTGTATTTTGGAGGATCTGCTTTCTCTGTAGTGTTGAGTCCAGTCTTTGTACATTTGTGGAAGAGACAAGAGATGTCTTGACCCTATAGTTTCTTTACTTTACACATACTGGTCACCTGGCTTAAATAAACCATAAGATTCTGTTGCTGATGTACAACATTCTTAACAATGCCTGGAATCTGGATGTTAATTCATCAGAAACCAATCAGCTCACTATAAAGATAACGATGTGATCGCTTACAAATTGAGTTCACTAGAGTTTCAGAACAGAACTTAGTGTTCATGAAAGTGTACTCTCTTTAAGTACACTTCAGTAGCCTTTTCATTAATATTTTATTATCTGCAAGTACAGGTTTTTCTTAAATACACATTAAAGATTTGAAATGAACAACAAGTGCACATTCAATACAACTAAGCACACTTATTTTCCCCTGGGTGGTAAGCTCTGATAAAGGCCACGAAACTGCTGTTTTAAATGCATATTAAGCATCGGCCAACTATATGATCCAGAAGGGCTTCAGTGACAGATCTGATGACGAGTGTTTTATTCACTATCACTCTTACCGTGAGTGTTTGGATGAGGCTCTGAGTGTGTGTAGGATTCTCTGAATCTGAGCTATTGTCAGCATGATCCTTCATCATTGTATAGCCCCTTTACTCCTGTAGACACTGAGAGAGCAGAGTAAATAAGGGAAGGAGATATACAGCACAGTTTCAGCTGTTTATCTGATCCTTCGTTCATTGCCCCACTTCTGACTTCTTGTGAGAATGTATGTTTGTGACTTTTTTTACAGATCATGAACTCATCAAATGAGTGTTTGTGAATGTGAGTTGTGCATGAATCGTGCATCTGCATGTGTGTTGCTGCCATCAGGGAGAAAGTAGGCTGTGACGTTTGTGATCTAGATGCAGATGATGAAGCTCTTCTTCAGTCTCTGGCAGCTGAGCACATCTCTCCACACCTGAGCATCAACTCACATGATCACTCGTGCACATGAGCATTACCCTTTTATTTCAGAGACTTTTACAGATTTACCATTATTCATCTGAAGTTTTCGTAGTCTATTGATTGTGTTGACTATTTATTGGTGCAGTGTTCCTTCAGGAACCTTCTGGAAATTGTCTTTTTTTAGAAATTGTCTAATTTAAAAACACATGATCAATCTAAGAGGAGCTCACATAATATACGAACAGCATTTTATGCAAATGTATTTAATGTTATGTCTTTAAAAGATACTGTATTTAGATTTTTTTTAAACATTTGGTAAAAGGGGAATTCTGGGGGAAGATTTCTTCTAAGCGAATGTGAAGGGTGAGCACAGAATGATACGATTTTAAGGATGTTGACCGCTAAGTTCATCACACATTTTTAGGGCAGCTGAAATTAAAAAAAGGGTCAAGCAACAACAGGGTCTTGGCTAGATGGTGTTTACAAACCTTAAATATACTGCACTAGGTAGTTTCCAGGTGAAAATCCCACTCAGAGGCACTAAAAGTCTAGTAACAAAACAAGTGGTTATTACAATGAAAGAAAAATATTAACAAATAATGGTTACATGAATAAATGTAGTGATTTTACTTTAGCCCATCCAAGGACACTAAGTAATGTAGAGATCGGTACTCAAGTCACCGCTGAAATTGTGATTTTTGACTCAGACGTAACTTGAGGTGTGGTTACGAGTATATCAGACGTAACTTGAGGTTTGGTTACGAGTATATCAGACGTAACTTGAGGTTTGGTTACGAGTATATCAGACGTAACTTGAGGTGTGGTTACGAGTAACTTGCGGTGTGGTTACGAATATATCAGACGTAACTTGAGGTTTGGTTACGAGTATATCAGACGTAACTTGAGGTTAGGTTACGAGTATATCAGACGTAACTTGAGATGTGGTTACGAATATATCAGACGTAACATCAGACGTAACTTGAGGTGTGGTTATGAGTATATCAGACGTAACTTGTGGTGTGGTTATGAGTATATCAGAGGTAACTTGAGGTGTGGTTATGAGTATATCAGACGTAACTTGTGGTGTGGTTACGGGTATATCAGACGTAACTTGAGGTTTGGTTACGAGTATATCAGACGTAACTTGAGGTGTGGTTACGAGTAACTTGAGGTGTGGTTACAAATATATCATACGTAACTTGAGGTTTGGTTACGAGTATATCAGACGTAACTTGAGGTGTGGTTACGAGTATATCAGACGTAACTTGAGGTTTGGTTACGAGTATATCAGACGTAACTTGAGGTGTGGTTACGAGTAACTTGAGGTGTGGTTACGAATATATCAAATTAACATGAGGTGTGGTTACGAGTATATCAGACATAACTTGTGTTGTGGTTATGAGTATATCAGATGTAACTTGTGTTATGGTTATGAGTATATCAGAGGTAACTTGAGGTGTGGTTATGAGTATATCAGACGTAACTTGAGGTGTGGTTATGAGTATATCAGACATAACTTGTGGTGTGGTTATGAGTATATCAGACGTAACTTGTGGTGTGGTTATGGGTATATCAGACATAACTTGAGGTGTGGTTATGAGTATATCAGACATAACTTGTGGTGTGGTTAGGAGTATATCAGACGCAACTTGAGGTGTGGTTATGAGTATATCAGACGTAACTTGAGGTGTGGTTATGAGTATATCAGACGTAACTTGAGGTGTGGTTACGAATATATCAGACGTAACTTGAGGTTTGGTTACGAGTATATCAGACGTAACTTGAGGTGTGGTTACGAGTAACTTGAGGTGTGGTTACGAATATATCAAATTAACATGAGGTGTGGTTACGAGTATATCAGACATAACTTGTGTTGTGGTTATGAGTATATCAGATGAACGTCTCGGTTACGTATGTAACCCTAGTTCCCTGATAGGGAACGAGACGCTGCGTCAAACGCTGCGGGAACGCCCCTGCGTTGTGCGTCATGAAGCACGTATGGAATCAGCCCAATGGAGAGATGAAACGTCATAGGCGGGTGACGTCATCGACCAGGAAACTATAAAGCACCCCAAAAACACAAGCGCATTAGCTTCTGATAGGCTTGAAGGAAGCGCTAACGGGAGTGCCGGGAGTATGGCGGAGCGACGCAGCGTCTCGTTCCCTATCAGGGAACTAGGGTTACATACGTAACCGAGACGTTCCCTTTCAAGGGAACTTCGAGCTGCGTCAAACGCTGCGGGAACGCGAATACCCACGTCGCCATAGGACCAAATGACCGTCATGTGAGACTAGCGCACAGAGGACGAGAGCACCTGTGCCCCAGGGGTAGAGCTTAAGTCTAGGTCATAGAACTTAATAAAAGTATGCGGTGAAGACCATCCAGCCGCATCACAAACATCACTCAGGGAAACCCCCGACAAAAGAGCTTTAGAAGCAGCCATACTCCTGGTAGAGTGAGCTCGGACAACCAAAGGTGAAGGCTGGCCAGCCGACTCATAAGCAAGTGAGATAGCCTCAACCACCCACTTGCTCATTCTCTGTTTAGACGCCGGACACCCTTTCCTGGGTGGCCCGAAACATACAAAAAGTTGTTCTGATTTCCTCCACAGGGCAGCTCTGTGGACATAAGCGTCTAATGCCCTAACAGGGCAGAGTGAATTAAGTTTCTCCTGGTCCGATGACATAAATGGAGGAGGACAGAAAGCCTGCAGAACCGTAGGTCTAACAATATTAGTAGGAACCTTAGGAACGTAACCTGGTCTAGGATGCAGAAAAGCTTTAACCATGCCAGGTGCAAATTCCAGGCACGAGGGTGAAACCGACAGAGCCTGCAAATCTCCGATTCTTTTTAGTGAAGAGATAGCAAGCAAAAAGATAGTCTTAAAAGTGAGAAACTTCTCGGGAACTTCTTCGATAGGCTCAAAAGGAGCTAGGGAAAGACCTTCTAATACAATGGCCAGATCCCAAGTCGGCACCCTCGTACGAACTGCTGGCCTCAGCCTCAAAGTGCCACGGAGGAAACGAGTTATAAGCGGGTGTCTCCCAAGAGAAACTCCACTGAAAGGGACGTGGTAAGCAGCTAGTGCCGCCACATACACCTTTAGTGTGGAGGGGGATAACCCTGTGGAGAAGCGCTCCTGCAGGAATTCCAGCACTGCACCCACTGGGCAGTTAACTGGGTCCTGCAGGTGTTCTCCACACCAAGAAGTGAAAAGTTTCCACTTCAAGGCATAAAGCTTCCTCGTGGATGGAGCTCTGGAGTTAAGAACGGTCTCAACAACCTCGGTTGAGAGACCGGAGTCTATGAGCTGGGCCCCCTCAGAGGCCAAGCCCACAGTTTCCACAATTCTGGGCGGGGGTGAAGTATCGTGCCCCCCGCCTGGGAGAGTAGATCCCTCCTGACCGGGAGCTCCAAAGGAGAACCGTCCAGGAGAGAAATCAGGTCCGCAAACCATACTCGGGCCGGCCAGAACGGGGCTACTAGTAGTAGACTGACCCCGTCCCGGCGGACCCTCTCCAGAACTCCTGGTAACAGAGCAATCGGGGGAAAGGCGTACAGACGTGACCTCGGCCACGGCTGCACCATAGCATCCAACCCCAGGGGGGCTGGAAGAGTGATGGAGAACCACCGATGACAATGAGTGGTCTCCTTGGAAGCGAATAGGTCCACCTCGGCGCGACCGAAACTCAACCAAAGGAGCTCCACCACCTCGGGGTGGAGTCTCCATTCCCCTGGCCTCGGCCCCTGCCTCGACAGGGAGTCTGCTACCACATTCAAATACCCAGGGAGATACATTGCTCTCAGAGATAGTAGCTTCCCTTGGGACCACAGGAGGATCTGACGGGCCAACTTGTAAAGCCGGCGAGACCGCAGGCCCCCCTGATGATTTATATAAGAGACCACCGACGTGTTGTCTGATTGAACTAACACATGATGGCCTCTCAGGTCTGTTAGGAAGTGTTTCAGAGCCTGAAACACAGCCAACATCTCTAGACAATTTATGTGCCACGAAAGATGATGATCCTGCCACAGACCTTGGGCTGGGCGACCACTCATGACCGCCCCCCACCCTGTGAGGGAAGCATCCGTCGTTAGCGTTATGCGACGACAAAGAGCCCCCAGCACAGGACCTTTGGATAGGAACCAAGTTTCTCTCCACATGACCAGAGCACGAAGGCAGCGCCGCGTGACTTTGAACGTGCGGAGCGGATTTCCCCTCGGGGAGAATCCCTTGGTCCTGAGCCACCACTGTAGCGGTCTCATGTACAACAGGCCGCAAGGTATAACGTTGGACGCTGCTGCCATCAGACCCAACAGTCTCTGAAACTGCTTGACAGTGAGTAGCTGGCCTAGCTTCACTTGTTTCACAGCTGAGAGAATCGAAGCGATGCGGGTCGGAGAGAGTCGCGCCCGTATCGATACCGAATCCCAAACGACACCCAGAAAAGTGGTCTTCTGGGAAGGAGATAATACACTTTTCTTTGCGTTCAGCCTCAACCCCAACTTTCTGATATGAGCGAGGACGACATCTCGATGCCGAACCGCCATCTGCTCGGTCTGAGCTAAAATCAACCAATCGTCGATGTAATTGAGAATACGAATGCCCTGAAGCCTCAGAGGCACTAGTGCTGCATCCATGCATTTCGTGAAAGTGCGGGGAGATAAAGCTAGGCCAAACGGAAGAACCCTGTACTGGTACGCCTCGCCCCCGAAGGCGAACCTCAGGAACTTCCTGTGTTGTGGAAGGATGGACACATGGAAGTATGCGTCCTTCAGATCTATCGTGACAAACCAGTCCTCGGACCTGATTTGAGACACGATCTGCTTGATAGTGAGCATCTTGAATTTTAGCTTCCCTACCGAGCGATTCAATATGCGCAGGTCTAAAATTGGACGCAACCCCCCATCCTTCTTTGGAACGATGAAATATCGGCTGTAATAACCTGACTCCAAACTGGGAGGAGGAACCCGTTCTATAGCCTCTTTTTGAAGGAGCGTTTTCACCTCTTGTTCCAATACCAGAGCCTGCTCGGGGCCCACCACTGTGTGCAGAACCCCTCTGAATTTTGGTGGACGACACCTGAACTGGATAGCATTACCCTTTTCTACTGTCTGCAGGACCCAATGAGATATTTTTGGAAGGCTTTTCCACTCTGCCAGAAATTCTACTAAGGGTACCAGCCTCTCGAGACTGGCCTCTGGTGTAACTTGAGCAGCAGACGCAGCGCCCTGTAACGGCGCACCGGCAGGGAACAACTGGTCTGACCGCTCTGAGACCCTCCTCAGAGGGAGCGAGCGTCCCTCGGGAAAGCGCTCGCTGGGATCGTCTGTGCCCCGGCATAAAGGCGGGGTTGGCAGAACGAGCCCCTGAGGGCACCGAGGAGGAATGGGCACCGTAAAAAGAGGTGAACACCTTTCCGCCTCGGTGGGGACCACCCTCAGCATCCTGAACGGCTTGGCGTCAGGACTTCTTCTTAGCCGAAGCCTTCTTAGCCAATATAACTGTCCTCAGATCAGTTCTACTGGGAGAAGGCTTCGGCTGAGAGTGTCGCGGCTGAGCCCACTGTCCAGCAGGGGGAGCACGAGACGCGACACTCTGCCTCTGCTGCGCTCTATGTGATGAGCTCGAAGACGGCCGGGGCTGCTCCCGCCCAGCAGCCCCAGGGACATGAACTTTAAGGGGAAGAAACTTTTTAAAAGCTGCAGTTTGTTTCTTTTCTTCTTGGAATTTATCGATAACTGAATTCACAGCATCACCAAACAACCCCATGGGAGAAAGAGGAGCATCTAAAAGAAAAGCTTTTTCTCTCTCTTTAATATTAGTCTGATTTAACCACAAATGTCTTTCTGCGGCCACCAGAGCTGCCATAGAACGACCCATTAATTTGGCCGATTCTCTGGTGGCACGCAGGGATAAATCAGCAGCCTGACGCAGTTCGCGAACTACGTCAGTACTGACCTCCTCACTCTCAGTCATGTCCCTTAGCAGATCAGCCTGGTATGCCTGCAAGATTGACATAGTATGCAGACATGACGCAGCCTGACCTGCTGCCGAATATGCTTTACCCACCAAAGCCGAAGTGTTTCTTAAAGGCTTGGTGGGTAATGCCGGTGCCTTAAAAGATGATGCTGCTTCGGGGGAGAGATGGCTCGCAAGCGTCTCTTCCACACGAGGCAAAGCACCATAACCATGAGCCTTGGCTCCCATAATATTAGCGTATGTTGAAGTCTGGAGACTAAACACTCTATATGACACCGGTTTTCTCCATGATTTCGACACCTCGGTGTGGAGATCATGGAAAAACGGCAGGCACCGGCGTGGAGGCTGCACACGTGACGGCAAAAATCTCTCATCCAACTTTGATTTAGAAACAGACTCCTGTCTAGTCACTGGCCATTCAATATTAAGTTTTTCAACAGCTCTTGTTAACACCTCCATAAGCTCATCACTCTCAGGAGTGTGGGGTGGCGAATCCTCCACATCTCCCTCAACACTAACAACATCAAGTTCCTCAGAACTGGATAGCTGCAGCATTGGTGCCTCAGCCCGAGCGGAAGAAACCGCAGCGCGTGCTTCCGAACCCGGGACTGAGGCACTGGATCTCACAGGTGAAGGGAGAGATAAGGCAGAGCCCGTCTCAAACGGGAGTGGTTATGTGTATATCAGACGTAACTTGAGGTGTGGTTACGAGTATATCAGACGTAACTTGAGGTTTGGTTACGAGTATATCAGACGTAACTTGAGGTGTGGTTACAAGTATATCAGACGTAACTTGAGGTTTGGTTACGAGTATATCAGACGTAACTTGAGGTGTGGTTATGAATATATCAGACGTAACTTGAGGTTTGGTTACGAGTATATCAGACGTAACTTGAGGTGTGGTTACGAGTATATCAGACGTAACTTGAGGTGTGGTTACGAGTATATCAGACGTAACTTGAGGTGTGGTTACGAGTAACTTGAGGTGTGGTTACGAATATATCAAATTAACATGAGGTGTGGTTACGAGTATATCAGACATAACTTGTGTTGTGGTTATGAGTATATCAGATGTAACTTGTGTTATGGTTATGAGTATATCAGATGTAACTTGTGTTGTGGTTATGAGTATATCAGATGCAACTTGCAGTGTGGTTATGAGTATATCAGATGTAACTTGAGGTGTGGTTATGAGTATATCAGACATAACTTGTGGTGTGGTTATGAGTATATCAGACGTAACTTGTGGTGTAGTTATGAGTATATCAGACATAACTTGAGGTGTGGTTATGAGTATATCAGACATAACTTGAGTTGTGGTTATGAGTATATCAGATGCAACTTGCAGTGTGGTTATGAGTATATCAGATGTAACTTGAGGTGTGGTTATGAGTATATCAGACATAACTTGTGGTGTGGTTATGAGTATATCAGACGTAACTTGTGGTGTAGTTATGAGTATATCAGACATAACTTGAGGTGTGGTTATGAGTATATCAGACATAACTTGAGGTGTGGTTATGAGTATATCAGACATAACTTGTGGTGTGGTTATGAGTATATCAGACGTAACTTGAGGTGTGGTTATGAGCATATCAGACGTAACTTGAGGTGTGGTTCTGAGTATATCAGACGTAACTTGTGGTGTGGTTCTGAGTATATCAGACGTAACTTGAGGTGTGGTTATGAGTATATCAGACATAACTTGAGGTGTGGTTATGAGTATATCAGACATAACTAGTGGTGTGGTTATGAGTATATCAGACGTAACTTGAGGTGTGGTTATGAGTATATCAGACATAACTTGTGGTGTGGTTATGAGTATATCAGACATAACTTGAGGTGTGGTTATGAGTATATCAGACGTAACTTGAGGTGTGGTTATGAGTATATCAGACGTAACTTGAGGTGTGGTTATAAGTATATCAGATGTAACTTGAGGTGTGGTTATGAGTATATCAGACCTAACTTGAGGTGTGGTTATTAGTATATCAGACCTAACTTGAGGTGTGGTTATGAGTTTATCAGACCTAACTTGAGGTGTGGTTATGAGTATATCAGACGTAACTTGAGGTGTGGTTATGAGTATATCAGACGTAACTTGAGGTGTGGTTATGAGTATATCAGACATAACTTGAGGTGTGGTTATGAGTATATCAGACGTAACTTGAGGTGTGGTTATGAGTATATCAGACGTAACTTGAGGTGTGGTTATGAGTATATCAGACGTAACTTGAGGTGTGGTTATGAATATATCAGACCTAACTTGAGGTGTGGTTATGAGTATATCAGACGTAACTTGAGGTGTGGTTATGAGTATATCAGACGTAACTTGAGGTGTGGTTATGAGTATATCAGACGTAACTTGAGGTCTGGTTATGAATATATCAGACATAACTTGAGGTGTGGTTATGAGTATATCAGATGTAACTTGAGGTGGGGTTATGAGTATATCAGACATAACTTGAGGTGTGGTTATGAGTATATCAAATGTAACTTCTAGTGTGGTTATGAGTATATCAGACGTAACTTGAGGTGTGGTTATGAGTATATCAGACATAACTTGTGGTGTGGTTATGAGTATATCAGACATAACTTGTGGTGTGGTTATGAGTATATCAGACATTACTTGAGGTGTGGTTATGAGTATATCAGATGTAACTTGAGGTGGGGTTATGAGTATATCAGACATAACTTGAGGTGTGGTTATGAGTATATCAAATGTAACTTGCAGTGTGGTTATGAGTATATCAGACGTAACTTGAGGTGTGGTTATGAGTATATCAAATGTAACTTGCAGTGTGGTTATGAGTATATCAGACGTAACTTGACGTGTGGTTATGAGTATATCAGACATAACTTGTGGTGTGGTTATGAGTATATCAGATGTAACTTGCGGTGTGGTTATGAGTATATCAGATGTAACTCGCGGTGTGGTTATGAGTATATCAGACGTAACTTGAGGTGTGGTTATGAGTATATCAGACATAACTTGAGGTGTGGTTATGAGTATATCAGATGTAACTTGCGGTGTGGTTATGAGTATATCAGACATAACTTGAGGTGTGGTTATGAGTATATCAGACATAACTTGAGGTGTGGTTATGAGCATATCAGACATAACTTGTGTTGTGGTTACGAGTATATCAGATGTAACTTGCGGTGTGGTTATGAGTATATCAGATGTAACTTGCGGTGTGGTTATGAGTATATCAGACATAACTTGAGGTGTGGTTATGAGTATATCAGATGTAACTTGCGGTGTGGTTATGAGTATATCAGATGTAACTTGCGGTATGGTTACGAGTATATCAGACGTAACTTGCGGTGTGGTTATGAGTATATCAGACATAACTTGAGGTGTGGTTATGAGTATATCAGATGTAACTTGCGGTGTGTTTATGAGTATATCAGATGTAACTCGCGGTGCGGTTATGAGTATATCAGACCTAACTTGAGGTGTGGTTACGAGTATATCAGAGGTAACTTGAGGTGTGGTTATAAGTATATCAGACGTCGGCGCTGATAACTACTGGTTAGCGACTCGAGGTCTGTTGCCGATCCCATTCCCCTCTCTCCACCCAAAAAAAAAGCTTTCATGCCAATCTCCACTATCCTTTCTGCAAAAAGCACAATCTTGCCAAAATAAATAAATAAATGAGTACATTGGATGACCCCCTTCCCCCTCTCTTAGTTCAGGGCACCAGTCAAGTACTTTTACCTTGGCAGAATGAGAACACTCCCAACAGGAGGCTGTTCAATCATTCAGAATTAATGTAAATGCTCAGCTGATTTATCTGAAAGATTGGTGAGATTTCTAACTTGCAGAGTCTTTTTCTGTATTATCATTACAAGGAAGACACAAGAGTAATAAAATAAATAGTATTTATTTACCAAAGATAAACAAGAATAATTAACACAACTACTAAATTAATACCGTGAGTGATAAGGGAATAAAGTGCATTAGACACATATAATAAAAGTGATTAAGTTGAGTCTGGGGAGGACGGAGTTATGTTATCTTATGGAAAGATAAACTGTTGTTTCTCTTAAAGTCCCCCTGTGATGAAAATTTTGTTTATTTGTTGATGTGGTGTTTTTAATATGCTTTAAGACAAACCATGTGCAAATTCATAATTCAACACCATTGCTGAGTATTAACGAAAAAAACGCTTAAATATGTAATTTTGGTGATCAAAGATGAGTTTTAAGGGATAAAATGACTACAGGGGGACTTTAAACTAAAAAGTTTAAGAACTTTATGCATCAAACAAATAAATGAAAGATTATTTGTTATTATCTTTCATCAGTTACATTACCTTTAATTTAAATTAGAAAATCGTATACTGATAATATACAACAATGCCGAGGTCTCTGAAAAGAGGTTTGGTAAAGTGATATTTACGCTCCACGTGGTTGAGTGAGCAGGACAATGGCGTGACGTCTTCCACTGGTTGTGCTGGGTGACAATGGGGAAAGGAGATGAATCCGTTTCAACAGCATTGAACATGAAGATCCGTGGGATGCTGATCTCCTGGAGCACCAATGGGTCCTAAAATCTGGAACACACAGATGAGGCTCTGAAGGAGGTGTAGAAAGTCCTTAATCTGGAACCTGCAGACGAAGGAACCTTGAAGTCAAGGTTTGCTCTGCTGAGTTTAACCTTTTTGCAAATGTCTCTGCGTGTCTTCTACCTCTCTGGGCCAGACACTCAGAACTTGGTCAATCCACTTTTGTCTCTCTGGCATGGAGACTTGTAATTTGCTGCATCTGTTATTGTCTTGCTGGACGAAGACTCTGAACGCTAGTCAATGTCTCTTTCCTCACAGACTGGAGGCTCAGAACCTGGTAGTTTCTGTTACAGTCTCAGGCTTTCAGGCCGGTACTCAGAACGTTATTTATCTGTTTCTGTCTATTACCATACAGGACAGACTCAGAACTTGGTGTATCTGTTAATGTCTCTCCCATTACAGGCCTGAGACTCAGAACAAGGGGATTTCTCACTTTCCAATCCATCACCAGAATACCTTTGGCAATATTCTAAACAAATAGATAATAAACAAGATGGAATAAGATTGAAATCTCATGCATTCATTCATTTGTACATGAACAGCTGCATTTGAGTAAAATGTTACATTACAAATAGCTTTCACATAGAATATTTATTTCTATGAATAAGTATGAAATGGATGTGCGAAGTTTACATCAGTTTTAAGGTTTCCAAACATAGTTTAATGGATTTGTGTGGATCATTGTGATCTCTCTTTGTTTCATCCACTGGTGCTGAGATCCTGAGGAGTTTTCATGGCAGTCACAGGCCAGAAAGTTCTGTCTTTCCTTGGCTTGGTACCAGAGTCTTCTTGCCCTCTTAGAGGTGTCTGGCTGTTGTCCTAGCATCTCTATTGGTGGAGTTGGACAATTTGTTTGTGTTAGTCCACCAAGATTCAATCAAAATGTAGCAAACCTTTGTCCACTGTTATGGAGAGAGAGGGGCCCGGCCGTAAACTGGGCCTTGGAATGTGCTGTTCACCACATCTGTCAGAACATCTAGATAAACAAATATAAAAGATATGTTCAGTAAACTAGAAAAGTAGTCCTGAAGACCTTTTGAGCTGGCTCTGATGTGTTTAATTAGTTGATACTACATTTGATAACGAAATTACTAGAGTATTTTCTATAAAAATCTGAACATAGTACATTCACAACGTGGCAGATTCCATGCGGTTATGAATACACTCCTGTTGCTTAATATCCAACAGGTGAGATGTGTGACACAGAATGAAAGAAGTAATAATGGTAAATGGACTGCATTTATATAGCGCTTTCACAGACCCAATAGCCACCAAAGCACCAATGGTCAGGTGGAACAGGGGATCGAACCACCAACCTTTCGGTTTGCAGACAACCTACATGAACCACTGAGCTACTGCCACCCATTGCCATGGCAAAAAACCTTTAATGAACACCAACAACTAGAAAGACACCCATTAATGTTAACGCAAGACAATGAAATGAGGAAAACTGAGAGCTTAAATACAGAGAGGAAGATCATTAATGGAACAGGGATCAGGTGAGAACTAATTTGGAACCATGGCAAAAAATGTAAACACAGGCAAAATATTGACAAAGAAAACCATGACTAGAAACTAAACAGAATAAAAAAATTAAACTAAACATGACCCTGACATTATGACATTCATGACCCCCCACCCCCCGGAAAGCACGTCCTCGCGTTGCGAGGAGGCAGGGGGCTCTGGAGGAGGACGAGGAGCTGGCAGAGGGAGACACCAAAAAGAAGATGACCATAGGAATAAGGTAGGAGATGATGGTGGGAGGAAAACCAGAGAGTAGAATCCTAGTCGGAGCTGGAGCAACAATTGACCAAGGTAAAGGCAGTGGGACGAGGGACCCCTGCATAACCTGAGGGATGACAGAACATTGTGGAGCTGAGGGATCCACAGGCCAAGGCGGAGCTGATGACTGGGAAGCCACAGGTGGATCCAAGCAGCTGGGTGAAACCACTGAAGGAGGAGCCTGGGGGGAGACAGTGGAGGAGGTAGAGGAACTGAATGGCTTTGGCAGAGGAGGAGGTAGAGGGAGGCTGGGCGAGACAATCCTCGAAGAAGGACACTTAGTGCTGGATGACAAAAGAGACATGGTGCTAGTTCCCTTTCGAGGGAACTCAACACTGCGTCGAGAATCGACACTTTGGGGACGCTCCCTTAGCGTACGCCTCTGAAGTAAGAATGAAACTAATCCAATCCTGATTGGTGTTGCGTCGTGATGTAACATGTGACGGCATAACCGGATGCATAAAAGTGACGCTGACACACACACACATCAGCTTTAGCTCTTCAGCAAGCGCTCTCTGTGAAACTGTCTTGCTGCGTTCCAAACCGCATACTTCCCTACTATTTAGTATGGGAAAAGAGTAGGCGAGCGAAAAAGTATGTATTAATCCAAAAGAGTAGGCGAGAATTACCTGGGTGACGTACCAATTATCGCGAGATTTGGACTTAAGTGCGTTCGAATGTGCCTACTTTCCTACTATATAGTAGGCGAAAACAGTACATGAAGGAAGCAGTACGTTCGAAACATCAGTATTCATAAAAGAGTAGGGGAGAAGTTCCCGGATGGCTTACTGCTTCCGGCCCGATTTTTGAGTGCTCAACCGATGGATACTCTTCTATCCCAGGAGGCCACGCGAGAGCATACGTCATTATCAAACATCACGGAGATCAGCGACGCCGGGGGTTTTCAAATGTGAGTAAACACGGTTCCTTATGTGTTAAACTACAATAGAGTAGACGTTTTAACTGTTGAAGGTGTAAAGTAGTTAGACAGTATAGTATAGTTGTGATTTTGCTGTAAAAACATGTTTTGTATAGCTAGCTAACAGGGGAGCTCTAAGCACACGTAACGTCTCTAAAGTGGATTTACATAACCATATACATCTTAAACACGCTTATTTAAAATGTCTATTTACATCTGAAAGGAAAATATTGTAAGTATTGACATATTGCAGATGAGCACATCACAACATGAAAAAGACATCTGAGTGATGTATGTGTGGCATTATCATAGGATAGGATAACGTTAATTCACTGTTGTCAACACTGTTGACATTAGACTAATGTGCTGTAAATAAGGTAAATAAACAAATCTATAAAGTAACTAAACATGTTTTTATTCAGACTGGTGTGAGCACTGAGGATGAGGAGCCCAGAGCTGAATCCTGGAAACGGTGCCATGGATGAGACTGTCATAAGATCTCTCCATCTGCCCTTATCGCCTCAGATTGTGAAGCGCAGCGCAGCAACAAGCTCCGGCACGAAGGCACGGTCACCTCTGGTGAATTCATCAGAATAAAGCCGCAGAATGGGAACCGCTGTGTTGAGATGGCAGTAGGATGTGGGCTTCAGCGCCCAAATACATGCTTGTAGTTTGAATAAAGATTTGTTTCATGTGCATGCATTTGTTTATTGTGTGATGGTTACTTTTATTTGTTCTTTTACTCATTTATTCATGTTTCTTATTGTTGTCAGTATATAAAATATAATTATTTAATGTATGCATTAATTCATTGCTTTACTGACAATTGAGATGTTCACGTGTATTCATGCATAACTCATATGACAAAACAAATTACATTTTGCTTGTTTTATTAAATTATATCATTTTTAGTATATAAAAAAAGTAATATAATTAAGTATTGGTCAGCATTTAATATTATTTTGTTTAAGTTTTGGGGTGGGCTAACAATGCAATTCATTCTGAGGTAATATTAATTTTTTATGAGCAATACTTGCATTTTTCGAGTATAAAGTCAACAGTTTCTCCAAAGGAGATCTTCGAGCAGCGGCCCGTCTCCTTGTGCACTGCAGACAGTAAACGCAGAGGAAAACTGTGGAAAGAGGATCATGGAAAGATACTAGTTGTATCTAACAATGAACAATCATAATGACAAAACAGAAAACATAAAGATCATTGGTTTGTGTACATCATAATATGATATTTATACACAGGAAAAAAGAACAATAACAAGGCTAAATATCTTTAAATATAAATAGTTCTTCATAATACATTAAAAAATAGTTTTGTTGTTATTGTCTGAGGGATGAAACGAGAGGTAAATTCATCAAGAAAAGAGGAAAACTTGAAGGAGAAACTTTTTGGGTATAAAATAAAGAAATTAACAACATATTCAAGAGATAACGATTTTGGGGTTTCTTAAAAAATCGTTATAAGGAACTGTGGGTCACATTAGAAGGGTTTAAAATATAACAACTTAAATCAACCCTAAATGTATTCACAAAATAAATTGGCAGCTGTATCTTCAACAATACCACAAAATGAGCAAGTTTCATCAATATCAAGATATTTACAGATAGATGAATTAAACGTGTCGTTCATCTTTTAAGTTGTTGCGTTTGTGATAACGTGTCGTAGGTCACATGATAACGTCAACATGGCGGATGATGTCCGGATCGCAATCATACTCAACGAGATTTGGCTATAAAGTACCTACTCTTTTAGCGCTCGTTAAGTAAGTACTCATTGAAATCAAGTACCTACTCATTGAGTATGCGGTTTGGAACGCAGCCTCTGTCTTATTTGGTGTTGTTTGTCTGTGCAAAGCTCTGTATTATGGCGAGTGAACAATACACTAAGTGTGTGCACCCCTGCCCAAGATAATATATATGCCACGGGTGGGGACACGCATCAGCTGTGTGTGTGTGTATTGTTTAGGGGCGCAGCACGCACTGTCAGCTCTCGAGAGGGCTGCCTGTGCACACTGTGAAGCACTTCCTATTAGAGTGCTGCGCTCCCGCTTGGCTATATTATTTCTTGATGATGGCCAGGCTCACGATCCCCGCGGTTCGGGTCCCGCGTCCATTGAGGCGGCGCGACGGCTTAGATCGTGGAGATCGCAGAAGGATCTCGCGGATGAGAACGAGACTGCTGAGGCACCTTTTCTCTCATCATCCGCAGATTCTATGACACTCGTTCACGACGCAGAAGCCCGCGATGCAGGCTCTTCTGCCCGTGACGAGTGCCCAGTGCTCGAGCTATCTGTTTATAAGGAAGTAGATGTGCTCAGCATCGGGAACGAGCAACATGAGTCACACTCGCCGGCTTATGTTTCTGCTTATGTAGAGCTCGTGGAGGTTGTGATGCGTGCGGTGGCCAGACTAAATAAATATATAAATAAATATATTTATATATATAAAATATATGAGCTGGCCACAAAATAAGCAGGATGATCCCCGTCAAAATGAACTAGACGAGAGATTCCTGCAGCACCGTTCACAACCTCAGAGCCGGGGCTTACTGTTTTTCCCAGATCTTTATAAAAATATAAATATATATGTGTAGATCCTGGGAAAAAACCCATTCTTTAGGTATCTCACCACATTCATTATATGTTTATTCGAATGTGGTGGGTGCAAGAGAGTCGGGTTATGGCAAGTTGCCGCAGATGGAGGAAGCTTTAGCGTGCTATCTTTCTCCTGATCCGGCATCTTCACTTTAAGCCCCGGCGCTGCCCAACAAACCGTGCAGGGACACCTCTGCACTGGTTGGCTGGGCTTATATGGTGCAGGAAATCGATGTTGCTCTTCCGCCGTTAAAAACGTTTCGGGACACATCGGTTTCCAGCGAACGCAGGCTGCACTGTCCGCCCCACATTTTTGCGGCCAGGCAGCATTCGCGTTCGCCAATCGAGAATCTTTTCCGGTCCAGCCCTTCCGGAAACCCGCTTCAGGGGGTCGAGAACGAATCCCGATTAATACCCGAAGCCAGGCTCAAGAGCCTGGTTCCTTTGGTAAAATATTTAGAAAGAAAAGGTCAGGCCGGTGCGTGCCTGCACTCTAGGACGATTTTGCAGGCGTACCAGGCCGATCTTCTTAAAGATCTAAGTGAGGCGAATATTTCCTGTTGGCCGCTCCGCTATCTCCTTCTGGCCTGTTTTCCAACGCTGTCACTACAGTCGTTGACAGGTTTCAGGAAGCAAAAAAAAAAAAAAAAAAGAGAGCGTTGCCTCTAGAGGCCCTCCTGCGGGAGTTTGGCAAACAGAGGAAGCACTCTCAACCGAAGTCCTCCAGACAGAAGGGTGACCTGAGGGCCGTCCTTCAGGCGAAGAGGTCCTAATTGTAGGACCTCTGAGGGCTGCCTCCCTAGTTTGCTGGGATGGTACCGACTGCAGTGATTCCAGAACAGGCTCGGGTTATGGAACAAGAGGTACAGACTCTACTGGAATTTAGGGGCCATAGAATGTGTTCCCCTACCAGACAGGGAGTCCGGGTTTTACAGCCGGTACTTTATAGTTCCAAAGAAGGATGGCGGACTGAGGCCAATTTTAGATCTAGGGCTTTTGAATCGTTCTTTGAGGAGATTCAGGTTCAAAATGCTTACTATTCCCATTATCGTGAGCCATATCAGATCCGAGGACTGGTTTGTCACGATGGATCTAAAAGACTCTTATTTCATGTCTCCATCCTTCCATGTCACAGGAGGCGACGAATACCAATTCGAAGCATACCAATATCGGGTTCTTCCGTTCGGCCTAGCACTCTCTCCCGGCACGTTCACAAAGTGTATGGATGCGGCTCTGGCTCCACTGAGGCTTCAGGGCATCCGTATACTGAATTACATCGGCGACTGGCTCATATTGGCCCAGTCTCGAGAAATGGCAGTTCGGCATCGAGATGTCGTCCTTGGCCACATTCAGAACCGGGGGTTGAGGCTCAACACTAAGAAAAATGTGTTGGACCCAGCTCAGAAGACTACTCTTCTGGGCGTGGTATAGAATTCGGTTACGATGCGGGCACGTATGTCTCCCGCTCGTATCGAATCCATCCTGGCCATGGTGTCCGGGATAAAGCTAGGCCAGGCCATCACTGTAAAGCAATTTCAAAGACTGCTGGGCCTCATAACAGCGGCATCCAACATAATTCCTTTGGGCCTGTTTCACATGAGGCCCCTTCAGTGGTGGCTCAAAGCCAAGGGTTTTTTCCCCAAGGGGAATCCGTTCCATATAATAAAGGTTACACGCAGATGCCTTCGTTCCCTATTAATATGGAAGAAACCTTGGTTCTTGTCCCAAGGGCTAGTGGTAGGGGCGTCATGTCGCCGGGAAACTGTTTCGACAGACGCTTCCCTCGCTGGCTGGGGCGTGGTCTCGGACGGCCGCTTTGCCAGGGGTCTGTGGCAGGACCATCATCATTCTTGGCATATAAATTGCCTAGAGATGTTGGCTGTGTTCAGGGCTCTGAGGAGCTTCCTCACAGACATCAAAGGTTACCACGTCTCAGTGGTAGCTTATCTAAACCGACAAAGAACACTCAGATCGCGCCCTCTATCCAGATTGGCGCATCAGATCATTTTATGGCCCCAAGCGAAAATATTATCTATAAGAGCAATATATGTCCCGGGGGATCTGAATCAGGGAGCGGACATCCTGTCGAGGCAGGTGCTGAGGCCCGGGGAATGGAGACTCCATCCAGAGGTGGTGGAGTTCATATGGCAGAGGTTTGGACCAGTGGAAGTGGATCTGTTTGCGTCTCGAGGGACGTCCATCCCACTGTCCACTTTGGTTCTCCCTCACTCATCCAGCCCCGCTGGGGTTGGATGCCATGGTACAGGCCTGGCCGAGGCTTCGCCTGTACGCTTTTCCCCCCGATCGCTCTGCTCCCGGGGGTCCTGGAGAGGGTCCGTCAGGAGTGCATCAGTCTTCTTCTTATAGCCCTGTTTTGGCCAGCCCGAGTATGGTTTTCAGACTTAATTTCACCCCTGATAGCTCCGCCATGGCAGATTTCTCTGAGGAGGGGTCTGTTGTCTCAGGCGGAGGGCACTATATTCCATCCTCATCCAGAGCTGTGGAAATTGTGGGTCTGGCCTCTGAGGGGGCTCAGTACCTAGATGCTGGTCTATCATCTGGGGTGGTCGAAACCATACTTATCTCTAGGGCTCCGTCTACTAGGAGATTATATGGCCTCAAGTGAAATATTTTTCTACTTGGTGTAGAGAACTTGAGTTAGACCCAGTTAACTGCCCAATGGCTTCAGTTCTGGAGTTTCTTCAAGATTGTTTCTCTGCGAATCTCTCCCCTTCCACACGTAGGGTGTACGTGGCTGCCATTGCGACGTTCCATGCACCACTAAATGTTGGGCCTTTAGGGAGGCACCAACTGGTCATACTATTTCTCCATGGTATTGGAGGATGAGACCGACAGTCAGGTCCAGGGTTCCTTCCTGGGACCTGGCGGTGGTTCTCGAAGGGCTATCCCTGGCTCCCTTCGAATACCTCCAGTCGGCTTCTCCTAGGACCTCACGTTCAAGATAGCCTTTCTCTTAGCTATTTCTTTAAAGAGACTGGGAGATCTCCAAGCCCTGGCATTATCGCCAGTTTGCTTGGGGTGTGCCCCCGGCGGAGTTAAGGCCATCCTGCATCCGAGACCCAGCTATGTGCCTTAAGTGCAATTTATCACGGCTAGGTCCATGGTCCTGCAAGTATTTCATCCTCCACCTCTTGTGTCGGCAGAAAAGGAGAGGTTCCTTGCTCTGCCAGTCAGAGTTCCGAGTATTTCCTCGAGAGGTCCTCTTCTTGGAGGAGGTCGGACCTACTGTAGTGTGTTTTGGATCACCTATTAGGGGCTCCCGGCTATACAAACCATACGTAGGCCTACAAGGTGCGGAATTTCCCTTCACCTTTGGCGGTTAGGGCTCATTCTACTAGAGGCACGGCGTCCTCTAGGGCCCTCCTTTCGGGAGTTCCCATCAAGGAGATCTGTGAGGCAGCCGTTTGGGCTACCCCACACACTTTTGTTAGGTTCTATAGTCTGCACCTCCCTAGTACGCTTGGCGCACACGTGCTCTCGTCCTAGCTGAGTGCCTGAATCAGTTTCACTCCGGGGCAGGCCTGTTTTCGGTGCGTGGCTTAGTGGGCATTCGTTCCCCAAAGTGTCGATTCTCGACGCAGTGTTGAGTTCCCTCGAAAGGGAACGTCTCGGGTTATGACTATAACCCTTGTTCCCTGAGAAGGGAACGAGACACTGCGTCGTCCTGCCACGCCCCTCGAGGCCTTAGAGCGTCTTGCTTCATCGCGGAGCTGATGTGTGTGTGTGTCAGCGTCACTTTTATGCATCCGGTTATGCCGTCACATGTTACATCACGACGCAACACCAATCATGATTGGATTAGTTTCATTCTTACTTCAGAGGCGCACGCTAAGGGAGCGTCCCCAAAGTGTCGATTCTCGACGCAGTGTCTCGTTCCCTTCTCAGGGAACAAGGGTTATAGTCATAACCCGAGACGTTTTATTTAATGACTTTGAAGACGACTTGTAACTGGGCTTAAGCAGCGGCGAGGAAGATAACTTGGAACTGGTGGATCCAAGCAGCTGGGTGAAACCACCGAAGGAGGAGCCTGGGGGGAGACAGTGGAGGAGGTAGAGGAACTGAATGGCTTTGGCAGAAGAGGAGGTAGAGGGAGGCTGGGCGAGACAATCCTCGAAGAAGAACACTTGGTGCTGGATGACAAAAGAGACATGGTGCTAGTTTGATTTAATGACTTTGAAGACCACTTGTAACTGGGCTTAAGCAGCGGCGACGAAGATAACTTGGAACTGGGTTGAACCAGCAGAGATGAAGACGACTTGGATCTGGACAGAAACAGCGGAGACTGTAGACCAGCAAATATTTCCTCATCCAGGTCATAAAATAATTCCTTTGTAATCTAGCTCATTTCACACACCTCAGTGAAGGGAGTGTGGGCGGGGCTCCAATACATTCCAACAAACTCCACTAATATGCTGTGGATGACAGATGTTGATGCCGGCTCACACACCTGAACAGACTCCGTGATGGGCTCAGGCTCCGGGATGCCATGGCCTTAAGTAATTGTTCTGGCCCTTTTTTATGGGGGGCTTTTGCTCCGAGTCAGCTGTGGGCTCTGGCTTTTCTTCCGTGGCCAGCATAGCTGAAGGCTGGCTGGGCTCTGGGTCTGGAGTGAGGCTGGTGTTGTAAATGGGGACTTGCACCTTTACCAGCACACACTCCACATACTTGACAAAGCTCCTCGGAGGACCATCCATGGACAGATGTGCCTTCGACCACACATTGAGTCCGGTGTTATAGAATATGCCTAACGAGCATTGGGATAGTGGGTGAGGCCCACCAGATCTAGAAAGTCCCTCCTGTGATCCTCAAGGGAGCAATCCCCCTGCTCCAGCAAGAGGAGCAGGTATATCCATTGTTTTAAATCCTTTTGCTGTTATAATCCAATCTAGGTCTCGTGTTCTGTCACGTTTTAGGTGTGTAGTTTAATCCAAAAGACGATGGGATGAAGACTGAATGAAATAACGATACTTTTAATGAACACCAACAACTAGAAAGACAATACAACAAACCATTAACATTAATGCAAGACAATTAACTGCTTATTCCAAGTTTTTTAATATCACATTATAGCTTTGCGTGGAGCAGAGAGATGTTTAAGTCATTATTTACTGAATGTCCTATCTTGATTTGTGATTGGTTTATAGTGGGAAGTATATTTTAGTGTCACAAGTGTTTCATCTGGAGAGAGCAGCAATTTATACCTGTAGCAGTGTATTTCACATTTTGTAAAAACGTATGAAAAGTCAAATGGTATTCATCCACCACTATTTGTTGTTGTCAATTTGTATAGTTGGAAGATGCTCAGGGTCCTGTGCTCATGACAACTGTGGCCATGCCTGTGTTCAGCACCAAAAACGAGACCGTAAGTGATACTAAACATTGACTTCTGTAATGTTAACCAGTGGTTATTCAGTCAGTATGAATCTTTCCGTATAATGCTTATCTTACTAGAACTAATCCTGTTCCTGGAGATCTACCTTCCTGCCAAGTTCTTCAGGAGCACTTGATAATTACAAAGTGTGTTGGATCAGGGCTGGATCTGAACTCTGCTGGTAGGTAGATCTCCAGGGACAGGATTGGGCACCCCTGCCCTAGACAGAGGAAATAATGCCAATGTAAGAAAAAAAAAGTCCCTAACACACTCATGTTCATTGTTTTAAGAGAAATAAAGGAATTCTTCTTGGAGTGGTTGGCACAGATGTTCCAGTGTCTGAAATACTGAAGGCTATCCCCAAATACAAGGTACACGAACAACATTTAATTCTTATGTTATTCTAATTGTTCTCAATTTATTAGAAGCCTGTTGAGTATGTTTCTAGCAGCAGTGTTATATGTATCTATAAACGAAAGAATACAAAGACAAACTTTTTTTCTCTAGAATGATGTGCCTGGTTAATTGAAAAGACAAGTAATGTGTATTAACTAAATAAATAGATTCAACTTTCATTTCATGTTGACAAAATGGCTTGACTTCTGCAGTTTTCCTTCCTGTGTTTGAAATATTTCCTATGAAAATGATTGTATCGAAGTGACTATCTATCCTTTTGAAACAATCATTAGTGTGACAGTGAAGAAGTGGAGAGCAGACTCATACAACACACACACACACACACACACACACATACACACACACACACACACACACACACACACACACACACACACACACACACACACACACACACACACACACACACACACACACACACACACACAGAACCAATACAAAGTAGTGTTAAATAGTCTGACCAGCAGAGAGCCACTAACTGCAAGAAAACCTATCATCCCCCACAGCTCCCTGGAGTTTGCACGTGAGGTGTGGTGTTCAAGTCTGGAAGCTCGTGATTTTGGCTTCTATTTTTGCTTGATCTCTTTTGGCTTGTATACTTTTCTGTCTACCGCAGCTTCGGACTCTGAGTTCCACAGTGGTCAGGAGGTTCGCTTCTCCAGTACATTGAATATGCGTTGTGACTGGCCGGTTCCCCCCTAACTGAGCCTGTCACAATGTCCGTCCCAGAAATTGTAGGGAAGGAATTGCTGAAAGACTTGTGGTCAACAGATCGTATTCCCCCCCTAGAATGCCTTCTTGCTCCACTGGTTATGTCCAGCTCCTTGTCTCCACTGATTTCATCCAGTTCCCTGTCTTTGTCTCCACTGCTGGTTCTATCCATTTCCCTGGCTCCGCCTCATCCTCTTGATCCGCTGGATCTCCTAGCCATCCAGCTCCACTGGTGTGATCACAGCCTCCTGGTTACCCAGTTCCACAGTGGTTTTTACAGTGGGTGGCCTCAGAGTTTTGACCCTTCGACTACACCTTGTCAATATGAGCTTAGGGCACCCCTTTGTTCCTTCAACCCGATGGCTCCACCGTGGCTCCTCGCTCTCTCGGCTCCACCACGGACTTCAGGGTCTGTGGCTATCCACTCAATCGGCTTCATCATCTATGTCCTCTGTTGCTCCTCTGTTGTCCTCACTCCCACCGGCTCCACCTCGGTCTTCGAGCCCCCAGCTTTACCTCAGTTTGCGGATCAGGCTTTACCTCAGTCCTCGGATCAGGATTTACCTCTGTCCTCGGACCAGGATTTAACTAGTCCTCGGATAAGGATTTACCTCAGTCCTCGGATCAGGCTTTACCTCAGTCCACGGATCAGGCTTTACCTCAGTCCACGGATCAGGCTTTACCTCAGTCCTCGGATCAGGCTTCACCTCAGTCCTCGGATCAGGCTTTATCTCAGTCTTTGGATCAGGATTCACCTCAGTCCTCGCATCATTATTTACCTCAGTCCTCGGATCAGGCTTTATCTCAGTCTTCGGATCAGGCTTCACCTCAGTCCTCGAATCAGGCTTTACCTCAGTCTTCGGATCAGGCTTTACCTCAGTCCTCGGATCAGGCTTTACCTCAGTCCTCGGATCAGGCTTCACCTCAGTCCTCGGATCAGGATTTACCTCAGTCCTCGCATCAGGATTTACCTCAGTCCTCGGATCAGGCTTTACGTCAGTCCTCGGATCAGGCTTTACCTCAGTCCTCGGATCAGGCTTTACCTCAGTCCTCGGATCAGGATTTACCTCAGTCCTCGGATCAGGATTCACCTCAGTCCTCGGATCAGGCTTCACCTCAGTCTTCGAATCAGGCTTTACCTCAGTCCTCGGATCAGGTTTTACCTCAGTCCTCGGATCAGGCTTCACCTCAGTCCTCGGATCAGGCTTTACCTCAGTCTTCGGATCAGGCTTCACCTCAGTCCTCGGATCAGGCTTCACCTCAGTCCTCGAATCAGGCTTCACCTCAGTCCTCGGATCAGGCTTTACCTCAGTCCTCGGATCAGGCTTTACCTCAGTTCTCATATTCAGGATCAGATATTGTTTTTCCTTATTTATTCAAAATAGTCACAAACTTGCTTACCATGTCAACAACTATCTGATATTCTGATTCTCAAATACATGTAAGCGAGTGTGTCTTGTCATTTAAAAACCTATATATAAATAATCTTGATCTATAACGTGAGATGAGCCATGTTTGTTTGCGCCGCAGTTCAGTGAGTCCTGTCTGTCGGATTTACAATATGAAAATTCATCAGTTTCTCCCGAAATACATGTAAGAAAGTGGAACTAGGAGAAGAATAGAGTAAACTTTATAGTTACTTACACTATGTGTATCTGATATGAATAAAACACGTTGGCAAATTATATTTGAATATATTGCTATTACTGCTTCCATAGACTTTTACAAAGTCCAAATGTATTGTTTTACTAGTGCTTGTGTGTATTTAAATGTCTGAAACCGAAATTAAATATTGTGTTTGAAAACACTGCAAATAGTTGTAATATAGGCCTATGACAAGTGCCAGCCAACACGCGAACGCACATTTTGAATCGGGTAGTTATGTCACGTCACTGTACATTTTAAATCTCGTATGTGGGACCGTACTATCAGGCGCAAAGAAATAAAAATCCCATATATGGGACCGTACTGCTCAAAATTGAGTGAAAATGAGTGTGGCAAAAAAGAAAAGTGGACTCTGAATGTCGCGTTTTCAACGAAGATTTGACAGCAACATACTTCTTCCCCAGTGTCAGACAGAAGGCGGTATGTCTAATATGGAGAGTATGTATCGTATTTTATTTGGATCCACATATGTGACCGGTCACGGAAACTAGGGACACAAGTCGGTTCTGGGGCATTTTGAGTTATTCATAGATTCTGAAAGTGTAATCTCCAAGCTTTCCAACGATGTGTAACATGTGGAAATCTGATAATATTTGGAGAAGTTGTGGCCATTTGAAGCTAGGCACTTAAAAAAGCTCAAAGATGAGAAAATGACCTCTAAAGATTGTGCAGTTCTCACCTGTCTCTGCTGCTGGGAGTGACAATAGGGCTCATTTACATCTCATTTAGATAAGCCATACCCCCTGTAAAGCTCCCCCCTGTGCTTTACAGCTTTTTATGCACTTCGAATGAGTGCACTTCTGCCGCACTAGGCGAAAAACAATTGTGCTGCCCCTCTGTTTGCAACGTACCAGCAACAACACACAAAGACAATAATGGCATATAGCCTACATGTAACGCAAAACCAGCAACAACACACAAAGACCAATATGCCATATACATATAACGCAAAACCAGCAACAACACACAAAGACCAATATGCCATATACATATAACGCAAAACCAACAACAACACACAAAGACCAATAAGCCATAGGCCTACATATAACGCAAATAGTGCGCAACGCTCGTGTGCCCAAAATATCAACAATATTAAAGTTTATGCAGGAGGCAAATGCCTGCTGGCATTTTTCTTTAAGCAGTCATGACAGGAATTTTCCAAATAATCACATTTAACCTCCTCAAATTATTGTTGCAAATCTCTTTACACCACTTTCTTATGTGCGTATACACACACAAATGAAATGTCCGCAAACACATTATATCATCAGCAGGTTCAGCATCTTAAATAACGACTAAAGAGCAAATGAAGCTTAACTTACATTTCAGAAACACGCACGGCAGGCCTTCATCGCAGCAAAGGTCTTAACTGTATCCTCTATTTCGATTCTCTGTGCCAGTTCATGTTCTATGGAGATTGTTGCCAGTCCATTAACTCTGTTCCCTGTTCAAAAAACGTTCCCCATTCAAAGCAATCGGGACGTCACATATGAAACAGCCAGCCACCGCTGTCAGCGAGCCGAGCCGCCGTATTCAAGCACTGAGGGCGCGCGCGCCGCACCCATACCTCCGGTTCAGTTTCCCGAGCCCACAAAGTGCGGCGAAAACATTTTCGGTGTAACTGCCACGGTTCATTTCGTCTGCGACAATCTTTGCGGCATCCATCTTCATTGAATTTTGATATCAGATAGAGCCTGCCAGAGCACAGCATAATAAGTAGCCATGCGGTTCACTTGGAGGGCGGGGGCAAAAGCGCCGGGTTATTCAGTATGGAAATACACACAGACAATGACACGCCACGCCCCTACTGCATGCTAGAATCTCCGAAAACAAGCCGATTTCAACCTCAAAATGTAAGCTTTTAAATATACCAATACTGCTATCTCAAACATGGAGAGGCTTCTTCGTGATTTCAATTAACAGATTCTGCAAAAAATTGAAATTAACCAATTTTGAAAAAAAACTCTTCTTTCTCATTTTGCTCGAAAGTTGTGCTGCCGACTTGTGTCCCTGGTTTCTGTGACGGGTCACATATGTGTGTGAACAAACCTTCTCAGTAATGAACTCGTAGATCAAATTGAACAAATAGCCACTTGTCAGCTAACCTGAGGACCTCTACATCAAAGATCACTGCCGACTTTGACAACCTTGCCAGGAGACGAGACCAGGCTCATCTCACATTAACACTTTAATAACCATGTCTTGGAAAGACAAATAGTAAGTTCTCCCTCAGTTTTGACAGTATCTCTGATTTTGATTGCTGCTCCTGCTGTGTTTGTGTGTTTTTGTGTGTGTGTGTGTGTGTGTGTGTGTGTGTGTGTGTTCACAGCTGGGAATCCATGGTTATGCCTTTGCCATCACCAACAACGGATACATACTCACCCATCCAGACCTGCAGCCTCTGGTAATGTATGGCGAACGCTGAGGCTGATGGGAGAATGCGTCTCATTAGAGTCATTGTGCTGTGAGCCGACAGCTGTGGACAGTAATGAGTGTTTGACAGATGATGATGATGATGATGATGATGATCTGTGGACTGTAATGAGTGTTTGACAGATGATGAGATGAGAACATCAACAGCTCTAGAATCAAACCTTCATGATTTCACTGCTGTGTGAATTATCAATAAATAAAGCTGTGCAATAGTCATTTTTGAGTAAGATTTGAGTAAGAGGGCAATGAAAACAGTCAAGACGATCACAAGTTTATTTAAATGTTTTTGGTTCTATGCTTGAATCTTCATGCATATCCCAGCATGCATGTCATGGACTTTTTATTTTTATTCCTTTCTTTTTTTTTTACATTTAATAATGTAACTGATTTGCAGGATAAAGCTGATGTCCGTGTATCTACACAAAACTACACATTGCAACAGAAACTGCTCTTTTATTCTCTCCCATTTAAAAAGATAAGCATCTTGACTCTTGCTTTCGTGTGATTCTGCCACTGGAGGGCAGTGTATTCCTGTCACACACACTGATCCACAGATGCGGAACACAGAATAAAGCTGTGGTCACAGCACATGTCCAGCTTTTATAGTCGGATCACTGTGGCACAAACATTCATTACAGTTTTACATGTTGTATCGACTTACAGAATGTATTTTAAAAAATGATCTATAGAAAAAATTCAGTGACTAGTGATGTGAGAATTTTCACATTTGATTATGATAATATTGTGTTTATTACAGTGCCACACTAATACACATCATGTTTATCCATGTTGATTAATGTCACTGGTGTTTTTAGTATGAAGAAGGGAAGAAGCGGAGGAGGTCGAGCTACAGCAGTGTGGATCTGTCCGAGGTGGAGTGGGAAGACACGGAGGATGAGGTGCGCATGCGTTTCTGTTATTAAAACCGTTATAAATATCATTTTATATAAAGTTATTAATACAGTTTTAATGAAAGTTCTGGTGAAACCTGTTAATCACGACAGAACGATATAAACACAGCCACATAATTAAAGCCAACGCCACTTACTCCACCTTTACTTCCTTTACTTCTATTATATATTTACTTCAGTCTTTCTTAATTAAAAAGTCAAAGAGGGAATTTGGTCTCAGAACGAGCCACATTCGTTTACCTTTATCTCACTGACTCATCCTATAAAATGTGAACTTGTGAAACTTATTTAACCATTATTTAACAGTTAGTAGAGTTTCTTCTTTATTCAGTTCTGAAACCTGAGAAATATCCTCTCAGAAAGTATTCTCAAAACAAAACTGGGTTGTCTATGTGTTGCTCCAAAAGCTGAGAGTACAGAACAGAGACGATTGGGGCCAAAATATAATGAAATGCTTCATAACACCTGCAGATTTGTGTATAAAATGACCTACTTTCATGAGTCTGGTCTCCTTAAAGCAGCACTATATAGTTTTTCAACCTTCATAATATATTTCCAAGACCCTTGAGATGGTACATCGACTTACAATAGGTTGAATGACACGTCTGCCGTAGCCTGACAGTGTCTGTATCGCTTTTACTGGCACTATGTAACTTCAGGTTTCGGGTAGTAACCCGAGCACAAAAAAACCCTACAAAATTCGACTGCTTTACGGCATACGTCACTTCCCCCACTTCCTCAGATTCTGACGTGAGAGCCCAACTAGCGTTTGATACCCGTCTGTATGTTGTTGTCGTGACCGAAGCAACAACTAAAAGGAAGAAGGCAAAGGTTTTGTCATAGGAGACTAAAATAAGAAAAAGGGAGAATGACAAATTAAAAGGCCGGACGAGGATCAATATTGGAGGGAGAGCAAGACAGTTTGAAGACGGTGAGAGTGTGCGCGCGCGCGACCGGCTCTCTCTATGCTCGTTCTTTCAGTAACATGCACCCTGTCACAAGCGCAACAGTCAGTCATCTGTAAAGTGTTTATACATTTATAAATAAATCATGGAGTCAGGGAGCTGACTATCGCGCGAAATGTAAAAGGCTGAATAACATGGCCTGGCCATGTTACGGAATCTATCTGGTCCTCCATTTATCTTCATGAATCTAGTAATGCTAGTAGAGTAGCGAATGATATATCTGGTAGCTAGTAACGTTAAACACTAAAATCCCAGTTTATGATGGTTATAATAAATAATCTTTCAGGATAACTATCCTAATGTCTGCAGGCTGATAGTCATGTTTGTTTATTTATTTTTCTGGTGAAAGGCTATTGGTCTTGCCTCAGTGTATAATGCAAATCGATTTTCAAATTTGCAGATTCATCTATGGTAGTTTGATATTATAATATTGACGATATATGGCTATTACCTACCACACAAACATTGAATTGAATTAGCATATCGATTATGTAAAACAGTAGCCAATTATATTCATATGACATGCTAAAATATATGCCAATGTACCTGGGATGAAGACATTTCACACGCAACGCTGTCAGTCTGCCCAAGACGTGAGAACTCGCGAGAACTCAAGACGGTATCGGCTTGTCAACAAATGCACGTGTATCCCTTGGTGTAACCCGGACAGATTTTACGACCGTAGTAGAAGACAATACTGTTTCCCAACTGTAGGGGGACCCGAGAGCAAAAACCGCAAAAATGACATAGTGTTGCTTTAACTTATTTGGTACAATGATACACTTGCAAGAACCCTTTGGAATGACCCTTTGGAAGTCACAATTATAGACATAACGGAATCGAACTAAGCTAAAAACAGTTAATTGTACTACATAAAAAAAGATAATGAGGTGTTAAATTCCAGTTTTAGCATATTATAGAGTTGCATAAAGTTGGAAAAGGGTACAAACGCATTACTATTGACCTTTTAAATCATTTACTTGTATCAAACTGTTGTTGTTACGCTTGGTCCTGTAAACGCAAGTTCACACCAACAATTATAACTATGAGTGCAATTTATAAAAAGAGAGAATAGTGGAGTCCATGAAATAATTGGAATTACTATCAGAGTTTTTTTTTCAGCTGATGAATGTTAAAAACATTAACAGCCAATTAAAATCTATATAGAATGAATTTTGTTTTGCATATCAAGTATATTTAATGGTTTTCCCCTTTTTTCCATTGGATATTCATTTTCTTTTAAAGCTTCAAAGAAATAAAACTTTTCTTTTAGAGATGTATTTAGTGCTGGCCGCTTGTCATTGGATTCCTGATATGGATCTTAATACTAGATGCAAGAGTTAAAAAGACACTTATTGTTTTCTGAGAACATAACCAGAGTCAGAATAAGAGTATGTGAAGTAGTTTGTCTGGAGATCAGAGTATCATAGAGACATACAGTATCGCAGTATTACAGTATCACAGTATTACTGTATCACAGTATTACAGTATTGCAGTATTACAGTATCGCAGTATTACAGTATCACAGTATTACAGTATCACAGTATTACAGTATCCCAGTATTACAGTATCGCAGTATTACAGTATCCCAGTATTACAGTATCACAGTATTACAGTATCAGAGTATCGCAGTATTACAGTATCACAGTATTACAGTATCACAGTATTACAGTATCACAGAATCACAGTATTACAGTATCACAGTATTACAGTATTACAGTATCACAGAATCACAGTATTACAGTATCGCAGTATTACAGTATCACAGTATTACAGTATCGCAGTATTACAGTATCACAGCATCACAGTATTACAGTATCACAGAATCACAGTATTACAGTATCACAGAATCACAGTATTACAGTATCACAGTTTTACAGTATCACAGTATTACAGTATCGCAGTATTACAGTATCACAGAATCACAGTATTACAGTATCACAGTATCACAGTATTACAGTATTACAGTATCACAGTATCACAGTATTAGAGTATCACAGTATTACAGTATCGCAGTATTACAGTATCACAGTATTACAGTATCGCAGTATTACAGTATCACAGTATTACAGTATCACAGTATTACAGTATTACAGTATCACAGAATCACAGTATTACAGTATCACAGAATCACAGTATTACAGTATCACAGTATTACAGTATCGCAGTATTACAGTATCACAGTATTACAGTATCGCAGTATTACAGTATCACAGTATTACAGTATCACAGTATTACAGTATTACAGTATCACAGTATTACAGTATCACAGTATTACAGTATTACAGTATTACAGTATTACAGTATTACAGTATCGCAGTATTACAGTATCACAGTATTACAGTATCACAGTATCACAGTATTACAGTATCACAGTATTACAGTATCACAGTATTACAGTATCGCAGTATTACAGTATCACAGTATTACAGTATCACAGTATTACAGTATTACAGTATTACAGTATCACAGAATCACAGTATTACAGTATCACAGTATCCCAGAATCACAGTATTACAGTATCACAGTATTACAGTATCACAGTATTACAGTATTACAGTATCACAGTATTACAGTATCACAGTATCCCAGAATCACAGTTTGACAGTATCGCAGTATTACAGTATCACAGTATTACAGTATCACAGTATTACAGTATCACAGAATCACAGTATTACAGTATTACAGTATCACAATATTACAGTATCACAGAATCACAGTATTACAGTATCACAGTATTACAGTATCACAGTATTTCAGTATTACAGTCTCACAATATTTCAGTATGACTGTATTACAGTATCACAGTATTACAGTATAACAGAATCACAGTAAGACAGTATCACAGTATCACAATATCACAGTATTACAGTATCACAGTATCACAGTATCACAGAATAACAGTATCACAATATCACAGTATAACAGAATCACAGTAAGACAGTATTACAATATCACAGTATCACATAATCACAGTATCACAGTATCAAAGAATCACATTATCACAATATCACAGTATCACAATATCACAATATCACAGTATCACAGAATCACAGTATCACAGTATCAGTATTACAGAATCACAGTATCACAGTATTACAGTATCACAATATCACAGTATTACAGTATCACAGTTTACAGTATCACAGTATTATAGTATCACAGTATTACAGTATCACAATATCACAGTATCACAGTATTACAGTATCACAATATCACAGTATCACAGAATCACAGGATCACAGTATCACAGTATTACAGTATCACAATATCACAGTATGACAGTATCACATTATTACAGTATCACAGTATCACAGTATTACAGTATCACAGTATTACAGTATCACAATATCACAGTATCACAGTATCACAGTATTACAGTATCACAATATCACAGTATCACAGAATCACAGGATCACAGTATTACAGTATCACAATATCACAGTATGACAGTATCACATTATTACAGTATCACAGTATTACAGTATCACATTACGACAGTATCACAGTATTACAGTATCACAATATCACAGTATCACAGTATCACAGTATTACAGTATCACAATATCACAGTATCACAGAATCACAGTATCACAGTATTACAGTATCACAATATCACAGTATGACAGTATCACATTATTACAGTATCACAGTATCACAATATCACAGTATCACAGTATTACAGTATCACAATATCACAGTATTACAGAATCACAGAATCACAGTATTACAGTATCACAATATCACAGTATGACAGTATCACATTATTACAGTATCACAGTATTACAGTATCACAGTATTACAGTATTACAGTATCACAATATCACAGTATGACAGTATCACAGTATTACAGTATCACAGTATTACAGTATTGCAGTATCAAAATATCACAGTATCATAGAATTACAGTATGACAGTATCACAGTATCACAGTATTACAGTATCACAGTATCACAGTATGATACTGAATATCATATCAGCTAATCACATGAAACTCAATATCAGATCAGATAATCACATGAAACTCAATATCGTATCAGCTAATCACATGAAAATCATCACAGTATTACAGTATCACAGTATTACAGTATCACAGTATCAAAGTATTACAGTATCACAGTATTACAGTATCACAGTTTCACAGTATCACAGTATTACAGTATTATAGTATCACAGTATTACAGTATCACAGTATTAAAGTATCACAGTATCACAGAATCACAGTATCACAGTATTGCAGTATCACAATATCACAGTATCATAGAATTACAGTATGACAGTATCACAGTATTACAGTATCACAATATCACAGTATCACAGAATAACAGTATCACAGTATTACAGTATCACAATATCACAGTATCACAGTATCACATTATGACAGAATCACAGTATCACAGTATCACAGTATGACAGTATCACAGTATCACAATATCACAGTATCACAATATCACAGAATGACAGTATCACAGTATGACAGAATCACAGTATTACAGTATCACAGTATTACAGTATTACAGTATCACAGTATTACAGTATTACAGTATGAAGCGTCCACACTAGACATCACTTAGAAACATGGGCAACTCACATTTTAATATTCAGATATTACAATCTAGTTATCTTTTTTGGTGTTTGAAAAATATTGGACAGTTTTTAGATTTCTCAATTTGATTATCAGATATGCTTTGTTGTTATTTTTTGTTTTTTTGTCCAGTTGCGTAATGCCATGGTGAACAGACAGACGGGAAGCTTCTCTATGAAAGTGAAGAAGACTGTGGATAAAGGGGCAAGAAATTCCCTCCACACACACACACACGCACACACACACACACACGCACGCACTTACACACACTCACACACTCTCACACACACACACACACACACACTCACACACACACACACACGCGCGCACACACACACGCGCACACATACACACACACACACACACACGCACGCACACACTCTCACACACACACACCCACATACACGCACGCACACGCATGCACGCACGCACACACACACACACACACACACACACACCACTCTAACACACAAACACACACACACACACACACACACAGTAAAAATATTTCCGAAAAAGCTCTATTCTTTCATCCTCTTATAGTGTTTGTGTGTTTGTTTATGACTGTCTCAGAAGCGTGTGCTTGTTCTACACAATGACTACTACTACACCGACATCAGAGGAACTCCCTTCAGGTGAGAGTTTTACCTTACATATAAAACTGTGTAGAACAACAGAAACTCAGAACTGTGAGTCAGTGAGCCAGCATCTTCTCTGCACATGACCGACTGCAGCACGCCTCCAAAACATTATTTTAAACAACATCTATATAGCCAGGGTCCACCATCAGTGCTACAATTCATCATCATCGTGCCCTGTCCAGGATATTTCTCTCTGATCTTCATTAAATGAAGAAAACAGTTTCTCGTAGAAGAAAAAAAAATCCACATGAGCTAATAAACTATAAATTAAGTTTATTATCATTATTATCATCATAAAGGAGTGTGCCTCAAGGTGATGATACACAGGGCAACTTTTTGAGCAATGTTGCTGGGCAATCTTGCCTAGTGATTGTTGCTAGGGCACTTTCCCATTGAAAATGGGCAATACATTTTTATCTGGATAATTTAGTTCAGTTATGGGCCCTGTGTCTCATCTGGTTGCCCGTTTACGGCAACATTGCCCAGCAACATTGCTCAAAAAGTTGCCCTGTGTATCATCACCTTCAGAGCGTCAGACGAAACGCAGTAAACGCTGTCATGTCCTCTTGTGTTCGGATGCCGGTGTTCGGGAACACACTCGTGTGTGTGTGAGACACTTCTGGAGGAATTAAACCCAATCATTCTGACCCCACACTTTGGCTCAGGCGTTTCAGAAACAACAAACAAATTAAAAACTTAAATAGCTCTTTATTTCAACATTTATTCTCCTGATGCAGCTCTGTACCAAGCTTGCTGGGAACCAGGAACCCACGGCCCTGTTTCAGTCAATGCGACAAAAATATAGTCCCGGCACAAATGGATTGTTAACTTAAAATTTTAATTCCATTTGACAAAATAAAATTTAGTACAGATAGCAATCAAGTAAAAAATGCAAGATTTTTTTTTGAGTGTATGATTTATTTCTGTTGTTTTCAGCTTAGGAGTGGCCCTGTCCAGAGGCCATGGCAAATATTCCTTCAGAGGAAACATCTCAGTTGAAGAAGGTAACTATGGGTTAAAGAGACTCTGTCCTCTACATTGCCTTTGATTCATTATAATAAATGTGTGTCTTGCCAGCTTTTGTCAGCATATGTAAGTGTGCAAGCTCAAGTTGTTATCTCTTGTGTATATACACTTACCAGCCACTTTATTAAGTGCATCTGTTCAACTGCTCGGTAACACAAGTATCGGATCAGCTAATCACATGAAACTCAATATCGTATCAGCTAATCACATGAAACTCAATATCGGATCAGCTAATCACATGAAACTCAATATCAGATCAGATAATCACATGAAACTCAATATCGTATCAGCTAATCACATGAAACTCAATATCAGATCAGATAATCACATGAAACTCAATATCGTATCAGCTAATCACATGAAACTCAATATCGAATCAGCTAATCACATGAAACTCAATATCAGATCAGATAATCACATGAAACTCAATATCAGATCAGATAATCACATGAAACTCAATATCGTATCAGCTAATCACATGAAACTCAATATCGGATAAGCTAATCACATGAAACTCAATATCATATCAGCTAATCACATGAAAGTCAATATTGGATCAGCTAATCACATGAAACTCAATATCAGATCAGATAATCACATGAAACTCAATATCAGATCAGCTAATCACATGAAACTCAATATCAGATCAGCTAATCACATGAAACTCAATATCGAATCAGCTAATGACATGAAACTCAATATCAGATCAGATAATCACATGAAACTCAATATCAGATCAGATAATCACATGAAACTCAATATCGGATCAGCTAATCACATGAAACTCAATATCAGATCAGCTAATCACATGAAACTCAATATCATATCAGCTAATCACATGAAACTCAATATCAGATCAGCTTATCACATGAAACTCAATATCAGATCAGTTAATCACATGAAACTCAATATCGGATCAGCTGATCACATGAAACTCAATATCGTATCAGCTAATCACATGAAACTCAATATCAGATCAGCTAATCACATGAAACTCAATATCAGATCAGCTAATCACATGAAACTCAATATCAGATCAGCTAATCACATGAAACCCAATATCGGATCAGCTAATCACATGAAACTCAATATCAGATCAGTTAATCACATGAAACTCAATATCGGATCAGCTAATCACATGAAACTCAATATCGGATCAGCTAATCACATGAAACTCAATATCATATCAACTAATCACATGAAACTCAATATCGTATCAGCTAATCACATGAAACTCAATATCAGATCAGCTAATCACATGAAACTCAATATCAGATCAGCTAATCACATGAAACTCAATATCGGATCAGCTAATCACATGAAACTCAATATCGGATCAGCTAATCACATGAAACTCAATATCGGATCAGCTAATCACACGAAACTCAATATCAGATCAGCTAATCACATGAAACTCAATATCAGATCAGCTAATCACATGCAACTCAATATCGGATCAGCTAATCACATGAAACGCAATATCGTATCAGCTAATTACATGAAACGCAATATCGTATCAGCTAATCACATGAAACTCAATATCGGATCAGCTAATCACATGAAACTCAATATCGGATCAGCTAATCACATGAAACTCAATATCAGATCAGCTAATCACATGAACATCAGTGTATTTAGGGATGTAGATATGAGGAAGACTCCAAACGGCACTGGTGCGCTTGTGAAGGGCCTTTGGGAAGGGGACGCCAGTGAGCGGCTGGATATCTTCACGAAGGGCCCTTCCTCGAGGACGTGTGCGAAGGGTACATGCGATGGTTACTTCAAGGAAGTCATTCTATCATTTTTGGTCATGTGACCCAGCGAATGCTTGGGATTCATTTTAAAGCTAGATGGCTTAGTTAACTTACAAACAGAGCAATTCAAGTTTTGTTTGTGATATATTTCACACATTTTTGTTATGTCATGTTTAAATAAGTTTCATAGTTGAGAAATGTGTCAGGTAATGCAGGGTTCAAGATTTCCATTACACGAGAGTAGGTGTTAAAACTTCGTGTTTCGCCAAGATAATCACCAACTAAGACGTAGCTTTACAGTAACCTATGCTTCTCCATCCATTTACGCTTATTTCCATCTGGTGATGTGAATCTCCTTCTGTCTGGTGTTAATAGCTGCAGTGTATTGCGCGTCAGCACACACAACGGCTGCAACCACAATGCGGTCCCCCCATAACAACCCTCTCGATTGAGCGGAGTAGGGAACATCTCTAGGGTCTTCAAGTGGGCACCTTCCGTCCTCAGTGTTTCGTCGACTAGCCCACGACACCTCAAGAGGGCTCGACAGTGACTCTGACGTCCCAGAGCACCCCCCTCCGTCCCCCACTCAACTCAGCCCAGCTTACTGACCTCTACTTCCCTCTTGCTGCTGAGACCTAACCACAATCTCACAATCTCTCTGCAACCCAACCATACGCGCCAACCCGTTTGACTAAGGCTGTCGAGCCCCACTGGTGCGTTAATATGCAGTTGCAGTGGCAACGGTTCAGTATGGCATACCACCTACCGCAAAACACAATTTCTGTGTCATTCACACAGAACAACCCGTCATTCACGCAACCCGTCATTCACGCAATATACACAGGAACGTAATGACTGTAAATACTATACAACCTATACAAATAAACCAACAGACTCTTCAAGTTTTCAAGAATCCTACGAAACTGTGGCGGCCTGTACACAGCCAGCTAGAGTCTTTCCGTCTCAACCACAGCCAGTTGCTGCCCCTGTCTGCTGCTTCAGATAAGTTCTTTACTGTGCGACACAACTCTTGGCCACTGAGTCCGACGTCTCTGAGGAACCGGGTTGTAGAGTGTGCCACAAAACCTCGACAACCCACCTCCACTAGATAAACCCGGACTCCCCATCCTCGCTGTTCTGCAGTTTCTTCCTCTCATATGCCTCATCTACCGCATCCTCCCATGGCACTGTAAACGCTATCAGTTGAACAATGCGTGCTGATCCAGACCACAAAACAATATCTGGTCGTAGGTTAGTGGTGGCAATCTCAGGTTGAAAAATAAGCCGTTGATCAAGATCAGCCAGCATCTTCCAGTCCCTAGCAGCTTCCAGTTGTCCTGGGCGAGAATTGGTGTTAGCACCTTTTCTTGGTTGTTGCTCGCCTGGGCGGAGGAATATTGTCTTCTGCGTGTAATGTTTTGCTAGAGCAGGCGGCAACTTATTGGTCATGTTACGCTTTTCTTCCAATGCTAAAGCCAAACATCGCAATACTTGGTCATGGCGCCAAGTAAACCGACCCTGGCTAAGAGTCACCTTACATCCTGTCAAAGTGTGCCTTAATGTGGCAGGTGATGAACACAAAGGACAAGAGGGATCCTCTCCTACCAAGAGGTTTAGGTTCTGCGGTGATGGGAGAACATCATATGTTGACCTAATAAGGAAACTTATCCTACTCTCTTCCATTGACCAAAGACCTTGCCAGCCCATTTTGCGTTGTTCCACACTCTCCCATCTCATCCACTCTCCCTGCTTGGCCTGGGAAATGGCCTTTATACATCTCATCCTCTCCTCCTGCTTTCGCACCTCGTGGACTACCAGCTTCCTCCTTTGAGCTGGGCCTGCCTTGTGCCATTTAGGAGGAGCCAAACTGAGCCCAAAACCACCTCTTCCATGCTGTACCTGCCCAACGATATCCCCAATTTGAAGGTCAGCCTTTGCCTCTACTACAGATTTCTTTGCTGACCACTTTCTACCAGTTCTTATCACAGGGGCTGCCTCCCTTACACATTTGTCGCGTGACTCTGCTAAAGTAATTTCCAGTCTGACCTTGGCACACTTAAACTCCTTGGTTAAAGCAGAGACTGGCAGCTGCAATACTCCTTTACTATAAAGTCCCACTCTGCTGAGGCAGCGTGGAACTCCCAACCATTTCCTGATGTATGAACTTATTAACGCTTACAGCTTATCCACTGTTGTCAAAGAAACCTCGTACACAGTCAGTGGCCACAGCAACCTTGGCAGTAGACCAAACTGAAAGCACCAGAGTTTTAGTTTGCCTGGTAGAGCACAGCTGTTATTGCTCTTCAACCCTTCAACTGCTTGTCGTCTAACTTCTCCTACTCGAACTGTGTCCTTTAGATCCCCATCGTACCATCTCCCTAGACTCTTCACTGGCTTCTGAGAAACTGTTGGTATTGCCTCACCGTTAATGAAGAATGTTTTATCTACTACCTTTCCTTTAATTATTGAGAGGCTCCTTGATTTAGAGGGCTTAAATTGCATTCGTGCCCATTCAATAGTATCTGTTAACTTCCCCAATAACCGATTAGTGCAGGCTACCGTTGTAGTCATGGTTGTAATGTCATCCATGTATGCTCTGATTGGTGGTAGTCGCATCCCAGAAGCCAAGCGCTCTCCTCCTACTACCCATTTTGATGCCCTAATGATTACTTCCATTGCCATGGTAAAAGCCAGTGGAGAAATGGTGCATCCTTCCATTATTCCAACCTCTAAGCATTGCCATGTAGTGCTGAATTCTGGAGTTGAGAAACTAAATTGCAAATCTCCAAAATAGGCTTTCACTAAATTTGTTATCGACATCGGTACCCTGAAAAAATCAAATGATGCCCAAAGAAGCTCATGTGGCACTGAACCATATGCATTAGCCAAATCCAGGAATGTCACATGGAGCTCCTTCCTCTCCTTTTTAGCTGGAATTCGTTGCCAGATAACACTGATATATTCTAAGCATCCTGAGAATCCTGGAATAACCGCTTTTTGAACTGAAGTGTCAATGAAGCCATTATTTAATAGGTAGGTTGACAATCTCTGAGCAATAATGCTGAAGAAAATCTTGCCTTCGACGTTTAATAGTGAAATAGGGCGAAACTGACTGATGCTTGTAGCATCTTTTTCTTTGGGTATAAAGACTCCCCCTGCTCGGCGCCATGCTCTAGGTACAACCTGCTTTTCCCAAGCCACTTTTATCAATTTCCACAGAATTCGTAGAACTCCTGAAGCACTCTTGTACACTCTGTACGGAACTCCATTAGGCCCTGGAGATGATGAAGCCCTTGCCTTTCTCACAACCTGCTCTATCTCTTTCCACTTAGGTGCACAGACCTCCATTAGGTATTCTGGTGGAAAGATGAGACGCATGTTTTTAAGTTGAGAACAGCACCATTTTGATCTATAAAGTGTCCGATGAGTGTGTTTTGCTGCTGTTCCATAGATCTCTGTGAAACGCATGTTAACTGGCTGTGCTTGTGTGGGCCAGCATGGCTGAAAGGTGTAATGCTAAAGGTCCATGTGTGTGTGTTTGTGTGTGTGTGTGTGCGTGTGTGTGTAGCTTGTTGCGTGGCTAATGTGTATCTGGGCCAGTAAAGCCAGGAGCTTAACTTGTGACTAAGGGGCACTTTACACTACACCGTTGTCAACTAAAAACGTAAAACTTTGAATGCGTTCTGGCTGTTCATTTACATGAGCCTGAACGACAAACTTTTGAAAACTGAATTCAAAGTGCAAGTTTTAAATTTCCAGTTACATTAGTGCAGATTTCCAAATGGCTTCTCACTCCTGCGAATGCTGGGTGACCATTTGCAAGCCATAAACATTGTCTTGTGAATCTGACAACTAAATTGTTTTCCTTTTTAATGATGAACAACACAATTCATTGTGACTAGCATTATATGATGTGATTGTTACCCATCAAACAATCAATCATAAAAATTGCAGCTGTTAATCAGCTTGCATTTCATACTTTATAATTTGATTGCTAGCTGATTACATGTCAAAGTCCTTGGACTGAACTTCAGGTCTTTTCCACTCATTAGTATTTCAACATGAACTTTTAATGCACTAAAAATCAAACACAGAGAGACCTCTCGTTTCAGAAGACCACCTCATGCCACTGTTTAGGCTGTGGTTGGGGTTTGAACAACATTCATATGACAATCATTTCAGGACTAGGTTTAGATATGATTGATAGGAATCAATGCTGATGTTCCTCATGGATTATGTCCTGTTTGGCTCAATCATGGCAGCATTGAGCATGATGGTGTTTCTTCTGTTTCAGGACTGCATGATTTGGAGCATCCAGATGTTGTATTAGCAGATGAATGGTAAAGTTGTATCTTTTGAGGCTTTATTCAGTGCCTTATTGTCTACAGTATGAAAGATGTTTGCATGCGTACAACTGATTGGTTTGACTTTTCAGGACATACTGTAACACAGAGGAACACCCAGAACATCCTTTCCTATCTCAGATTGATGCCATAAAGCTTTATTTTAATGGAGAACCACATCTGAAGTGTGAGCTGAGTGCAAGAGCACACTAACATTTGTTTTGATGACTCCCCTTTGTTTTTGTGTTGTTCATTGTGTATGTATACTTCTTTGAACTAATGAATGGCAGTACAAAATAAAATAACTTAAAAATTATTATTTATCTATCTATTATTTACAAATTATAATTTGTATTCTCTTTAGAATTATGATTTGTATCCTGTGATTGTTCTGTTAGGTGACATGGATCTGATCCAGGAGGTTCTGTTTGATGCCGTGGTCACGGCTCCACTGGAAGCGTACTGGACCAGCCTCGCGCTCAATAAATCAGAGTAAAGGCACCACAAACTTTCTTAATACACATTTTTGGATTTAATGTACAAAAATATATTTTTAATCTTTCGTAACGATGCACTGTTGTAGGCAATGCACCTTTTACCAAATTTTGCCAATAAAGTGTGGAATGCCTTATTTTTATCTTCCAATCAGATCCTCATTTGTAATATACAGAGAGAGGTCAACTGGGTTGTGAATGCCATTTCATGTTGACTTTAACTAGAATTTTTGTATAATGCATTATACAGTCCTTCCAGAAAAATGAATTTTTTTGTGATTGTTGCGGGCAAAAATCCTTGATTATGCGGCACGTTTTCTTAAAAAATGCGATGGAATATGCGGGATATTTATGCAATTTTATGCGATGAGTTTGCGGGAACTTGCAAAAACTGTTTGATGAAAAAAAAAAGTGATTCCCCCAAACCAAAAAAAAAAAAATATATAAAAAAATAAAATGTGTGCTTCCCATTTTACAGAGGTAGCTATACAAAACAGACATCTTCTTTTAAAATAAGTGCTTCCCATGCACAAAGTGCAATCTATTACTGTAACGTAAATTTACATACTACTAATATACTTACAACTGTAAGGTTTTTGCAGCTTTTCAATGATGTTCACGTCGCATAATTACGTCACTTCATAACGTTCCCATGGCAACAGGGGAAAATGGCTGCTCTTGTGTGAAGTACGCAACATCTTTCAACTTTCTGCTAAGATATGTGTCTTTTTTGCAACGAAAATGCGGGGATTATTAAAATCATGCAGGCCCAGAATATTTTGCGCGGAAATCTGCAATTTATGCGGCGAAAGTGCGGTGTATTTGAAAAAATGCGGCCCCCACATGAATATGCGGACTTTGGCTGATTATGCACGAAATCATGTGATCGCATAATCACGTTTTTCTGGAGGGACTGATTATAACAGTATTCATAATGTACATTAATTCATCATATCATTTCATAAATAATTGTAACCAAAAGATTAAATAAATTATAATATTTGCATATTCCTTGTTACATCTGAAATTGGTTGTTCATCATGTATTTTAATGCATTATACTTTCTAAAGGTGTGTTATCAATGAATAGATAAGTATTATAATGTATTTTACTACAATTATTCATGAGACCATACAATGCATTATAAGGTGCATTACAAAGCATACATAATGCATTAAAATACTTTTATAATGCATTATATATAATGTTTTTGCCCAACATTATGTATTTCCTGTGTTTCTCTTTGTTCTGGTAGGAACTCTGATAAAGGGGTGGAGATAGCTTACCTCGGCACTCGCACCGGACTGTCACGCATAAACCTTTTTGTGATGCCAGACCAACTGACCAATCAGTAAGTACATCATACTTCTCATGAGTCTATATTACATAGTAAATTCTATACTGATCAATAGTAACTAATGTAATAAATGTTTTGAAAGATACTAAATGCCAGTGTTGGTGGAGTAACTAAGGAAAAGTAGCAATGCTGCTAACTTAACTACATTTTTTCAGTAGTGTGTCAATGGCTCTGCTGCTTTCAAAACAGCGCAGCTTTTTTTAAAGTAACAAGTTAAGTTCCCTTTCGAGGGAACTTTGGCGCTGTGACATGGTGTTGATGCTATAGGAATGCCTCCAGTGTGACCGGTGTCTGAAGCACATGTGAAAACATGGCAATTCTATTGGCTGACGGAGGTCAGGTGACAGCCCTAAATCATGGAATCCCCAGTTTCTTGAAGCCGCATACCCGTTTCAGTGTGATTGTTTGTCAAAGTGTATGTCCTGTTCAATTGATTTTATTTCGATTTTTATTTAGTATTCTAAACAATCTAGGAGATTTGTGCCACCGTGCCTGCTTTCTTACAGGGGACAACTCACCCTGTAAGAAAGGGGGTCTGTTCCCGAGAGGGCTGATTGTGTGTATTGTGTTAACTGTGAGCGTTCACAATAAGGAATCTCCACTCCCGCGTGGCTCTACTCTCGAGGGATGAGCGCTCCATGGTTCTGGTCCCGAGTTTGCCAAGGCGGCTCAGCGGCTTTGACAGTTGACATTGCAAGTTCAGCTGGTTAAAGCAGAGCTTGAGACGGGTGTCCCGCTTTCTCTCACTATTTCTCCAACTTCAAAGTCTATCGATTTTTAGTTTAAGCTCTCCTCCAGTTTGGATATTTTTCTCGAGGGAAGGAAACTCAGGCAGCTCAACAGCTCGGGTCATGCAATGAGGAGCTTATGAGGAACGGCACAAGGTGGTCACTCGGGCCATGGACGAGCTTCAATTACATTGGCCAGTGAGAAAATGGGAAGTGTCTTGTAGTAAGTTAGACGAGCGCTTTCATCCCAGGTCATCCGCAGACTCCTCCAAGAAGTCTTCTGTTTTTGCTTGATCTCCAATCCGAGGCGTCGATATCATGAAGGAACCCCTTCTCATCTTGCAGCATCACCTCTGCCACTAGGGCGAGTATGTCTATACTGCAGTGCCCCGGGTTGAAGAGATGCCCAGCCCTGATATCTCTGCCTTACGCTGGCATCGTCGTTGAAAGCTCAGATTTGGGGCCTGGGTTGTTTTCGCCTCTTTCACAGGCTGGGGTGCAGCTCTCAAAGGCCGGCTAGCCCGTGAACGGAAGTGGACTTGTTTTTCTCCGAGGAGTCAACCCACTGTCCCATCTGGTTCGACCTTACACCTCCAGCTCCATTGGGGCTGGATGGGATGGTACAGATGTGTGTACGGCTCAATTGGGCCTGGATGGGATGGTACAGATGTGTGTGCGGCTCCATTGGGACTAGATGCGATGGTACAGATGTGTGTACGGCTCCATTGGGGCTGGATGGGATGGTACAGATGTGTGTACGGCTCCATTGGGGCTGGATGGGATGGTACAGATGTGTGTACGGCTCCATTGGGGCTGGATGGGATGGTACAGATGTGTGTATGGCTCCATTGGGGCTGGATGCGATGGTACAGATATGTGTATGGCTCCATTGGGGCTGGATGCGATGGTACAGATGTGTGTATGGCTCCATTGGGACTGGATGCGATGGTACAGATGTGTGTATGGCTCCGTTGGGGCTGGATGGGATGGTACAGATGTGTGTACGGCTCCATTGGGGCTGGATGCGACGGTACAGATGTGTGTATGGCTCCATTGGGGCTGGATGGGATGGTACAGATGTGTGTACGGCTCCATTGGGGCTGGATTGGATGGTACAGATGTGTGTATGGCTCCATTGGGGCTGGATGGGATGGTACAGATGTGTGTATGGCTCCATTGGGGCTGGATTGGATAGTACAGATGTGTGTACGGCTCCATTGGGGCTGGATTGGATGCTACAGATGTGTGTATGGCTCCATTGGGGCTGGATGCGATGGTACAGATATTTGTATGGCTCCATTGGGGCTCGATGCGATGGTACAGATGTGTGTATGGCTCCATTGGGACTGGATGCGATGGTACAGATGTGTGTATGGCTCCATTGGGGCTGGATGGGATGGTACAGATGTGTGTACGGCTCCATTGGGGCTAGATGGGATGGTACAGATGTGTGTACGGCTCCATTGGGGCTAGATGGGATGGTACAGATATGTGTATGGCTCCATTGGGGCTGGATGGGATGGTACAGATGTGTGTACGGCTCCATTGGGGCTGGATTGGATGGTACAGATGTGTGTATGGCTCCATTGGGGCTGGATGGGATGGTACAGATGTGTGTAAGGCTCCATTGGGGCTGGATTGGATAGTACAGATGTGTGTACGGCTCCATTGGGGCTGGATTGGATGGTACAGATGTGTGTATGGCTCCATTGGGGCTGGATGCGATGGTACAGATATTTTTATGGCTCCATTGGGGCTGGATGCGATGGTACAGATGTGTGTATGGCTCCATTGGGACTGGATGCGATGGTACAGATGTGTGTATGGCTCCATTGGGGCTGGATGGGATGGTACAGATGTGTGTACGGCTCCATTGGGGCTGGATGGGATGGTACAGATGTGTGTAAGGCTCCATTGGGGCTGGATGGGATGGTACAGATGTGTGTACGGCTCCATTGGGGCTGGATGGGATGGTACAGATGTGTGTACGGCTCCATTGGGGCTGGATGGGATGGTACAGATGTGTGTAAGGCTCCATTGGGGCTGGATGGGATGGTACAGATGTGTGTAAGGCTCCATTGGGGCTGGATGGGATGGTACAGATGTGTGTACGGCTCCATTGGGGCTGGATGCGATGGTACAGATGTGTGTATGGCTCCATTGGGTCTGGATGGGATGGTACAGATGTGTGTACAGCTCCATTGGGGCTGGATTGGATGGTACAGATGTGTGTACGGCTCCATTGGGGCTGGATGGGATGGTACAGATGTGTGTACGGCTCCATTGGGGCTGGATGGGATGGTACAGATGTGTGTACGGCTCCATTGGGGCTGGATGCGATGGTACAGATGTGTGTATGGCTCCATTGGGGCTGGATGGGATGGTACAGATGTGTGTACAGCTCCATTGGGGCTGGATTGGATAGTACAGATGTGTGTACGGCTCCATTGGGGCTAGATGGGATGGTACAGATGTGTGTACGGCTCCATTGGGGCTAGATGGGATGGTACAGATATGTGTATGGCTCCATTGGGGCTGGATGGGATGGTACAGATGTGTGTGTACGGCTCCATTGGGGCTGGATGGGATGGTACAGATGTGTGTATGGCTCCATTGGGGCTGGATTGGATGGTACAGATGTGTGTATGGCTCCATTGGGGCTGGATGATGGTACAGATGTGTGTATGGCTCCATTCTGGCCAGTCCGAGTCTGGTTCCCAGATCCGGTGTCTATCCTGGACAACACTTCTTTAAAGCTTCCCGTTCAGAGACATTTCTTTTTCAAGTGTAGGGGTCGAATTTTTTTTTTTTCACTCCCGGACAGAAATTTGGAAACTTTGGGTCTGGCCTTTGAGGGGTACCAGCTAATAGATTCTAGTTAGAATCTCTGGGTCATTCTCTGGGTCAGGGGTAAAACTGTTTTTGAGTGCAGGGTTCCCACGCGTCCTGGACAACCTGGAAAACCTGGAAAATGAAAGACCAATTTTCCAGTCCTGGAAAACACATGGAAAATGGGAAAAAAAGTAAAATGTCCTGGAAACTTTTGTGTTGTCCTGGAAAATAATTTTCCCTCCTTGTGGATGAACGCAAACGGGTTAAACATTTTACGCATGAATGTCTGTTTTCAGCTGCCTTCAAAGGGTAATATTGGGCTGAAGCGCTTGTCTGCTTTCATTTCTGCATGTAGCCAGCACAGCGCCCCACGTGACACAAACCTGCCAATATGTACGCATTTTGCGTAGCAAGTACGCAATTTGACATCTCAGTATGTAGGACTTGCCCCTGTAAACTACGGACATGTGACAACACGATGCAGCAGCGTGGTGAAGCACTTTCAGCTAATCATTGTAGAAAAGCGGAGAATAACGAGTCTACCGAACCTACAACGTAACATTCCCGTCCCTCTCCTCCTGCCCTCTGCCTGAATGTTCCCCATTCGCTGCAGTTGGGCTTAAAAAGGTAAACTGTGTGTGTGTGTAGGCCTGTCGCGATAGTCAATAAATCAATTAATCGCACGATAAAAAAATGAGCTCGATAATCTTTCCGGTCGCAATAATTTCCATTTGCATGCTTGTGTGTTTTCCTCGTCTCTCTCTACCAAAGAGATTGGATGACAACTCTCGGTTTCTTAGCGTGAACTAGAGCTTAGATTCTCTGCCCGAGCCCGAACTTGACCCGACCCGCGGGCCGATATTTCCCGACACTATCCTCGGGCCGGGCCCTTGATCTAGAGACGTACGCACTCCCTACGCAATAGAGTGCGGCGCGGCACTAGATTTGATGGCCGAGTGCGGGCGCGGCCGGTAATGCACTCACTCTGTGTGTGCGGATTGCGGGAGAATAAAACGCAGGGATGCAAACAGCGCGCTTTTCGGCGCCTCACGCTTTTTTCACTTCAGTTTGGGTGACTTGGGTCTGAGACTGAGAGGGTCTTATTATAATTTCACAAAGTCATCTGAAGCCATTCCATAGCTTAATGTGAGGGACAGAAGTCTATTTACATCATTAAATTAAAGTTTACGGAAACTCGTAAGAAACTCGGAGAAAGTACAATAGAGAAAGATTGAGATGAATAACCATTTAAGCAATATCTGGTTAAATTTACAAAATGTAAGGTACAATTGTAGAAAATAGCAATTCTCCAAAGCTTGGGATATATGATATATACCGGTATTTTACCCTAGTTTGTCAGAATATTTTACTTCAGATCCATTTCATACACCAGTAGGCTAAATGGATTTTGCATTTAAACACATTTAGCTTTACAAAAGGTCTATCCATTTCAGCAATATAATTGACAAAAACGGTTACAAAGATTTGATAAATCAAAATAATTTAGAGTCAAAAACACATAACTCATCAGTTTATGCCATTATGTATACCAGATGCGTAATGTGCCTTGGTGCGGGCAGATGCAATTAATTTAGAATTCCGATAATAGTTAATATTTTCTAACGTTAGTGACTGATTGCGAATACAGCTTGACTGTGAGAGTTTGGACTTTTAAACTGATATCAGCAAGTAAAATAGCAGTGTATGAACTAAAGTAGAGAATAACTTCTGTTTTAGTAGTGTGGCATTGCAAGTAGAGGAAAGCAGGTGGCATTGTGAAAGACAACAATCTTTGCACAACTATAATACAGAAATAACGGTATAGGTACAATATCACATTTGTTTCAAAATATATCTCGATATGATAATATCGGTATATCGCCCAGCCTTAGTTGTGATAACTTGATTCGCACTGTAGCAGCTGAAAAAGTCTTGAAAATGTCCTGGAAAAGTCCTGGAAAATCATTTCAAGAAAAGAGTGGGAACCCTGGAGTGATCTGAGTGATCATCTTAAATGGAGAATTCTTCAGTGTCCTATTGAAGTCCCTCAGGTCCAAAATGGACTGACTGGATAGACTGCAAGATAGACTGCAAAATTGCTTGAATTGGCATTGTGTTATACAGGCTTCAATGTTCATCACTCCAGTGACGAGTTCTCATAGTGTCAGAAAGAAATAAAGCATTGATGTGACTGTAGAAAAAAATTGCTTTATTAAAATAGTAACTTCTCTGCAAACTTTTTAAATTATTTATTATTCGTAATTTTGTAGCTTGGCAAACTACTGGCCATAGCAGCTTCCCCAACACTGGCAACACACTGCTGTTTTTGAGTAATTTGTTTTGCAAGACCGCTCAGCATGTAATATAATATTGATGTCACACCACTAGACTTGTTTGATTTTGTTGATTTGTTTGTCGTCATGGTAATTCATTTGATTTCGTCATGGTGATCAGGTGTGTGTGTGTCATTATCTCCCCTATTTTAGTTCAGTTCAGTTTGTGTCTTCGTCATGTCTCGTCTATGTGTAGTTTGAATTATCTTGGAAATTAAAGCCTGTTAAACTTCTTCATCATCTTCGTGTTTTTTGTGTGTTTAGTCTCTCCCTCACAACACGTGACAATGATTGGTTTAACATCCCTCTTATAACAGCCTGTAATAATGAGGTAATGTGTGTGTTGTGTGTTGTAAGAGACTTCCTGACAGCAGAGGATAAGGAGTTGGTGTTCAGTGCTGATCATTTTCCTCTGTGGTACAAACGGGCTGCTGAACAGGTGCCTGGCACCTTTATCTACTCCCTTTCATTCAACAAAGGTGATTATACACAGAAAACAGGCAGTTTAAATAAAGCAGTAATCCAATCAGTCTGGACCTTTGCATTTATTTACTAAAGTTAGTTTATTGAAGCATTTCCAGTCAGCATCACACTTCTATATCAAAGTTCTTGAAATGTGCTGTCTTTCAGAATGTACCCCGGTAAATCGCTTAAACAGCTAGCCAAATGGCTGCATCTCTGAAAAATATATAAGTGTGTGGACAGACCTTTTCAGATAGACCTCCATCTCTTCTCCCTCATGCCAAGCATATTGCTCTGCATGATTAGTGGAGTAGTGATGTGTGAAATTGTATTAATTGAAAAGTTTTTGTCTGCAAGAAATAATGGATTATTTTTCTATTTATCTTAACTATACACAGTAAATAATGTAGTGTGTTAATGGAAATATATATATATATATATATATATGTGTGTGTGTGTGTGTTGTGTATATATATATTAATGGAAATCAGTTACTATTTTCACTGTCATTTTTACAGTGATAGTTCTGCAGTTTATTAAAATTAAATGGGAACTCGATCCACTTTTTTCTGAAAAAGTTCTGATTTTCACTCAAAAGGACTCCAAAAATAAAAAATAAGATTGGCGCTACAAACAATCCTTTTAAAATAATTCTCAGTAAAATAATCCAATGCTTGGTATTTTAAAGTGACTTTGGTATCTCAAGAATATCTGTGACCAGCTCTTTTCAGTCTGCTGTGTGGTGTTTTTTAACTTTAACGATATGGAAAAGACAGATTCTGCACTCTTGCGGTCTATTCTCCTTATTTAATGACACATCCCATAAATAACTGGCTGGAATACATTGGAGTGAATCTCTTGTTTTCTTTCCAAATCCTCATTCATGGCTCTTTTCCATTGTTTTCACACAGGTGTTTTAAAACATAATTTTCTCACCTTTTTCAATTTTAATCCATATCAGTAGTGTTTACTGAAATATTTCTAATGCAGGGAAATATATACTTGTTATCTGTCAAAAGGACAGTCAGCACCTTTGAAATATCGTCTCGGTTACGTATGTAACCCTAGTTCCCTGATAGGGAACGAGACGCTGCGTCAAACGCTGTGGGAACGCCCCTGCGTTGTGCGTCATGAAGCACGTATGGAATCAGCCCAATGGAGAGATGGAACGTCATAGGCGGGTGACGTCATCGACCAGGAAACTATAAAGCACCCCATAAACACAAGCGCAACAGCTTCTGATAGGCCTGAAGGAAGCGCTAGCGGGAATGCCGGGAGTATGGTGGAATGACGCAGCGTCTCGTTCCCTATCAGGGAACTATGGTTACATACGTAACCGAGACGTTCCCTTTCAAGGGAACTCGAGCTGCGTCAAACGCTGTGGGAACGCTAATACCCACGTCGCCATAGGACCAGGTGACCGCCATGTGAGAACTAGCGCACAGAGGACGAGAGCACCTGTGCCCCAGGGGTAGAACTTAAGTCTAGGTCGTAGAACTTAATGAAAGTATGCGGTGAAGACCATCCAGCTGCATCACAAACGTCACTGAGGGAAACTCCTGACAGTAAGGCTTTAGAAGCCGCCATACTCCTGGTAGAGTGGGCTCGTACAGCCAAAGGTGAAGGCTGACCAGCCGACTCATAGGCAAGTGAGATAGCCTCGGCCACCCACTTGCTCATTCTCTGTTTAGACGCGGGACACCCCTTCTTGGGTGGCCCAAAGCACACGAATAGTTGTTCTGACTTCCTCCACAGGGCAGTTCTGTGGACATAGGCGTCTAACGCCCTAACAGGGCAGAGTAAATTAAGTTTCTCCTGGTCAGACGACAGAAATGGAGGAGGATAAAAGGCCTGCAGAACTGTAGGTCTAACAACATTAGTAGGGACCTTGGGAACGTAACCTGGTCTAGGATGCAGAAAAGCCTTAACCATGCCAGGCGAAAATTCCAGGCACGAGGGTGAAACCGACAGAGCCTGCAAATCTCCGATTCTCTTTAGTGAGGACATAGCAAGAAGAAAGATAGTCTTAAACGTGAGAAACTTCTCAGGAACTTCTTCGATAGGTTCAAGAGGAGCTGGGGAAAGACCTTCTAATACGATGGCCAGATCCCAGGCCGGCACCCTCGTACGAACTGCTGGCCTCAGCATCAGAGTGCCACGAAGGAAACGAGTTATAAGCGGGTGTCTCCCAAGAGAAACTCCACCGAAAGGGACGTGGTAAGCAGCCAGTGCCGCCACATACACCTTTAGTGTGGAGGGGGATAGCCCTGTGGAGAAGCGCTCCTGCAGGAATTCCAGCACTGCACCCACTGGGCAGTTAACTGGGTCCTGCAGGTGCTCTCCACACCAAGAAGTGAAGAGTTTCCACTTCAAGGCATAAAGCTTCCTCGTGGATGAAGCTCTGGAGAGAAGAATGGTCTCAACAACCTCGGTTGAGAGACCAGGGTTCATGAGCTGGGCCCCCTCAGAGGCCAAGCCCACAATACTGGGCGGGGGTGAAATATCATGCCGCCCGCCTGAGAGAGTAGATCCCTCCTGACCGGGAGCTCCAAGGGAGAGCCGTCCAGGAGAGAAATCAGGTCCGCAAACCATACTCGGGCCGGCCAGAACGGGGCTACTAATAGTTGGCTGACCCCGTCCCGGCAAACCCTCTCCAGAACTCCAGGTAGCAGAGTAATCGGGGGAAAGGCGAACAGACGTGACCTCGGCCACGGCTGCACCATAGCGTCCAACCCCAGAGGGGCTGGATGGCTGATGGAAAACCACAGATGACAATGCGTGGTCTCCCTGGAAGCGAATAGGCCCACCTCGGCGCGACCGAAACTCAACCAAAGGAGCTCCACCACCTCGGGATGGAGTCTCCAATCCCCCGGCCTCGGCCCCTGTCTCGACAGGGAGTCTGCTACCACATTCAAATACCCAGGAAGATACATTGCTCTCAGAAATAGTAACCTCCCTTGGGACCACAGGAGGATCTGACGGGCCAACTTGTAAAGCCGGCGAAACCGCAGGCCCCCCTGATGATTTATATAAGAGACCACCGACGTGTTGTCTGACTGAACTAACACATGATGACCTCTCAGGTCTGCTAGGAAGTGTTTCAGAGCCTGAAACACCGCCAACATCTCTAGACAATTTATGAGCCGTGATAGATGATGGTCCTGCGACAGCCCTTGGGCTGGACGACCACTCGTGACCGCACCCCACCCTGTGAGGGAAGCATCCGTCGTTAGCGTTACGCAACGACAAAGAGCCCCCAACACAGGCCCTTTGAATAGGAACCAAGTTTCTTTCCACATGACCAGAGCACGAAGGCAGTGCCGCGTGACTTTGACCGTGCGGAGCGGATTTCCCCTCGGGGAGAATCCTTTGGTCCTGAGCCACCACTGTAGCGATCTCATGTACAACAGGCCGCAAGGTATAACGTCGGACGCTGCTGCCATCAGACCCGACAGTCTCTAAAACTGTTTTACAGTAAGTAGCTGGCCTAGCTTTACTTGTTTCACAGCTGAGAGAATCGAAACGATGCGGGTCGGAGCGAGTCGCGCCTGCATCGAAACCGAAACCCAAACGACACCCAGAAAATTGGTCTTCTGAGGAGATAATACACTTTTCTTTGCGTTCAGCCTCAACCCCAACTTCCTGATATGAACGAGAACGACATCTCAATGTCGAACCGCCATCTGCTCTGTCTGAGCTAAAATCAACCAATCGTTGATGTAATTGAGGACACGAACACCCTGAAGCCTCAGGGGCACTAGTGCTGCGTCCATGCATTTCGTGAAAGTGCGGGGAGATAAAGCTAGGCCAAACGGAAGAACCCTGTGCTGGTACACCTCGCCCCCGAAGGCGAATCTCAGGAACTTCCTGTGTTGTGGAAGGATGGAAATGTGGAAATACGCGTCCCTTAGATCTATCGTGACAGACCAGTCCTCGGATCTGATTTGTGACACGATCTGCTTGATAGAGAGCATCTTGAATTTTGGCTTCCCTACCGAGCGATTCAATAGGCACAGGTCTAAAATTGGACGCAACCCCCCATCCTATTTTGGAACGATGAAATATCGGCTGTAATAGCCTGACTCCACACTGGGAGGAGGAACCCGTTCTATAGCCTCCTTTTGAAGGAGTGCTTTCACCTCTTGTTCCATAACCAGAGCCTGCTCGGGGCCCACCACTGTAGGCAGAACCCCTCTGAATCTTGCTGGACGACACCTGAATTGGATAGCATAATCCCTTTCTATTGTCTGCAGGACCCAATGAGATATTTTTGGAAGGCTTTTCCACTCTGCCAGAAATTCTACTAAGGGTACCAGTCTCTCGAGACTGGCCTCTGGTGTAACTTGAGCAGCAAACGCAGCGCCCTGTAACGGCACACCGGCAGGGAACAACTGGTCTAACCGCTCTGAAATCGGGAAATCTTTCCCTCGGGAAATCGCTCGCTGGGACCGTCTGCGCCCCGGCATTAAGGCGGGGTTGGCAGAACGGGCCCCTGAGGGCACCGAGGAAGAATGGGCACCGTAGAAAGAGGTGAACACCTTTCTGCCTCGGTGGGGACCACCCTCAATGCCCTGCGCGCCGTGGCGCCAGGACTTCTTCTTAGCCGAAGCCTTCTTAGCTAATATAACTGTCCTCAGATCAGTTCTATTACTGGGAGATTTCAGCTGAGAGAGCCGCGGCTGAGCCCACTGTCCAGCAGGGGGAGCACGAGACGCGACACTCTGCTTCAGCGCCCTATATGATGAGCTCGCAGACGGCCGGGGCTGCTCCCGCGTTAGCAGCCCCAGGGACATGAATTTTTAAAGGGAGACATTTCTTAAAAGCTGTTGTTTGCTTTTCCTTCTCCTGGAATTTATCGATGACAGAATTTACAGCATCGCCAAATAAACCCAGGGGGGAGAGAGGAGTGTCTAAAAGGAAAGCTTTTTCTTTTCCTTTTATATTTGTCTGATTTAACCATAGATGTCTTTCTGCGGCCACCAGAGCTGCCATAGATCGACCCACTAGCTTGGCCGACTCTCTGGTTGCGCGCAGGGATAAATCAGCAGCCTGACGCAGTTCGCGAACCACGTCAGCACTGACCTCCTCACTCTCACTCACGTCCCTCAGCAGGTCAGCCTGGTATGCCTGCATAATAGACATAGCATGCAGACATGAGGCAGCCTGACCCGGCGCCGAATACGCTTTACCCACAAAAACCGAAATATTTCTAAGAGGCTTGGTGGGTAATGCCGGTGCCTTAACAGATGACGCAGCCTCGAGGGAGAGAAAACTCGCAAGCGTCTCATCCACGCGAGGCATAGCCGAATAACCATATGATTTTGCCCCCACAATATTAGAATATGTTGAAGTCTGGGGACTAAACACTCTATATGACAGCGTTTTTTTCCACGATTTCGACACCTCAGTGTGGAGATCGGGAAAAAACTGCAAGCACCGGCGTGGAGGTTGCACTCGTGACGGCAAAAATCTCTCATCTAATTTTGATTTAGAAACAGACTCCTGTCTAGTCACTGGCCATACAATGCTGAATTTTTCTACAGCTCTTGTTAATACCTCCACTAGCTCATCCCTTTCGGGAGTGTAAGGTGGCGAATCCTCCACATCTCCCTCATTTATAACTGGTGCCTCAGCCCGAGCGGAAGAAACCGCAGCGCGTGCTTCCGAACACGGGACTGAGGCACTGGATCTCACAGGTGAAGGGAGAGATAAGGTAGAGCCCGTCTCTAACCCTGCTGAGAGATCCATCTGCGATCCCCACGATACGCGTCGTCGCTCTGCCTCGGTAAGAGCGGGACCCGAACCGCGGGGAGCGCGCACCGAACCGTTCTCCTCGAAGAGCGCCCGGCGGGAGCGGAGCGTCCTTAATGGCAGACGCTCGCAATGCTCACAATCAGCTCCCTCGAGAGCTGACTGGGCATGCTGCACTCCCAAACAAACAACACAAAGAACGTGTGTATCCCCACTCGTAAAATAACGCGAGCAGGGTGGGACACACTTCCTAAACTGCTGTTCGTTCGCCATATCTCTCTTAATATATATATATATATAAATTGTTTGTGTGGTGCAGAGTATGTAAAGACAGACAATATTCACACAGGGACAGATTCACATATAGCGCGACTGAAGGCACAGAAAGCTGTTGCGCTTGTGTTTATGGGGTGCTTTATAGTTTCCTGGTCGATGACGTCACCCTTGAAAGGGAACCATCAATTTTCCAGATAATGATGGAACATTTTCAATTCATGCAATGTAAAAGTATGGTAAATAATATGGATATTACTACAGCAATATTTGACACGTCAGTAATATTGTGAGTAAATTCCCTTTCGAATTAGAACTTCACTGCTGCATCTGATATTGCCATCAATGTGACCGCTGTTTGAAGCATGTGTAACAAACACGCTAATTCATTGGCTGACAACAGTCCTTGACATCACAAGCAGATCGCCTGTGAGTATAATATGCCTGTAATACACGTCATCAGCTTTTTTGTCTTCAGGATCCACTTGTTTGTATGCATCTGTAAGATAAAAGCTGGGTGTGCTCATTGTGTTGCATTCGCGATAAGCTCTGTTAAGCTTGTTATAATATAGTGTTTGCATGCTGTATGTTCGGCTCTTGAGGGAACAGGAGGCACTCATGGCGATGTATTCAAGGTAGGTAAAAGGCTCTGCTATTACTTGATTCTCTCTTGATACCCTGTACTTTGTTTACCTCCCTCCCCAACTACTGTTGGGTTTTTAAGTAGGGATGTATGCTTCACTTTGGATGGGTGTTCTACTATAGGCCTGGTCCGACAATGCTAACAAGTAGAGAAAGTTTGCCTGCGGAGTGTCCCTCTCTTATCTGTCGCACACTGTGGTCTAGTGCTAAAAGAATAAGACGAAGCACTAGCTATGGCGGGTCTTAGGTAGACTGCCTTGACCCGAGGCCGGGTATGAGCTGCTCTCCCCCAGTTACATTAGAATCTTTAAGTAGACCCTAGGCTTTCCTGTGGCTTCCTTGGGGTTTAGAGCTATTGGCAAATTGCAGTCTGCTTTTCTCTTGTCTGGGACATATCTCCATTTTGGTTGGCCCTAAGGGTTGATGCAAGGAGAATGAAGTTATGGAAGGACAGACATATCCCCTTTATTTTGTTTACCTTGGGTTTTGAAGTTGGGATATAGCTCCCCTTTGGAAGGGCTCACTACTATGGCCCTGGCTGGATCATGCTAGCAAGAAAGCCTGCCGGCATCCCTCCTTGTTATCTGTCACATACTATGGTCTGGTGCAAAAAGCAAAGACGAAGCTCTGGCTATAGAAGGGCTTAGGTAGAATAGCTTTACTCAAGGTAGGAGTGAGCTGCTCTCCCCCAGTTGCATTGGGGTCTTAAAGTAGAGCCTAACCTCCCCTGCGGTTCCTTTGGGGTTTTTAGTAGAGGTCTTCACGGGTCCAAAAATTCATGCCCGAACCGGAAGAGACCCGTAATGTGCTACACCGAACCGACCCGGACCCGTCTATTATTTCAAAAGTTGGACCCGGACCCGTGCAGATCCGAGAAATGCCGTAGCCGTCGTCTCACTTCCTTGTAACGTTACCTGACTGACTGTGATGCATTACAATCCACTGACAAGAAAGTTCTATCCATGTTATTTCTCTCGTTATTCCAAGCTTAATCCACTCATTATTTCAGCTTTAAAAGTCCATTTGATGTCACAGTGATGGATGAATAATGCAACTTTGCACATGTACATTCTGACTCGAGTTAACTCGCATAATAAGTTTAACTGTTTGCCCTTTTGAACTATAATAACGATTGCTCGTTCAGTGCCATGGCCGCTGACGTTATTTATTTGCTATCATATCTGTGCTCTGCATTGAGTCTGAATCTGACCACCAAAACTTTAAGATTAAACAAGACGGTTCATTTATATTATTATAAAAATGGGAGAAAATGTAAAGCGCGGTTTGGCGGAAGCTCTGGTTGCCATAGAATCATGACACGCGCTTGAGACTGCACATGCGCGCTAGCTGGATGGATCAACCTAAAATATGTTTTTTAACGCAATTTGAGCGTCTTAGAAAACATTTAGGTGACAGTTCACCTCAGATTTTGTTGCTGATTTTAATATTATCAATGTATTACACATATTAAACAGACCCAGGACCCGAAGTAATAGATTCGGACCCGACCCGGACCCGGCTGATCATTTAAAATATAGACCCGAACCCGTACGGGTCCCGGGTCGGGTCCCGGGTCGACGGGTCTCGGGTGCACTGTGAAGACCTCTAGTTTTTAGAGCCTGGGTGACGAGAGTTACTGGACAAGCTGCATATATGTCCTGCTCTTGTTTGCCTTATTTTCATGACTAAGAGCAAAGATGTAGACTCCCCCTTGGAGGAGCGGCAACACCAGGTGTTTTAGAGGTTTTTTGCACCTTGGATGCTCTTAAGGACACCCATTAGGGTTGAGTAGGGTGAGCTGAAGTATGGTCTGCCGTTTGTATCCCCTCTTTAGTTTACATTCATCCCCAACTACTGTTGGTTCTTGAAGTAGGGTTTTATGCTCCCCTTTGGTTGAGTACAGTGTAAGGTCTCTCTAATATGATATGGTTAAAAACACCTGACAAGTTCTTGTTACTAGAGCACTCTAACTTGGATGAGTGAATGGAGTCTTTTTTTGGATCCTGGAAAGTACCTTTGTTCAAGCAGGGCGAGAGCACTCAACCCTAATTGCTCTAGTCAACTCAAGTTTTTAATTGATTCATTTCCGTTGTAAAAATCATTAGTTATTAACTTATTGCCGCTTACATTAAACCTTTTTTTAGAAAACTTTTAATGCACTCTGGCTGTTCATTTACACAACAGCGGGGTTTTGGTGACCTGAGAACTTAAAAAAAAAGTGCAAGTTTTTGAAACAAGTTGTGTTGTGAAACAGGTTCACATCTGTGAAAACGGTGACGGCATGCACATGCATATTACGCGTTTAGTCTATAGGTATAAGCGTTTGAATGCGTACTGTATGTGCGTGGGTGCGTAGTCTTTCAATTCAAAGTGACTTGCCAATTACTTTTCTGGCATGCATAATACAGCGTTTCTAGTTGTTTCCACGAACGTTTTCATCTGTACAGAGGAGAAAACTTTTGTCATGAAAAAAACTTTTGTCGTGTCGATGAGGCCTTCGCAGGGCATAGTCTAGTTGGCACGGCCTCTGCTGACACTTCAGGGAGGCGTTGTGGTCATGTCTAGGTGCAGGTCCACCATCTGATCCAGATCCGGCCCGGATCTGTCACAGTGTTGGGTTTGTGTTCCCCGGTGTCCACTAGAGGTCCTCCTTCTCCACGGTGTCATTCACTTTGAAACATTCCCCACAATCCTTGTCTGCGCTCATCACTGTTCATTCGAGGTGGCACTTCTCCAGATTGCGACCTCCCCCCCCACGGTGGCTGGGGAAGAGGCCCGGAACCCCATACTGCTGGAACTATTCGTGACGGAGTCGTTCTGTCACGGTACACACACACACAAACAGGTAAGTTCCAAAAGCAGTAATTTATTAAAGGTAATCCGTACTCACAATGGTTCAGGCAGGGGGTCAAAGTCCATAATATCAATCCAAGAAGACCGAAACAGAAACAGGCAGACTACAAGGTGGTATGACGAATAACAACGATTCCTTAACAAACACTAAACAGGCAGGGTATATATACACACAGAACATGACAATCATGATGGGGAACAGCTGAGTACAATGAACAGTGATGAGCGCAGACAAGGATTGTGGGGAATGTAGTTCCAAAGTGAATGACACCGTGGAGAAAGAGGACCTCTAGTGGACACCGGGGAACACAAACCCACCACTGTGACCGGATCGGCTGAGTAAGGTAAACCTCAGGATAAGCAGAGAGACTAATGGCCCTTTTCAACTGCATGGTCCGGCTCGGTACGGCTCGCTTCGGCTTGGTTTTCGCTTTAAATGGTATCACCTCTGTTGAGGTTCCAAGCGTGCCGTACCGTTACTAAAATGTGATATGAAAACACTACAGATCACTGATTGGTTTTTCAGCAACTATAACGATCAGTCTATAATCCCACCCACTTGGAAGCGGTACTAAACTGCAGTGGAAAAGCAAACCGGGCCAAAGCAAGCCGAGCTGTACCGAACCGTACCATGTAGTGGAAAAGCGCCATAATATTAGCATAGATGACATTCTACTTATGATGTAACCAGTGCGTCAGGTGTTATAGGAAGTGTTCCCAGTTCCGACTGACCTAATTTATGCAGCCTAATAATCATTTTGCATGATTTGAATTAGAAGTTGATAATGTGCTGTGTGTATGCCAGGTTAAAGAGATGTGTTTTTAGTCTAGATTTAAACTGACAGACTGTGTCCCGGGAGACTGTTCCAGAGTTTAGGTGAGCCTCTCCTGACTTATTGCATGTCCTGCACAAGCTGAACGTTATTTTAGAGCGCATCATCTTCAATGCCGTGACGTGCAACCACTCGTGGAAGAAGAACACCGTCATGTTTACAACTGAGACAATGAGCGTAAACTTGCACAACGTTCTTGAATGAATAATTTATTCATTAACATTAACACCGATCTATTATTGTAGAGACATCGACTTTCATTTTCACACTAAACTTGACGCGGAACTAAACGAAACTGTGATTGGTTGCGTCACATGTCAGTCCTTGGCTGATATTTTTTATTCTTAAATACATGTAAGTGAATGTGTTTTGTCATTTAAGAAACCTTTATAATTATCATAATTCATGTTACTTGATCTAGCCTATAACAGTGGGCACCGTGTTAGTACACATCCCACAGTTCAGATTCAGATTGCTATCCTGTTATACACATCAGTGTGTATTTTACAAACTATACATGTTTTTTTTTTTTTTTTTTTGCTTTTATGTGTATTTAAATGTCTGAAACGTAAAATAAACCTTATGTGGTTGAAAACACTGAGTAGTTGTGATATTTGACAGGGCTGAGAGCGTCGGTCTCTGGCTCAGCGTCAGCCAACTCGCGAACGCAGATGTGAATTTAGAAGTTGATGATCACGCGAACTGAGCGGTCTAATCACACTGGTGTGAACGATCGTACACGTCAAAGGGTTACGTGAGACCGTCAGTCCCTCAGCATGGCGTATCGGGTATAGCGACGATATCAGATGCAGCTGTGAAGTCCCGCTTCGAAAGAGAACGTGTAGCACACGATGTATGTAACACGGTTCCCTGAAAATTACAATGCCTATGTCTTGCCAGCACATCTCCATCAGACAAGAGTTGATGACATGTATTACAGGAGCCCTTTTATACTCAAGTGTTCGGGTTAGGGTTAGGGTGTGTTCTGCTTGTGTCATATGGACTGTTGTCAGACGATGAGTCGTCATGTTTGCTACACATGCTTCAGACACCGTTGATGCCGTTCCCCTTAGCATCGTGTTCCTCTTCTCAGGGAACTGAGTTGCATTAATAACCTAGATGTTTCCTTTTGATGTTCACACACACGCGATACAATTTCTGTCTTAGTAAAGGCAGAATTTTAAAATGACCTTATTAACCTGTTAGCCAGCAACCTCACTTCTGAAAAATCCCCAGAAAGGGCATACCCAAACTGAACCCGATACAGTTCATGAACCCTGTGCACTAAAAGCACAAGTATGGTCTCATTTGAGAGCTGACACTTGGCAGTTTATTGAAAATTTAGAATTAATTATAGTCATAATGAAATACATTGCTATAAATAGCTTCAAAGTTTTGTAAAGTTATTAGAAATGTATTTTTATGAAATATCTATTGTATCAATCTAGAAATACTCTGCTGCTAAAGCCACATGTCTGACCATGTTATATTAAATCTGAAGATGTATTTTATGTCAAATACTTACATTTGATCAATTACTTCAATCAATTGAATACTGTGGACTATTGAAATTGTATCAACATCAACAAACGCCATCTTTACACTGCAGAGGTGAAAACAGAAGCTGCATCTGCATGTTTATTTACACACACTGATTCACGCTTCTCAAAGGGATCACATTTATTTACACAACAATAGCATGGAGTAACTATAAACTAAAAAAATACAGGCAATATGCAATATTATGACAAAAATAACATTGATGATTTTTGCTCTTGATATTATAATAATGAT
>NW_027509203.1:1095000-1100000 GCF_051911475.1 Siphateles boraxobius
CATCGCCCACGAATAGACTAGTCATCCATCAGATAAAGAAATTAAACCAAACTTCTTGCAATCACTGTTGACTTTGCTTGCATGACGGAATATCAAATATCTCCAAGTTATTTTGGCAAAAATGACACGTAACCAAATTCAAGGTTAATTTGGCTAGAAGTGTGTTACTCATAGCCGGACTATATGAGTCTATAGTTAATCTAGACAGTGACATCACGGCTATTGCTGGATGGGTAAAAAGTCCTGATAAACACAATGACGGTGATGTGTAGTGCGGTTCAGTAGCGAAACAGACTTTGGAAATCTGTTATTCAAAGTAAATTTAAACCTGAAAACATACTAACTTTTTGTTTTGACAAAGTTAAAACACATTTTATGGAAAATTACTTCAGAAATATTTAAAGTTCTGCACTAATTCTGTTAATACGCAAATAAGCAAGTTTGTGATTGATCAAGTAATGTTTGATCATCAGGTTTCAATAGTAAAGTGTGTCAATCTTTCAATTAAGCCGTTATGAACTCTTAAAATATGTTTACGTGTCAGTTTCATGACATAAAAATTTGCCCCTGTAAATGAAAAAGAACCAAAAAATATGAATGAGACCGTGTGACGGGAAACGGCATTTTTTCAGCTTCAAACCAGTGTGAAATCTGTTGTGGCAACTGCGAAGGGCTGTGAAGCTGCTACAGTATTGTGGCACATTTAAAAGCGTAATTCACTGCTGGCAAGATGGGCTTTTAATAAAACGTGGTTGGCTATGCAGAAATTAGTATTTTAAACTGGTTCTACATGACTAAAGAAAACTGTGGCGTTCCCTTTCACCAAAAACTTCGGGAAACTTCAGAACCCATAATACACTGGGGGAAATATAATCTGCTCTGTCGAAAGACGAATAAATGGGCATATCTGAGTGCAGGTAACATGGAGAAATAGCACATTGTTCATTTACATACACTACAAACACTGTAACAATACAGAGCTTAAACAGCATGACATGTAGTCTCGTAATGTATGTTCGCTTGGATTGACAAAGAGCCAACTGCCTTTTTGCAAGAAGTATCAGCTATTGTTTTTACTCTAGAAATGTGTATGTGCGTTTGCTTGAAAAATACAGTTCTTCTAGCCTGATTGAAGCTAATGAAGAAGCGTATGCTATGTTGATCATCCGTCTTCCCCCTTTAGTTACGAGCTGTATTTGCATGTCTAGAAAAATAGCTGCCCGGGGACATCGCCTGTACGGCTGCCAAGTGCACTGACTCGCCTCGAGGGAACTTAGATACACAACTGTGTGTGGATACTGTGGAGTGTATCCTGGATGTGTATTTGTGCTTCGTGTGCGTGATCTTCGCATCACTCCAGCGGTTCCTTCTTCTCCTCTCTTTCAATGTTTTTGCGCTCTTCTACTACACCCGCTTCTTTGGCTTTCTGCTTCAGCTCTCTTTGATACTTGGCATTAATTGCTGCATACGCACATCCGTACACAGCTGCCGCCAACATCATCAAACACACGATGCCACACACCACTCCTGTGATGACCACGGTGGCGATGGCGTGCCTGTAGTTGGCGGGCCGGGGTCTCTGCTTGGGCTCACACTCGGGGAGAATCCCCTCTCCCGGCGGGATGAAGTCACTCCCGGACGGAGCTCGAGGGCTCGGGTGAAGCTGTCCGCTGAGCATCCGGTGTTTGCCGTCCAGGTAGTGGATGTTGGCGAACAGGTAGCTGTAGCTGGTGATCATGCAGGAGTGGAAAAGCTCGTAGGGAATGTGCCGGAGGTCTCGCTCCAGCATGAGCTGAGGCTGGACGCACGTAATGCTGTCCACCACTCCACCTAAGAAAAACAGAGATTATAATGGTGGAGAACGCAGGTCATGTGAAGCTCAGGGCTGCTAAGCAGAAACTCGCTGCTTGTATCCCTGTGAGGAGCGAGCCGTGAGCTATCGACACTGAACAAGACAGTGTAATATATTCATGTTGAAAATTAAATTCCACCAGCCCAGTCGTGAGCCAATAAATACATAAATGATTTGATTATGTGTCATGCTTGTTTTATAGTGAAAAGGTTCATTTGTAGAATCGTTGCCAGTATTAAATATATTAATTATATAAATGTATAGAGCTCTGCTTATTGCATACATTTTTTTTCCCTGAGCAAAATTAACAAAAATGTCCCTAAAATTCAAGATAAGGGTTCAAATAAAGGGATTATTGTCATAATTTTGCTGCCGTACCCAGATGTTTAATTTGATAATTTATATACTTAGTTTTAATTTTCTGTAAAACTGTGAGAAAATCTAAACTATAAATCTGAGGTTGATATCTTAAAAAAAAGCTTTCAGTAAGATTTTGATTAGGTGCAGTACCAATTATTTCCACTAGATGAAATTTGCTTCCAATTCATTTCCAATGTGCTTCATTACCATTGAAGCTTTCTGAATCCTGTGTTCACATAGCAAGTGCTAAAACCTTTGCCAAGTTTTGTAAATACGTAAACAAATTGACCGAACAGCTCCAGAGGGTTAAGTTGGTCAATTGGTTAAGTATTTGACTTAAAAGACAAGATACTCTTAATAAAGTAATTATAAAAACTGCCCTTACAAAGGTTTAAAAAAATGTCCCTGGAAATCAGTTCCAGGGGCAAATATGTTAATTTATGACCACAATATGTACGCAATAAATAAGAGGAAACCCCGGACAGGGTGATACGGACTCTGATGTGAAGCACCTTCAGGGTGTCAAAAGGCCAAAAGTACTAAACTCATAACTTTTTCTTACTAACTAACTTAAACAAACCATGTTCAGCAAAAATAAATAAATAAATGAGTAAATAAACTGCAGGCCAGCACATACTCCGGCTAGCAATAGCAGTTCAAAAGAGACATGATGCAAGACTGATGCAAAAACTTGTTCCATGGTCTGTTGACTAACGGGCAAACCTATGAAGCTCTAACAGTTGTGGCTCAAAGCCGGAGCAGCTGCATTAAAACTGTGTGTCAGATGATCTGCCAATCCAGTGGTGAGATACACAAAGCAATTAACTCATCCACACCTACCTAAAAAAGAATTGCACTGGCTGAGACTGGCGCTCAAGCTAAACTTCACAAAGAGCATAACATTAGCTTTATTTTCTGTGATAGGAAATCAGAAATTATTCTGACTTTTTAGCGTGGGTTAAAAAATTTAGGGTGGAATAATATTAGGTGAAAAAGTTTGCACAATGTAGAAAGATTCTTACCTGAATTCATTTCAAAGACGGGACATTTAGCTATGTTTGTTTTTGTTTTGTTATTTTAAAATGAAGACTCTATTGTGGATTTGAGGGTTTTGTTACCTTTGAAAGCAAACATCTCCAACCATAATTTGAGCCCTATCAGATGACAGTCACATCTCCAAGGATTGCCCTTCAGTTGCAGAACTTTCAGATTTCCCAGAGCCTCCAGGTGTATACGGTCCAGCTTAGTGAGCCGATTGTAATGGAGAGACAGATGAGTAAGATAGTGGAAACTATCAGCAAGAGCTCCAGGTAGACCACCGATGGTGTTATAGGACAGGTCCAGTATGGTTAGATTTCTTACTGAAACCAGAAGACGCCGGTCCACTTCCCGGATAGAGTTATTGGCCAGGCTGAGGACCTTCAAGCTTCTGAGTCCCAGAAGGGCACTGGTGGAAAGCATTGTGATTGAATTGTTGGCCAGGTCCAGAATTTGAAGTTGTGGCGTCTCTCGAAAGGACATGGAGCCCAGGCCTCGGAGACGGTTATTTTGGAGATACAGCTCCAGGGTGTCTTGACTGAGTTGACGTGGGACATCATAAAGTCCTCGTCCCCGGCAGTCCACCACTTTGGTGTGATTGTCACACAAGCACTCCTTGGGGCAAGAGGAGACAGTCTGGAGTAATAACAGGCTGGATAATGCAAAGACCACACCTGGTGAAGACATAGAGAAATGGAGTCACCATTGCATTCATTCTCAAACTTTTGTGGTTCTCACAAAAACAGTATATTAATTACGATGACACAAGCATCATAGATAAACCAGTCAAAAGTAGTCTCTAACAATTCAAATTAAAAAACAAAATGACCCAATGCTTTCTGCTACCCGTTGTTCTTCATATAGCTAGTAACCTACAGTGTACTCAACTGCTTGATTGTTTATTTCATCGCAAAATGTAATGATATTTTATACATGGATAATATGTGATTGCAAGTCATAATAGGTCAAGGGTAAGAGCAAGGTTTATTTATAAAGCACATTTACAACCACACGAATGCTGACCAAAGTGCTGCACATCAGACATAATGCAAAATAACCAAACAATAAAATAATAACATAACTCAGAAAGTTTCCATTCAAGATTTTGTTTCACATTGAGAGACTGGATTGTGACAGTGGAATTGAAGGATGCATGCAATATTTAGATTTCTTCTCATCACATTCATCTGTCCTTACAGTAGCTCTATGGACAACAATTCACGGGTCAAAAACCATGCTGAGACAATCAGAAGGAGTCTTCCGTTAAGATCGAGCTTAACTTCTCAGGCGAGCACAGTCTGGGCGTTTTTGCCACTGTTTCAGTCAAACCTCAGGTTGACGCGTTGTCTTTTCCAGTGCCTACTACCGTTACTTGTACCACACAGACCCACATGACTTCAATGTCCCTCGTTTTATGTGGCACAGTGTAACTGTGGTTAGAGTTTGAGGTCAGAAACTGTTTTACCAAGAGGAGTTCGCCTTGCTTCAAGTGTTTCCATGCAAATATGACATGACAGATGCGTCTTTGACAAGCTCGGGGTCCTGTGCGACCGACATTGAGGCATAACCATCATGGCACATAAATTGCCTGGAACTTTTGGATATGTTCTTTGGTCTCAAGGCTTTTCACGCAGGGATTTCACATACTGACCAAGCGGCAACCTTCCTCTCTCTCTTGAATCCAACACTGAAGTGATTAAACTGCAGTTCATCCACTGGCCACTAGAGACAGGCTCCAGAAGAGAGTCAA
>NW_027509203.1:1112500-1182500 GCF_051911475.1 Siphateles boraxobius
ACACATCAGCGTTTGAGGTACAGAACGAGCTGCAAGCTAAATTATAATTAACTCTGATTTACACTTTAATGTGATGTAAAAGGAGACCCACACACACACACACACACACGCACACACTCACCTTTTCCACCTCTGTTGCCATTGGCTTTTGGCTTGCTTTGTTGGGGACATTAAATTTAACATTTAAATTAATATTAAACAATATTATTGATCTCCTGCATTGACACTATTATATAAGAACTGAACTGGACGATGACATCACGGTTTAGAGCGGCTATATATATATATAACAAAAATATAACATCACTGAACTTACTTAAGCTGGACTGTGACGCCATTTTCTTCTGGAAACAAACTTTTTTTGCATTATTTTCCTGTTATCTCTGTAAAGCTGCTTTCAAACACGGTTTTGTAAAAAGCTATACAAATAAATGTGACTTGACTATTGTAATTGTTTATTGCACAGTTCATGTGTTCGTTTTCTTCATGGTATAATATGCGATTAGTTCATACACACATGCTTGTCATTTTATTTTAGTGTAACCCATAGGGGGCGCTCTTACTAAAGAATTTGACTATCAAAGTTAGCAAACCCAAACAGCGCTCCGGTTAATTTAGGCAGGTTGCATCCAATGAAGGAGACAGAAAGGGGACTGATGTACTCAATGTAAATTTATTAAACACTAGACAATAATGTAAAGATTGGCAATCAGAGCAAGCAAATGTTTCCTGGAGGTAGCAGCGAACAATCCTACAACACACAAATCACAGTGAATAAAAGTCTCATAGTAAAGGGAGTTACAGGATATAAAGTCTCATAATACATACACTACAGTGGATAAAATCAAATAAATAGATATTGTTCACATACAACCCACAGCAAGAAACACTTCAGACCAATTCGACCGTGCATATACTCACTAACACAGCAATTCACACGTCACACTAATGAACATTGCAAAGATAAACACCGTAAGTTACCCAAAGGAAATATTGCACAATGCCCATAGGCCGAATATTGGGATAGATAATGATTACCAAACAGAAAAACAAAATTAAAGTCCTGCCACCAGCAGGAGTCCCCCCTAGGCCCACCTAGGTCCAGATCGTCACGGATCGGATGCAGTCGGGCTCCAAGACACACATACACAAGAAATGAAGAGTAAAACAGAACAATTGAACCCAGGAAAAACAGTGGCTAAATAGACCGACGACCGCAGTCCTCCTGCAATCATAAACATATGTGTTTATAATACGATGTTTTATAACATCTTAGCCATTTAGGACAATATTAAATCAAATTAAAACAAGAATAAAACAAAGGATTGGATAAACTCATGTTCTCTTCTCTGGACACCAGCCTAAATGAATTAGAGCTATACGCCCCGTAACAATAAAGTTAAACGGTGTGTGACTCTTAGCTGTAACTTACACACTCTCTCCAGTATTGCTTCTAGTCATAGACTCATAGGCAAAAGGAAACGATCAGCACTAAAATTTACACGTTACATCAAGAAGGAAAAGTAGTAGTAAACTTACGTTACTGCAAACCCGTATAGAATCACTACTCGCCATTATGTGAGTAGATTTCTATAGACTCTGTAAGTGCGGGCACCACTTACTGGTCACCATACACGCAGACGCCAGACCGAGCTACCAACAAACAAAGAGCCATATTAGGCGTTTCTCAATGAGTTTAGTATAAATGACAAATAAACAACTTTCCAAAAGGATTCACATTCTCCCGTTTGCACAGCCAATACCCGAGGAAGCTCACTCTTCCGCCCACACCGCATTAATGTTTTTTCATCCATGTCTCACAACACATTTAAAGGGACACATCACTTACGCCACCTGATCCAAATAATCAGTGCCAGTGGGCAGGCCTTAAAGATACACTTCTCATCTCCACCATCCTACCCGCTACATTTGTAATGAATTTTTTTATAGTAATTATGGATAAAAATGCATAAACATTTCAATAATACTTGTATTTGTTTTCAGGGTGAATCTGTATGACTATCAGGCCATCTGTAGGGTGTATGCACAGACCAGTGATACAGCACACACACTCTTACACGTGAGTACCGCACAAAACCATTACACTACATCTGTTAAGTTGCATGTATTCCTCATTCCAATGTTTTATGTCTTTCTATGGTTTCTTTCATAGTTTTGCAAAAGCAACTTTTTTTTCACCCCCTCATTCAAGTGCTTGATACACACATTCTCATTATCATCATGTCCCCATCAAAAAAGTGTCATCATATTTGGATACTTTTATGGACATGATATGGCTATAAATCACTTTATTTCAATAGTCCACTTTAACAACTACTGCAACTACTGTACATTTCAACTAACTGTCATTAGGCCATTAGAGTACTTTTACAAGGTTAGGTTAGGGTTTGGGTTAGTAGAATAAGTTGACATACTTGAAAAGTTATGTATAGTCAGTATAAAGTCTGTTGGGGGACCATTAAAAAAGTGTTAACTGACAGTACACAGTCTATTAATAGTCTAATGACTGATAGTTGACATTTAGTTGCAAAGTTACTTATAGTTAGTGTTGGGAGTAATGCATTACAAGTTAATCAAATTACTTTTTCCAAGTGACTAGTAAAGTAATGCATTACAACAAAATATCTGATTTACTTTTTCAAATAAGTTTTGCAAGTTACTTTGTTTTCCCATTTATTGACCGACAGCTCTCCTGTTCCCATGTTAAGAGAACTTTTTTTTTATTAAAAACAACCCAGCCCAGCCCAGATGAGAAAAAGAAATGCAAAAGAAACGTAATGCATTACTTTGCATAAAAAGTAACTAACGAAATGTGTTACTTTTTTAGGGAGTAGCACACTATTGAAATGCATTACTTTTAAAAGTAACTCTCCCCAACATTGCTTATAGTTTGTAGAATGTTTAAATTGAAATAAAGTGTTACCGTTTATTTCATGAGCTGCGCATGCAATAAAATAATTCATCGATAACAAACTTAAAGTTTTGTTTCCTAAAATAGATAGTAGGGGGGAGCAGGGGCGAAAGTACCATTTTTCAGGAAAACATAATTTTAAAAGATATTGTTTTACACCGAGATATATTTTTGCTGTGGTTAATAACTCACAAGTGTGGTCTATCAATACCAGGTGGTATTTTGTACAAATGTCGAATGACTTCAGTATAATTTCACCTTGAACATAAGTTGCACATTGTTACTTACGACCCCGTCAGTTGGGACGAAAGTAACACACAGTTGGGTCAAAAGAAACAACAATACATTTACAACAATACATCTATATTTTAATTTTGTGTTCCTCTGGTTTTCATTAACTATGACTCTGTTCATATAACTGCAAACATATTTTGTCATTTATCTTTGCAAAAAAATTAACATTACAACTTAATTTTAAATTTCAGTTTCATCAAATGTTTCAAAAATAACCAGACAGTACACACTTGATTTGCTTAAAATATTTTTGTATTGTGAATGTCAATCCATTTTATAAAACATTCAACATAATGAACAATATGACAATTAAACTAAATAAGATAAATTCATGAATTATCAAAATAATCTAACTGTAGTCATGTTTCCATCCAGCTGTTTCTATGCGTATACAAAGCAGCGGGACAAAAGTAACAAGTGTTCCCTTTCAGTCGATAACGTCAGACGTAGTCGACGTCGACTGAAATGGGATCTCGCTAGAGAGCCTATCCTCTTCGAGTACTATTGAACGAGCCAATGTAATTGGCGTGCGTGATTCGCATCACACACTCCGCCCCCGCGGCGCGGGTATAAATACGGAAGTGGATGCACGCACTAGTTGCCTTTCGCTTCGGAGCCGATCGTTTGATGTCTCTGAGAGTGCTGTTGTCTACAACGAGCGAGTGTGTCGGTGTTCTTCAGGAAGACTCTCCCAGTGCTGGTGTTCTACAAGCGCGAGTGCAGTGGTGATCGCGAGCTTTGAGCTCTTAACTGCTGTTTTAACAGCAACAAATTTCTAAATGTTTGTGTGTGTTGATGGCTGGTTAGAGGGCGGAAAAGTGAGTGCTTCACTGTTTCAGTTCTCTGTTCAGTGTTGCCGCGGTCATTCCCCCTTGTGCTCCGGCACTGGTGATGGTCCCATTTTCTGAAAGAGCAACACGGGTGCGTTTGCGTCTTTTTCAAGATGTCATTCCGCCCGTGGGCTCCGTAACCATTCCCTGTGGGCTCCTGACTCCTCCCTTCCACTGCAACCACTGGAGCCTCCTGTGTTGTCTGCTGGTCCATCTGTAATGGGTGGGCCAGCGGTTTCACTCGGGGCTCCCCTGGAGGACAGGACGCCGATTGCAGCATCGGAGGTTGAGCTGACTTCTAGAGATGATGACTCGGCTACATAGTCTCCCTCTGGGAGTTCAATGTTTCCCGAGCCGGATCCAGAATTATCAACTATGCTGAAACGGGCCGCCGAGGCTGCCGGGCTCGAGTGGAACCTCCACCGTGTCCCGTTCAGTCTCGGTTGGAATCTGGAGTTTGGTATCTTGGGGCGGGCCGCGCTGGTTCTCAGCTCGCCGCCTCGGTGCCTTTCTTTCCCGAAATGCATGGAGAGCTTATCAGGTGGTGAAAAGCATCTTTCTCTGCTAGAAACTGCCTGAATAGCTTTTCCCCCTCATTACCCTTGATGGAGGAACAGTGAAGGGTTGCCAGGTGTCCCTCCATTGGAGCGGTCTGTCAACACAGGTGCACCTGTGTCCGGCGGCCGCTGCCTTTTGGGGGGATCCTCGTCTCCCCCTAAGGCCTGTGAGTTTTCGTCCGTTCCAACGGGCAGAGCTTACAAAGCCTGTGGGCAAGCCGCTTCCTCTTGTGTGCCATGGCGTTGCTGCAGGCTAGGGCACCCATGGCATGCACGAGGGTAATCCAGACCGTGCGCTCATAGGTGAGCACCGCACTGCATCCGACCTCACCCTCCGGGGCATGAGTGTCGTGGCGTGCGTGATCGGTCTGGCGATGTCCACCTTGGTGGTCCAGTAGCGCCTTCGTTGGCTCAGCCTGGTTGGTATGGCGGATGCGGACAAGGTTCGGTTCCTGGTCTCACCAATTTCCCAGGTTGGGCTGGTCGGCGACGCGGTGGAGAACTGCATCCAACAGTTCTCTGCCGCTCAAGCGCAGACGGAGGTCATCCGGCACATCCCGCCGCCGGTGGCAGCTCCTCCGCCTGCTCGTCGCCGTGGGCGTTCCCCGGCCGCCGCTCCTGCTGGCCCTCCGCAGCAGCCTCCACCCAGGCCTCAGCATGGAGCCGGCCGCAGTAGAGACACCCAGCCCGCTCCAGGCGCTGCCAAGCCAGGTGGCAAGCGACAGCGAAAGCATTCCGGAGCGGGCCGCCCATGAATGGATGAGATGCTCTTGGAGTGGCGCGATCACTCCCTCCCCCCGGGTGAGGGCCGGGTGGAGCCTTTGTTTGTGTGTGTGTCTGTTCCGCCGCTGGCTCCCTAAAAAAAAAAAAAAAAAGCGGAGCAAGCGGTACCCACACTTCAAAGAGAGAACAATTTCATCTGTTCCTGGGTCCCAAGAGGACCAGTCTGGCGTGTGTGACCCTGTATAGCCTTACACCCCTCAGCTCCCCCTTGGTCGCCAGCAGGCAGCTTGGTGCGTTCGAGGACCCGGTCATCCGCTTTCTAACGCGCCCCCTGCCGCTTGTGGAGACAGGTAAGTGTTGCACAGCACACTAACACCACTCTCTCTACTTTGCTGCCCCACCTCAGGCTCGGCTACCCCGCTCAAGTCAGTGATAGTCATCACATTAGGTGTTGAGCAGACGTGCTCCTGAAAAGTCAGTCATATTCATCACACCGAGTGTTGAGCAGTGCTCCTGACTTGTGCGTGCTTATCTTATCCTGCTGGCGAAGGATTTGATATAGCCGCTCCTCCAGCCGGTACGAAGGCCAGTTGTAAACTCGTTCTTCGTGCTACTAGGTGGTGGGTCGTGACCATCTTGGCCCAAGATTGGTCTGCAGCTCCGACCTGAAAGACATGTGCTTACAAACAGATCTCTACCTTCCGCACCGCAGGCCATCCTGTGGGTTGCGTGTAAGGGTCGAGTATCAGTACAGTGCCCTTCCCTTCGAGTGCTCCAGAGCCCGTTGGATCTTCAGGTCCACTGGAAGAGAGTAATCTCGCCCACGGGCTTAGTATCTCTTTTTCAGTTTTGGAGATGGACTCGGTCTAACACGTTTCTCCAATGTGAATGTGTTCAGCTGGTGTTTGAAGTGAGAAAGGGTCCCACTGGAAGAACTTTCAGAGGCTCCTGGGGTATATGGTAGTTGCAGCCATTGGCTTCCTCCATATGTGACCGCTTCAGCGCTAGCTTCGTGATCGAGTCCCGAGGTGACCGTGGCAGAGCAGCTCACCCTGTGTGACTATTGTTCATCCCGGTCTGCTGCCAAACCCTCTTCAACAGAGGGGCCATGTACAAAGGGCGTGTTTTAACGGGGGCCTGGGCGACCCTCGACTACACGGGCATTCGTGCCTCGAGTTGTTGGACATTGCGACCGTTGCGCAAGCTTCCCTTGCATGTCACAACTCACCCGTCACCTCCTCCTTGGAGTCAGAAGCTTCTGAGGACGCTTTGTTCCACTCTTCCCGCTTTACTCAATCGTGCCGCCATCGAGCCTCACGACAGTTATAGCCAGGGCAAGTGGAGACTCCATCCCATAGGTCCAGCTGGGTCATGACCACTCCGGGGCCGCTCAGTTGCCCCCCCGGTTTCATCTTCCCGCCAGTGTTTGTGTAAACCGAGCGGACTACCCTTGGACAAACACTGGGTCTCAGCTGCCCCAGGGGCCCGCAGAAATGCGTTTAACCCCAGTGAGCCTTCTAAAAGCGACTGCGACTCATGGTCACCTTGTGCCTGCTCAAGTCAGTGAAATCATCACACTTCATGTTGAGCAGAAATGCTCCTGTAGCTCAGTGAGTTCGTCACACTCAGGTGTTGAGCAGAAATGCTCCTGTAGCTCAGTGAATTCATCACACGCAGTGCTGAGCAGAAATGCTCCTGGTGCTCAGTGAAGTTCTTCGCACTCAAGTATTGAGCAGAAATGCTCCTGAAGCTCAGTGAGTTTATCACACTCAAGTGTTGAGCAGAAATGCTCCTGAAGCTCAGTGAGTTTATCACACTCAGGTGTTGAGCAGGAATGCTCCTGAAGCTCAGTGAACTTGTCACACTCAAGTGCTGAGCAGAAAATGCTCCTGAAGCCCAGTGATCTTCACATGTTGTGTTGAGCAACGCTCCTGTCTTTTTGCGCCCGTCGCTTGCACCTACGTGCTAAGTCAGGAGAGGAACAGGTCTTCATAGTTGCCCCTTATTGGCCCAACTAGACCTGCTTCCCATCGACAGCCTTCCTGACTTCCCCTGAAAACTGTTTCAGGGACGGGGCACGATGGCACCCGCGTTCTTCCCCCGGAGATTCCGGGCGGTCTTACATCTGAACGGGGAGGTTCAGGTGGCTATCACAGGGACATGTGATAGTTACCATCACTTCTGCTGGCACCCCCTAGAAATGGGTAGCGTGCTTACGCCTTTAGAAGTGGAACCTATTCGTTGAGTGCGTCTTCTCTCCAGAGGAGATCCTGAAAGCTTTCGATCACTTCAGTGCTCTCTTTCCTGCAAAATGGGTTGGAGTAGGCTGTTTTCCTTCACCCTCAAAATGATGTTGCCTCTGTGTTTAAACGACGCTCATCGTGTTGCAGAAGTGTGCAGAAGCACTTTCTGATCGTCAGGTTCCTGAGGAGCAAGGTCTTGTAAATCCTTGCGTCCCTCTTTATCCTCTTGGGCCTTGTCCCTGGTGCGACTGCACTGCAGAGAACGCCCCTGAGCCACTGCAGGCAGTGAGTTAAAAATTCTGTTATATCAGTTCTCCTGCTCGGGTGGTCTCTACTAGAGGGTAGGGACTTGCTCGCTTTCGGTCAACGTATTGTGCCTGGAGTCTGGGCCGGCTAACTCTCACAAGCTGAGACCCCGGCTCGGATTGTGCCCAAGGTTCCTACCTCTCCCGTAATAGGAGCAGGTGGTGAGCCTGCAAGCGCTGCCCTGGAGGAGGCAGATCCAGCCCTGGCTTCTCTGTCCGTTCGCTTGGACGTGTACAGAAAACAAGCCTTAGACCTCAGACCAGCTCTACAAATATCTGTTGGAATTCAGCAGAGAGGGAAGGCTGTTTCCATGCAAAGTTGCACTTAGTGCTTGCCTTCATTTCGGTAAAAATCCGAGATGCAACATGTCCACTTAGGTGTTGAGCTCCTCTATGATGAGTGTAAAGTGCTCCGCCTGGGCATTGACGATATGCTTTGCTAAACAGATTCTAGAGTTGGGGGCTGGACGACACCTAGTTGAACCGCTGCTTCCCGTGGGCTCCCTTCTCATGAAGCCAGTTTCACCGTGAGCCCGGTTCAAGTGTCGGCTTGCTGCGCCATTCCCCTCCTATGGACTGGATACGTGCGCCTTTCTACTCCAGTTGAGTTCCCTTAAAATGGAACCCTGTTGAGTTCCTCCACACCCCTCCGACGTCGGTGGCTTCCGCAGCGTCCCTTCCTTCCAATGTACGGGGAACGCTTTCCCAGTGGTCCTGTAGGAACAGCAGTGACTTCCCTGGCCTAAGCCCTGTCCTTCCCCGCCTTAAATTTGCGGGGGCATCAGGAGGCTTTGGTTTAGGCACTGGAAGGTGGCAGCGTTAGTGGCGTGTTCAAAGGGTGATCCCAATTCAGTCGACGTCGACTACGTCTGACGTTATCGACTGAAAGGGAACGTCCTGGTTGCGTATGCAACCCACCGTTCCCTGAAGGAGGGAACGGAGGACGTAGTCCCCTTACCACTACCGCTGGACCACCGCTGACCCCGGGTTACTCTCGGCTCCTCAGCGAAAAGCAACTAGTGCGTGCATCCACTTCCGTATTTATACCCGCGCCGCGGGGGCGGAGTGTGTGATGCGAATCACGCACGCCAATTACATTGGCTCGTTCAATAGTACTCGAAGAGGATAGGCTCTCTAGCGAGATCCTAATTCAGTCGGCGTCGACTACATCCTCCGTTCCCTCCTTCAGGGAACGGTGGGTTGCATACGCAACCAGGACGTTACTTTCGTCCCGACTGGAACTCCTGACACTTAAACCCGAATTACTTGTATACCGAAAAACTCTGACAAGGCTAACTTTATCATGTGTTGGAGCACTAAATAACATGTAGATTGATCATTACTGTGACACATGAAACGAGAAACACAACTTGTAAATAGAAAAAAAGTACCGCTTCAGTAATTTACTTGCCGTACTCGAAAATAGCTTTCCGGATCTAACCGCGGGAAACGATGATGAAATCACGTGATATTTAGCAGCTCTGTCACTGGCTGCATGATGAACATGCTGTCATAGCTTGAAACGCAAATGTAGTCAGGGCTCAGAGAAAATCGCTTTGTTACTTTTGTCCCGTGTTACTTTCGCCCCGGTTTTCCCCTAGGAGAAATTCCACCTCCTCCAGCACTCTTTTTGTTTTCCAGTTTTCTGATAAAGTTTCCCGTTATACTGCTAGAAACCACTGCAAATGATTCATTGCTTGAGTCAACTGTAGGAATGAATCAAACCGAATGATAAACTGAATAGCGGACAATTTTAGAACTTCAGCAAAAAGGAACTCGGAATGCGGTCGCAACTCTCTTTTCTGGTAAGAGAAGGAGTCACTTCAGTTGCTCCTCGTCCCAGTCCTTCTGCGATGCACAAGGCCACTCAGGGTGATATGTCTCTGACAACAAAGGCTTACAGTGCCGGCCGTCCAACAGTCGAGCACCAAGAGCCAGAAGAAGGCTTTGAAGCGTCCCTGAGACTGGAAACCCAGGGATGGCAGGAGATGCTCTTTCCCAGGAGCAAGTAGTCAGACCACTCCTTGCCCCGGTGGAGGGATGGGAGGAGAATCTTTTGTTTTCATTAATTTGAGTAAGGGGTAACGGTACCCACAATTTCGTAAAAGGAGCAGCTTTCTCTGGTTCACACTGATCACAGTCTGAACATGTTGGACGCGGGAATATTGCTTCCTCATATTCAGCTGAGACGCACACAAATCCCCATTCAGGTCAGTGTGACAGGTGGTCCCATACGGTAGAGATGCGCGGTTGGCGGTTACAGCCATGGACTCCGCGGATAAACCGCGGATCGGGCAAGCCGGCGAAGGAGGTACGTGACAAACTCAAAAAAGAATAATTAAAAACAAAGGAAATAGAAGGTCAGAAAAGTGTTGCCTTGAATAAGTTTTACAAAGTGGTAAATCAGGATGACACCAGTGCAGGAACAGTGCGTTTTCTATTAGGCTACAATAAAAATATTGTACAGTAGCCTAACAGATAAGGTCAGGTTTGCCGAAGTTCGTTTAATTTAGGCTATTTATTTATTTTTGTCCCTGCGCGCTGATCGGAGACGGAGTTCACTGCTGATATTCTGAGAGCTTTCTAGTCTCGCGGCTGTTATTAGCAGCGCCTTGTATCGCCCAATCAGCGGATGGTGGAAACACTTCCCATACATCCTGATGTACTTTGTACATCATAAGAAGGACGGCGTCTACGCTAATATTTGTTTCTCTGTTTATCCCGAAGTTTACCGCAGTCCACCGGATCCAGGCCGTATCTGGATCTGATGAAGGACCTGCGCCTGGACACGACGACTACGCAGTCCTGAAGTGTCAACTAGTCTCTCCCTTGTGAAGGCCTCCTTCCCTTTACCTCTGCACTGATAAAACGTTGTCGGGATAATTCCGATTCACGTGGCTAGCGGAAGCGATAAAAAAAATTCTCAGAGCCACCAGGCACTGTTTTATGCAAATGAGTGATTAATGATTAATTTAAATCATTAATAACTAATGATCATTGCGACGGAAGTGAATCAATCAAAACTAACTTTAGCTGGACAATAACTTTATTCTAGATCTGCTGTAAAGCTAAAACAATCTCTGTTACTTTCATTTCCTATTATCACTGTAAACCTGCTTTGAAACAGTCCATATTGTTAAATGCGCTATATAAATGAAGGTGACTTGACTTGACTTGACATGGCAGCAATTGCTCCGAATCGCTATCCTACCGCATATACGTCAACATGTTTTCCTCTTGTTCCTTTGGTGCCACTTGTATGGAGCTTGGATGTGTGGTTAGTGCTTCCCAACCTGTCGCGCTGGCTCATCGGGACAGTCAGACTCGGTGTGATTCAGTTTGCCAGGCACCCGCCCAGGTTCAGCTGTGTTCTCTTTTTTACCTCGGTGGCAGGAACGCTCCTGTCCTGCATGCAGAGATTGCAGGATGCAGTGGACAGTAAGTCCTTAGGGAAGCATGACCTGGTCCTCAGGTTCCTCAGAGGCACCAGGAGGTTAAACCCTCTAAGGCCGTGCCTTATTCCCTTATACACCTCTGTAGTCTTTCTTGGCCTACAGAGAGCTCGTTTTAAGCCCTTGGAGTCAGTCAAGCTCTAAGTGTCTTATCTTTGAAGATGACCCTCTTGACCGCACTTACTTCCATCAAGATGGTCAGGGAAATGCAGGTATATTCTGTCACATGCTTTGAGTTCGGTCCAGCATACTCTCACGTGACCCTGGCAAGGCTACATGCCTAAAGTTCCCACTACTCCTTGTAGGGACCAAATAATAATACGAGAGCGAGTTAACAACACTGAATGATCTGCCCCTCATTGAAGCTAGGCGATGCCGAGGGACACGAGAAGGCTGGAGTCGAGGATCGTGGAGAGCGAGGATCATAGAGATCGTAGAGAGCGATCGTAGAGAGCGAACAACACTGAATGATCTGCCCCTCAGTGAAGCTAGGCGATGCTGAGGGACAAAAGAAGGCTGGATTCGAGGATCGTAAAGAGCGAGTCGGCGCGTAGGAGCAGGTTACAAAGATAGGGGGAGCCAAGCTATGCAGAGATTTAAAAGTAAGCAGGAGGATTTTTTTATTTAAAACGATAAGCCACTGGAAGCCAGTGAAGATCGTACAAAATTGGGGTGGTATGGGCAGAACGGTTGGTGTGGGTAAGTATTCTAGCAGTAGAGTTTTGAATGTATTGCAATTTGGAAATGGAGCTAGCAGATACACCAATGATACTGATGAGCGACGGAGTTGAGCAATGCGAAGTAGATGAAAGAATGCTGATTTAGTGATAGAATTAATATGAGCCTGGAAAGAGAGAGAGGAGTCAAAGATTACACCAAGATTTTTAACAGTACTAGATGGTTTGATGTGAGAGCCAGCAATCTCACAGGTGAAATTGGTAGGAATTTTGCTAGTGAGAGACGGAGGTCCAGTAAAAATAATCTCAGTTTTGTCCATGTTAAGTTTTAGAAAATTGTAATGAAGCCAATGTTTTATTTCATGCACACAAGCAGAGATTTTGTCGGTTGTGACAGATAGAGCAGGTGTACAGATAGTATATAATTGGATGTCATCAGTGTAAAAATTATAATTTAAACCATGACGGTGGAAGATCTGACCAAGGGGTATTGTGTAAATTATGAATAATAATGGCCCAAGAACGGATCACTTGGTTACACCTTGCTTCAGGGGGACAGTAGGTGGGTGAAAATCTTGAACTGAAATGTAGAATAGTCTGTCAGAGAGATAGGAAGAAAACCAATGAAAGAGCAGCACCAGAAATGCCCACATCCGAAAGTTGAGATATGAGTAGTTCATGGAAGACAGAATCAAAGACAGAGTTGAGGTCGAGCAGCAGGGGTATAGACAGAGAACCAGAGTCACCAGAGAGAAGCAGATCAATCAGTACCTTGACTAGTGCAGTTTCAGTACTATGAAGAGGGCGAAAACCAGATTAAAAGGGATCAAAGAGATTATTTTCGACTAGAAAAGACTGAAGCTGGGAGGCAACAGTACTTTCCAGTAATTTTGCTATGAAGGTTAGAATAGAAATAGGACGATAATTAGATAAAACTGAGGGATCAAGGTTGGGTTTCTTGAGAACAGGGGTAACAGCAGCAGTTTTGAGTGGTAGAGGGAATGAAGCAGAGGTAAGAGATGCATTGACAAGTGAGAGATAACTGAATTGTAGAGTTTCAGAAGAGGAGTAGGAGCAGTGTCAAGACGACAAGATGAAGGGTTGGATTTCAAAATTATCCCCGAGACAGAAGATGGAGAAGTCAGAGAAAAGAAAGTCAGGGACTGACCAAATTGATTTGGCAAATAGCAAATATTTGTTGCATCATTAGAGAAGCACTGGTGGAAGGCATCTGTCTTTTCTAGCAAGTGATTCAGGAATGAACAGCACAGCGGAAGCTAGAGCAACTTGAGATGGAGGTTTGGTAACTTTATTTATTGTGTTAATGCTTTTGGCCTGTTGCTTGATTTGTTAATTGTGGCAGATACAAAACTTCAAGGAGCCGAGTTCAGGGCCGATTTTTAATTTTTGACATGTTCAATAAAAGCTAAATATTGAAAAGTCAGGCCAGTCTTCCTGTAGAGACGCTCAACCTGTGGTCTTTAGGATATGAAGCTCAGGAGTGTACCAAGCAGAAGAATGGGTGGAAGGGACGCTTCTGGTTTTAACAGGAGCATGTTTTTGTAAGATTTCAGAAATTATGGAGTGATAGTTAGATAATATCAGGGAGGGAGAATAAATATCAAAGACATCAGAGAGATTAGAAGAAGCAATGGAGGTACAAAACGTTGCAGTACCAACAGATTTGAAATTGCGGGGTGATATAACAGTTGTTGAACATTTCTTACGCATAGGCAAGCTTAAGCCAAAATCAAGAAGTTTATGATCAGACATACCGGTGTCAGAAGAAGAGATGGAAGAGATTTTAGCCCTTGATGTACAGATCAAATCAAGCGTATGACCATGCGTATGCTTAGGAAAATTGACATGCTGAGTCAGATTAAAACATTCAAAAATAGAAAGTAACTGATTAGTGTTAGAGCAAACAGCATTAACATGAATATTAAAGTTACAGAGCAGGAGAATGGGAAATGGCAATGAGCAGGTGAGGGTCAACCATTCCCTGAGTTCAGAGAATTTGGACAGGGCCTTAGGAGGATAATAGAGCAAGATAATTATAAGAGAGTCAGCCTTTTTATACCATGTATTCAAACGTATTGATGTCGTCAAGTTGCTTGAGTCGGAGGTTGTCACAATGGATGATAGCGAGACCACCCCCTTTACCATGCAGTCGAGGTCTAAACAGATACTTATATCCATCTGGTGTAAGTCAATTTAACTGCAGAAAATCTTCAGGAACTTGCCAAGTTTCAGTGAGAAGAAAAATGTAAAATTGTCAATTTGTCAATGTCAAAATGTCATTGAGATAAGGGGCTTTGCCCGAGATTGATCGACAGTTCAAAAGTGCAGAGTGATGATCCAAGACATTCAAATTAGAGGTATGTTGTTGATCTCTATCAATGAGATAGATCGGAGAGAGCTGAATAGTGAGGCCGGCAGACAATTGTCTAGGTATGGACGACTGTAGTTGGTCCAGATACATGGAAGAGCATCAGGCTTAGAGCAAAATGTACTCTTAAGTGCACGCCGCGAGCGGTGTATGTATCGTGGGCGACGAAGAATCCATGACAGTATTCATACGTCATATGTCACGCGGCGGCAGTTAAAGGCCCTTAGTTGTGATGGTAAATATCCAATATCCATTACGGATGCGAGACAAAAAATGAGGCAGAAGAAAAAAGAAAGAACATTTTTTGCCCGAGGCATGTTGATACTGAGGAAATGAGAGCCATTCACAAGCAAAAACCACGTTAGCCAAACCCTGAACGTCACTTCACCAAAAACAGCAGACTAAATAGGAGACAACGCACCCAGATAGTAAGCAGTAAATAAACAGCGCAGCCGACTGAGAGAACAGTAACTCCTCCATCTGAGGAGCCGAGCGTGGTAGAGATGTAACGGTAGAGAGCTCGCGGCAGCCCGATGGCAAACTTATAGACAGTCCAGTTCGGAGTTCAACAGTGAAAAATTGAGTAATCCAGAAGGGGACCACAAAAAATATACAGGCAAAGCATACAAACAATCCAGGTGTGAAGCGGCAGCACAGCGCACTCGACCCGGAAACAAAGAAGATCAACCAAGTGTTGAACTTGCAAGTGCTGGCTTGGGATGAGGCAGACCCAGGCTTGTCATTGCTGTGTCCAGTACTGGGCCCACACGGAGAGCTCCAGGTGCTCTGAGCAGCTCTTTGTCTGTTTTGGGGGGCAGTAGAAGGGGAAGGCTGTCTCCAAACAGAGGATGGCCCACTGGATTTGGGATGCCATTGCCTTGGCATACCAGGCATAAAGCACACTACATGAGGAGCACTTGTGGCAATTGAATTTGGAATTTGACGCCAGGCCCAGTACTCATGAAGCATGCCCTTTTAGATCAGCCCATGTACTTATAATAATAATAAACTTTATTTTAAATAGTGCCTTTAAAGCAGCTTCTCATGACACTTTACACAATAAAAATACAAAGAGAAAAATAAATAATAATAAAAGTAAAAAATACACAGATAGAAATAAAAAGCGTACAAAAGAACACACTGGAATACAAAATAAAAAAAGTTTTTAGGTTGGATTTAAAAATGTTTAGATTTTGTGCATCTTTAATATGAGAAGGAAGTGCATTCCAGAGTCTAGGAGCATAGGAAGAGAAAGCCCTGTCGCCTACAGATCGCAAATGTGTGTGTGTGTGGAACCGCCAAAAGACCAGCTTGAGAGGAGCGCAATATTAGGAATATATTTACATTTACATTTACATTTATTCATTTAGCAGACGCTTTCATCCAAAGCGACATACAAATGAGAACAATAGAAGCAGTTAAACTAACAGTAGGACAACAATACGTAAGTACTATAACCCCTCTCAGTTTAATTTTAGTGCAGTTTTTTTTTAAATACTTCTATTATCTATTCTATTCTATTCTACTAAGAGAAAGTGTTAGTATTACTGAATCATAGTATAGTATATATTCAGTTAGATGCGCAGACAGATACTGAGGGGTCAGACCATGCAGTGCCTTATATGTGAGCATAAGGATTTTAAAATCAACGCGGAACCTGACCGGGAGCCAGTGCAAGGACTTTAGTATTGGAGTGATGTGCTCACTTCTTCTGACTCCAGTCAGGATCCTAGCAACAGAATTTTGCACATATTGCAATTTGTTGAGTGTGGTTTTAGGAACCCCAGCAAGAGTTGCATTGCAGTAGTCAATGCGGGACAAGACAAAAGTGTTAATAAGCCTTTCAGTCACAGAAAAGGATAGCATAGGTCGTATTCTAGCAATATTTCAGAGATGAAAAAAGGAATTCTTAACAGTATTTTGCACATGTGGGTGAAAAGACAAACTCGAATCAAATATGCCACAACTTGCAGCTTTTACTTGAGGCTAAGAGCTCCATATGTAGTAATCCCATACGATGCATTCTCCACTGTATGGTTTCCCTGATGGTAAACCCGTGACTTCCCCTGGATAGAGTTCTGCTCGGCCACCAGTCTTTGTGTTTGCTGAAACTCCTTCCTCCTGAGGTAGGACCTACGACAGAGCCTTCTTTCCATATGTGGTACTTCTCAGTTAGTAAGTAAATGTTTTGTACCACATTCTGTCCAAATGGAGAGGTCTCCGTGGTGTGCTTTTTTTCTGCATGGAAAAAGGAGCACTTCTCCAGCACTAACTTCTGGTCTGGTCAGCTGTAAGTAAAAAAAAAAGTGTTCCAGTCAAGGAATGGTCAAGCAACCTATTCCCACTGTAAGTACGGTCCAACATCTGCACCAACTAAACCTCGTAACGGTTCAGTTAGTTGTGGCATTTTCCACAGTGTACCCCTAGTTTCAGTCCATCCCTCTGACCAATAGGGAACGTATTGGTTACTATTGTACGACTGAACTACCTGCTGATCTAGCCAGGACGACTCTGCACAAATCTGAAGCGAGTGGATGCACGCCGTCTCCTTTTATACCCGCATGTACGGGCAGCAGCACATCCAAATGCCACTCGCTAATTCTCATTGTAGAGTATCAGTAGTGTTTCTCAAGGATCAGAGGTGTTAGGGGTTTCCAAGTGTGACCCCTAGTGTCAGTCCATCGACACAACATCTCATTCCCTCCAAGGAACGGAGTACAATAGTTAACAAGCTACAATAATAAACAAGACATTTTAATATCATATGTACTCTATAATGGTTCTGAACTACTTTGTGCCTCTCAGTGTTTGACTGGTTATTGTTCTTTTCTTGCAGCCCTACTTTGCTCTATTCGCTGCTGTGCGATGGCTACTGACCGAGTTCGTCATGTAAGACTCTGATCTTCTCTGATGTTTTGAGAACTTCTGAAAACTTTTGTACATATGCAAAATATAAATAACATTACTGTACTTTTTACTCTATTGTGTCCGTTTTTGGATTCCTTTCTCTCTTTCCAGTAACTGCTTTCTTTATTGCCCTTTTCCCTTTCCTTTGCAGATTTCTGCTTGAGTTCAACCTGTACAGCTGGTGGTACTCTGAACTCACCACTAAAGGTGTGTTTGATAATATGTGTTTGTGTGTTTGATGAGTTGATGGCATCACTGACCGCAGTTATAAACTGTTGCCTAGAAACCGTCCTACTTTTGATCTTACGATCATTTCTCCAGTGTGTGTACATGTGATTTAATGAACAAACATACAATCAAAAAATGTGTGTACACCTCTCTACCAGATGTGAAACCTATAAATCACAAATGATCGCGAAATTTTGCGCAGATGAATGGTTTCAGATCTCTGCCTTGTAAATGGCGCTTAAATAATGTCATCAACATATAAAAGAGCCCCAGTCAATGTCCAAATCCTTTACTGGAGAATGGCTTGCATTTCCAAATAACTGGTGTATACGCATGGATTTTAGCGTACGCACAGTCTAAGTACAAACCTGTTTGTATGCACATTTTATAAATGAGGTCTATATGGATCCCATTTTCCACATTAAATGTAAGTGATAAAACTGCAGAGACTTCAGGATGTTTATGGATATAAGTTAACTTGTGCTCAAGGCTCTAGTCAGTCATGTCACAATGCAGTAATTGACTTTATTTGAGTAGCTGATGAAACTTGTATATGTCAAAATGCATGAATTGTGAAACTTCAGTTGTAACACTCAGTCATGATTTAAAACAAACTAAATCTGTAGTAATAACATGTGCATGTTAACGCAGGATGAACAGAACTGCACGCCTGCCATTCATGTTGGTGTTTACATTATTTTGTACAGTATTTTTACGTTCCTTGAATGATACAGATAAACCTTGCCATAGGAAGACAATTTGAAGAACAAGGTCTCTCTCTCTCTCTCTCTCTCTCTCTCTCTCTCTCTCTCTCTCTCTCTCTCTCTCTCTCTCTCTCTCTCTCTCTCTCTCTCTCTCTCTCTCTCTCTCTCTCTGTTTCTCTATCTCTGTTTCTCTCTCTCTCTCTTTCTCTCTCTCTCTCTGTTTCTCTCTCTCTCTGTTTCTCTCTCTCTCTCTCTCTGTCTCTCTCTCTCTCTGTTTCTCTCTCTCTGTTTCTCTCTCTATGTCTCTCTCTCTCTCTCTGTTTCTCTCTCTCTCTGTTTCTCTCTCTCTCACCTCTCTCTCTCTCTCTCTCTGTTTCTCTCTCCCTCTCTCTCTCTGTTTCTCTCTCTCTGTTTCTCTCTTTCTCTCTCTCTGTTTCTCTCTCTCTGTATCTCTCTCTCTCTCTCTCTCTCTCTCTCTCTCTCTCTCTCTCTCTCTCTCTCTCTCTCTCTCTCTCTCTCTCTCTCTCTCTCTCTCTCTCTCTCTCTCTCCAGCTCAGAGAGGAGGGAGAACGATGTTGGTCCCTTGTGATACAGAATATCCCGCATTCGTGTCAGAGCGCACCATTAAAGAAACCGTGGGGAATATTGACTGTGAAAGCTGTGTTAAGTATGTGCAATACTTACAAACACACAAACACGCACAAAGGCACACACACATAGGACAGTTGGGGTCAGCTGAAAACACACAAGACAACCTTCATATATTCAGTTCACTCATATATAATTTTTTACATTTAAATACTTTTTTTCTATCAAAATAGTGCTGGTTTATATGAAGGAGAAACAAAACGTCTCAGGTTACTATTGTAACCATAGTTCCCTGAGAACAGGGAACGAGACGATGCGTCCATCGACGCCATGGGAACGCCCCCAGCGTGACTGCGTCTGAAGCATCTATGTCAACTAGTCCAATGGAAAGAATGAGCGTCACGGGCGGGTGACGTCATGACCAGGATATGATAAAAGCACATCCGGTGCAAACCGGCATTAGCTTCGAAAATTGCCGAAGCAAGCCGATCACAGGGATGCAGGAAGTATGGCAGGGTGACGCATCGTCTCGTTCCCTGTTCTCAGGGAACTATGGTTACAATAGTAACCTGAGACGTTCCCTTACGAAGGGAACTCAACGATGCGTCCATCGACGCCATGGGAACGAGAATACCCAAAGCGCCAGACTTTCAAATGCCTGAGTGTCAGCCTGTTGTCACACTGCACCAAGCACCTGGGATCCTGGGGCAGCATCCAGGTCCAAGCTGTAAAACCTCATGAATGTGAGCGGTGAGGACCAGCCCGCCGCATCACAAACGTCTTGGAGAGAACTCCAGATAATACGCTTAGAAGCCATACTCCTAGTGGAATGAGCCCTGACCACCAAATGGTTGGCCAGAAGACTCACAAGCAAGAAGAATAGTCTCGACTATCTATATGCTCAATAGGTTGGATTTTCTCGACAGAGAAGTCCGATGAACATAAGTGTCCAGTGCTCGCACTGGCACAAGAGGTTCAGCTTTTCCTGGTCCGAAAAATGGGGGAGGACAGAAACCTGCAGCACAATAGGCCTCGGAATAATGGTAGGCACCTTTGGAACATATCCATGTTTCGGGTAAGATTGCCTTGGCCATCCCGGTGCACTCAAGGCAGGTGGGGACCGAAAGGGCCTGAAGGTCTGACTCTTATAGGGACGAAATAGCTAGCAGAAAATAGTCTTAACAGAAAGGAACTTCTCTGAGACCAAATCTAAGGGCTCGAAGGGAGCCCCAGATAGGCCTTCTAGAACTATTGCAAGGTCCCAAGCCAGCACCTTAGTGCAAGTTTCATGCCTCAGCCTCAAAGTGCCACGAAGGAAACGAGTGATCAGGGGGTCTCGACCCAAAAATGTACTACCCACCAGGGCGTGGAAAGCCGCAATGGCCGCCACACATATTATACCTTAAGCGTGGAAGGACATAGACCTGATACAAAGCGTTCTTGCAGAAACTCGAATACTGTGTTTACTGAACAGTTAACCGGATCCCACTGACGCTGGTAACACCAAGAAGTGAAAAACTCTCGAAATAGTGAATATAGTTTCCTCGTAGCGGGAGCTCTGGAGCTTAGAATGGTCTAAACAACCTCGGTTGAGAGACCACTCTCTATGAGTTGGGCCCCCTCAGAGGCCAAACCCACAGTTCCCAAATCCCCTGCCGGGGGTGCAATATTGCATCCCCTGCCTGAGACAGAAGGTCTCTCCTGATCGGGACCTCCAAGGGAGGTCCGTCGAGGAGAAAAATTAGGTCCGCAAACCAAATTCAGCTCGGCCAGGGTGGTGCTACTAAATAGGCTTATTCCATCCTGGCGGATTCACTCCAGAACTCCTGGGAGCAGAGCAACGGAGGGAAATGCGTACAGACGTAGCCTCGGCCACGTCTGCACCATAGCATCCAGCCCCGAGGGGACTGGTTGAGTGAGGGATAACCAGAGTGGACAGTGCGTCGTATGCTGAGACGAGAACAAATCCACTTCTGCCTGGCCGTAAAACTCCCATATTTGCTCCACCTCCTCGGGGTGGAGTCCCCTGGCCTCAGCCCCTGCCTCGACAGGGTGTCTGCTCCAATATTCTGGCCCCCCCCGGAATATACACTGCCCTCAGACAGCGTAATTTCTTGAGGGACCAAAATAAGAGGCCACCAACGTGTTGTCTGTGGGTCAAGAACCAGAGTTTCCTCCATATAACCAAGGCGCGGGGATACTGCCGCGTGATCTTGATCGTAAGGAGTGGGTTTCCCCTCAGGGAGAACCCTCTGGTCCTGAGCCACCTCTGTAAAGGTCTCACGTACAGCAGGTCAAAGGGTATCACATTGGACGCTGCTGCCCTGAGGCCTAACAGTCACCAGAACAACACATGATGGCCCCTCAGGTCTGGGAGGAGATGTCTCAACGCATTGAAGACGACCATCATCTCTAGGCAATTCATGTGCCAAGAGAGATGATGACTCCTCCACAAGCCCTGAGCTGAGCGGCCTTCCAATACCGCTCCCCAGCCGGTGAGGGAAGCATCTGTCGAGATCACAACTCGATGGCAAAGAGCTCCCAACACCGGACCCTGGGTTAAGAACCAGTGTTTCCTCCATATAACCAAGGTGCGGAGACACCGCCGCGTGATCTTGATCATACGAAGTGGGTTTCCCCTCGGGGAGAACCCTCTGGTCCTGAGCCACCACTGTAAAGGTCTCATGTACAGCAGGCCAAAAGTTATCCCGTTGAACGCTGCTGTCACAAGACCCAACAGTCTCTCTAACTGTTTTACAGTGCGTGACTGGCCTAGCCTCAGCTCTTTTGTGGCTGTTAGGATAGCAGCTACACGAACGGGCGACAGAGTGGCCCGCATCGTCACTGAATCCCATACCACACCAAGGAAAGTGGTTCTCTGTACTGGAGAAAGCACACTCTTCTTGGCATTGAGCCTCAACCCCAACATCTGCATAGGAGCGAGAACGACACCTCGGTGCCGAACCGCTAACTGTTCTGATTCCGCTAGAATCAGCCAGTCATCTATGCAATTCAGAATGCATATGCACTGCAGCCTGGCGGGGCCAGAGCTGCGTCTACACGCTTCGTGAATGTGCGGGGTTATAGAGCTAGACCGAAAGGAAGTGCCTGATACTGGTGTTCTTTGCCCCAAAGAAAACCTCAGGAACCTCCTGTGCTGAGGGAGGATGGAGATATGGAAGTATGCGTCTTTTAGATCTATCGTGACAAACCAGTCCTCGGATCTGATTTGAGTCACGATCTGTTTGAGTGTCAGCATTTTGGAATTGAGTTCCAGCACCAAACACTCCAACAGACGAAGATCTAGTATGTGACGCAGCTCTCCATCCTTTTTTGGAACAATGAGATAACGACTGTAAAGACCCGATGCAATGTCGGGTGAGTACACCTGCTCTATAGCTTCCTTTGCTAACAGGGCCTTTACCTCTTGCTCCATTACCAGAGCCTGCTCGGGATGCACCACTGTGGGCAGCACCCCGTTGTAACGAGGAGGACGAGAACCAAACTGGATTCTGTATCCTTTCTCTACAATCTGCAGGACCCAATGAGAAATATTCGGCAGAAGCTTCCACGCTGCCAGAAAATTTACTAAGGGAACCAGCCTCTCGAGGCTGGTCTCTGGTGTTATCGAGACAGCCAATTCCGGAGCCTGAAACATAATGGCAGGAACTACCTGAACTGGCCGCTCTAAGGCCCCCCTCAGAGGGCGCGAAACCGATGCTGTGCCGCAGCATAGCATCAGCGACTCGCTGGAGACCGCTGCGCCCTGAAGCACCGAGGGTGGCAGGGTTGGCAGAACGGTCTCGTGAGGACCCCGAAATGGAACGGGCACCGTAAAAAGAGGTGTACACCGCTCCACTTCGGTCGGGGCTGTCCTCACAGGCCTGATGCATGAACATCAGGACCTTTTTTTCTTTTGAGCCGCAGCCTTCTCAGCGTGAAGAACGGTCCTCGGATCCGGCTTCTGCTTTGAAGGCTTTGGCTGCTGTGTTGTGTATGAGAAACTAGACGGCTGGAGCTGCTCACGCCCAGCAGCCCCAGGGGGTTGGACATAGCGAGGGAGAGATTATCTTGTATCTTTCTCTATGATTCCCATCAAATTGAGCCAGAGGTGTCTCTCAGTGACCACAAGGGCTGCCATCCCTGAGAGATAAATCTGTGGCCCGACGGAGTTCTCAAACCCCATCGGGCCAAACTCCCTCACTTCTGTCCAAATACCGCAGCAGGTCAGCCTGATATGCTTGTAGCACTGCTATGGTGTGCAAGCAGGCCCATGCTAGACCCACTGCCATATATGCTTTTCCCACTAGATTAAAAAATAGTTTTCTTTAATGGTTTAGTGAGAGAAGCCGACGCCTTCAGGTACAATACTGAACCGGGAGACAGATAGCTCGCAAGCGTCTGTTCTACCCGGGGTATTGCCCCATAGCCATACCCTCTTAACCCCCAAATATCTGAATATACATGAATGTGGGGGCTAAAAGACAAGAGGAGTAAGGCTTTTTCCATGATCTAGACAGCTCGCTGTGCAGATCGGGAAAAATGGAAGGCCCCGTGATGGAGGTGGAAAAACAGAGGGAAGGAAACTCGTTTGATCTATTTTATTTTTAGGACGAGTGCCCCCTTATTTCTGCTGGCCATAAATATTTAATTTATCTACAGCCTTAGTAAACACTTCCACCAGCTTATTATTTTTATATATATTTTTTATATATATTCACTTTATTTTATATATAATATATAAACTATCATATATATATATATATATAGGCTATATATATTTCTCATACGCTGGGGAAAGAGATGGCAAATTCACTTCCCCCATGATTGTGTCACTTTCAATGCCCAGCACATCTACCTCCTCGGAGGTAGAGCACTGAAGCATTGATTTCTCTCTCTCCCCGGGCGGAAGAGACCGCAGCGCGGGCTTCCGAGACCGGCGAGAGAGCACTGGATCCCTCGTGGAAAGGGAGGAGATAAGATCCGCGGACCCGTCTCCAACCCCGTAAAGAGATCCTATTCGCGATCCACAGGAATGCATTCTCCGCGCTGCCTCGGCAGACGCGGGACCTGTCACCCTGAGAATTGCGAGCCCGGCCACTTTCCTCGAAAAGTGACAGGCGGGAGCGGAGCATGCGAAGCGAAAGCTTCTCACAATGTTGGCAATCAGCCCCCTCGGAGGCTGATACCGCATGCTCTACTCCCAAACACATCACACAAAGCTCGTGTGTGTCCCTACTCGTTAAATAGCGCGAGCAGGGAGAACACAGAGTTGTGCAATTGTTTAGTTTCCATTAATATATATATCAGACAGACAACAGTAAATATAACAGACAGTTTGACACAGATCGCTTGCTGAGGCAACAGAAGCTAATGCCGGTTTGCACCGGATGTGCTTTTATCATATCCTGGTCATGACGTCACCCGCCCGTGACGCTCATTCTTTCCATTGGACTAGTTGACATAGATGCTTCAGACGCAGTCACGCTGGGGGCGTTCCCATGGCGTCGATGGACGCATCGTTGAGTTCCCTTCGTAAGGGAACTTGGAAACAATATATTCGTCAATTGAACACTTTGCATTGTGCATTTACATTATCATTAGCTCTGTTTACTATAATGAGAGTGATATTTTTTGTATTGTGTGAATGATGTACAAGAGAGGGAGAGAAAGAAAAAGGGACGAACAACTCAACGTAAAGCTGTTTATTTAAATGCAATTTTACAATGATATTATATGTATTATACATGCATGTGCCTTTGCATGAACGTTATACCTTGCTTATATTTCAGATTTATATATTTTACACTATATATTTTGATTGTCAACCTACCTATTAAAGAATGGCTTCATTGACACTTCAGGTCAAAAAGCGGGCATTCCAGAATTCTCAGGATGCTCAGAACACATCAATGTTATCTGGCAACGAATTCAATCAGCTAAAAATGAGAGGAAGTGTTCAGTGCCACATGAGCTTCTTTGGGCATCATTTGATTTTTTCAGGGTACCGATGTCGATAACAAATTTAGTGAAAGCCTATTTTGGAGATTTGCAATTTAGTTTCTCAACTCCAGAATTCAGCACTACATGGCAATGCTTAGAGGTTGGAATAATGGCAGGATGCACCATTCCTCCACTGGCTTTTACCATGGCAATGGAAGTAATCATTAGGGCATCAAGATGGGTAGTAGGAGGAGAGCGCTTGGCTTCTGGGATGCGACTACCACCAATCAGAGCATACATGGATGACATGACAACCATGACTACAACGGTAGCCTGCACTAATCGGTTATTGGGGAAGTTAACAGATAATATTGAATGGGCACGAATGCAATTTAAGCCCTCTAAATCAAGGAGCATCTCAATAATTAAAGGCAAGGTAGTAGATAAAATATTCTTCATTAATGGTGAGGCAATACCAACAGTTTCTGAGAAGCCAGTGAAGAGTCTAGGGAGATGGTACGATGGGGATCTAAAGGAAACAGTTCGAGTGGGAGAAGTTAGACGACAAGCAGTGGAAGGGTTGAAGAGCATAAACAGCTGTGCTCTACCAGGCAAACTAAAACTCTGGTGCTTTCAGTTTGGTCTACTGCCAAGGTTGCTGTGGCCACTGACTGTGTACGAGGTTTATTTGACAACAGTGGATAAGCTGGAAGCGTTAATAAGTTCATACATCAGGAAATGGTTGGGAGTTCCACGCTGCCTCAGCAGAGTGGGACTTTATAGTAAAGGAGTATTGCAGCTGCTAGTCTCTGCTTTAAGCGAGGAGTTAAAGTGCGCCAAGGTCAGACTGGAAATTACCTTAGCAGAGTGGGACTTTATAGTAAAGGAGTATTGCAGCTGCCAGTCTCTGCTTTAACCGAGGAGTTTAAGTGTGCCAAGGTCAGACTGGAAATGACTTTAGCAGAGTCACGCGACAAATGTGTAAGGGAGGCAGCCCCTGTGGTAAAAACTGGTAGAAGGTGGTCAGCAAAGAAATCTGTAGTAGAGGCAAAGGCTGACCTTCAAATTGGGGATATCGTGGGACAGGTACAGCATAGAAGAGGGGGTTTTGGGCTGAGTTTAGCTCCTCCTAAATGGCACAAGGCAGGCCCAGCTCAAAGGAGGAAGCTCGTAGTCAACGAGGTGCGAAAGCAGGAGGAGAGGATGAGATATATAAAGGCCATTTCCCAGGCCAAGTAGGGAGAGTGGATGAGATGGGAGAGTGTGGCACAACGCAAAATGGGCTGGCAATACCTTTGGTCAATGGAAGAGAGTAGGATCAGTTTCCTTATCAGGTCAACATATGATGTTCTCCCATCACCGCAGAACCTAAACCTCTGAGTAGGAGAGGATCCCTCTTGTCCTTTGTGTTCATCACCTGCCACATTAAGGCACATTTTGACAGGATGTAAGGTGGCTCTTAGCCAGGGTCGGTTTACTTGGCGCCATGACCAAGTACTCCGATGTTTGGCTTTAGCATTGGAAGAAAAGCGTAACATGACCAATAAGTTGCCGCCTTTTCTAGCAAAACATTACACGCAGAAGACAATATTCCTGCGCCCAGGCGAGCAACAACCAAGAAAAGGTGCTAACACCAATTCTCGCCCAGGACAACTGGAAGCTGCTAGGGACTGGAAGATGCTGGCTGATCTTGATCAACGGCTTATTTTTCCACCTGAGATTGCCACCACTAACCTACGACCAGATATTGTTTTGTGGTCTGGATCAGCACACATTGTTCAACTGATAGAGTTAACAGTGCCATGGGAGGATGCGGTAGATGAGGCATATTAGAGGAAGAAACTGCGGTATGCTCATCTGGCCATTGAAGCAGAACAGCGAGGATGGAGAGTCCAGGTTTATCCAGTGGAGGTGGGTTGTCGAAATTTTGTGGCACATTTTACAACCCGGTTCCTCAGAGACGTCGGATTCAGTGGCCAAGAGTTGCGTCGCACAGTAAAGAACTTATCTGAAGCAGCAGAAAGGAGCAGCAACTGGCTGTGGTTGAGACGGAAAGACTCTAGCTGGCTGTGTACAGGCCGCCATGCTACGGTTTCGTAGAATTCTTGAAAACTTGAAGAGTCTGTTGGTTTATTTGTATAGGTTGGATAGTATTTACAGTCATTACGTTCCTGTGTATATTGCGTGAATGACGGGTGGTTGGGCAGATATTGTGTTTTGCGGTAGGTGGTATGCCATACGGAACCGTTGCCACTGAAACTGCATATTAACGCACCAGTGGGGCTCGACCGCCTTAGTCAAACGGGTTGGCGCGTATGGTTGGGTTGCGGAGAGAGTGTGGTTAGGTCTCAGCAGCAGGAGGGATGTAGAGGTCAGTAAGCTGGGCTGAGTTGAGTGGGGGACGGAGGGGGGTGACTCTGGGACGCCAGAGTCACTGTCAGCCCTCTTGAGGTGTCGTGGGCTAGTCGACGAAACACTGAGGACGGAAGGTGCCCACTTGAAGACCCTAGAGATGTCCCCTACTCAGCTCAATCCAGACGGTTTTCATGGGGGGATCGCACTGTGGTTGCAGCCGTTGTGTGTGCTGACGCGTGTTAACACTAGACAGAAGGAGATTCACATTACCATATGGAAAGAAGCGTAAATGGATGGAGAAGTATAGGTTACTGTGTTAGCTATGTCTTAGTTGGTGGTTATCTTGGCGAAAGCCGAGTACAAATCAGCATGAAGTTTTAACATCTACTCTCGTGTAATGGAAATCATGCTTTTACTTTTTGTTTTTTTGTTTATTTGTTTGTTTGTTTGTTTAGTTTATTTAATCAGAAACAATCCATTCTCACTCCCAAGTTGTCAAAAACTGAAGTATGGTCAATCCCCATTAGCATCAGTATTAAGACAATAAAGCAGCACCTAGACGTCGCTGTATCGACAAACAATATATCAATTATTTTTATATAAATTTATAATTTAAGTTTTTTTGAGTACCAAACCCCACCCCATAACATAAACATAAACACTCACCGTGAACAATAACCTAAACATAAACACTCTCCGTAAACAATAACCTAAACATAAACACTCTCCGTAAACAATAACCTAAACATAAACACTCTCCGTAAACAATAACTTAAACATAAACACTCTCCGTAAACAATAACCTAAACATAAACACTCACCCTTAACAATAACCTAAACATAAACACTCTCCGTAAACAATAACCTAAACATAAACACTCTCCGTAAACAATTACCTAAACATAAACACTCTCCGTAAACAATAACCTAAACATAAAGACACTCCGTAAACAATAACCTAAACATAAACACTCTCCGTAAACAATAACCTAAACATAAACACTCTCCGTAAACAATAACCTAAACATAAACACTCTCCGTAAACAATAACCCAAACATAAACACTCTCCGTAAACAATAACCCAAACATAAACACTCTCCGTAAACAATAACCTAAACATAAACACTCTCCGTAAACAATTAACTAAACATAAACACTCTCCGTAAACAATAACCTAAACATAAACACTCTCCGTAAACAATAACCTAAACATAAACACTCACCCTAAACAATAACCTAAACATAAACACTCTCCGTAAACAATAACCTAAACATAAACACTCTCCGTAAACAATAACCCAAACATAAACACTCTCCGTAAACAATAACCCAAACATAAAGCCTCTCCGTAAACAATTACCTAAACATAAACACTCTCCGTAAACAATTAACTAAACATAAACACTCTCCGTAAACAATAACCTAAACATAAACACTCTCCGTAAACAATAACCTAAACACAAACACTCACCCTTAACAATAACCTAAACATAAAGACACTCCGTAAACAATAACCTAAACATAAAGACACTCCGTAAACAATAACCTAAACATAAACACTCACCCTAAACAATAACCTAAACATAAACACTCACCCTTAACAATAACCTAAACATAAACACTCTCCGTAAACAATAACCTAAACATAAACACTCTCCGTAAACAATAGCCTAAACATAAACACTCTCCGTAAACAATAACCTAAACATAAAGACACTCCGTAAACAATAACCTAAACATAAACACTCTCCGTAACAATAACCTAAACATAAACACTCTCCGTAAACAATAACCTAAACATAAACACTCTCCGTAAACAATAACCCAAACATAAACACTCTCCGTAAACAATAACCCAAACATAAACACTCTCCGTAAACAATAACCTAAACATAAACACTCTCCGTAAACAATTAACTAAACATAAACACTCTCCGTAAACAATAACCTAAACATAAACACTCTCCGTAAACAATAACCTAAACATAAACACTCACCCTAAACAATAACCTAAACATAAACACTCTCCGTAAACAATAACCTAAACATAAACACTCTCCGTAAACAATAACCCAAACATAAACACTCTCCGTAAACAATAACCTAAACATAAACACTCTCCGTAAACAATTAACTAAACATAAACACTCTCCGTAAACAATAACCTAAACATAAACACTCTCCGTAAACAATAACCTAAACATAAACACTCACCCTTAACAATAACCTAAACATAAACACTCTCCGTAAACAATAACCTAAACATAAAGACACTCCGTAAACAATAACCTAAACATAAAGACACTCCGTAAACAATAACCTAAACATAACCACTCTCCGTAAACAATAACCCAAACATAAACACTCTCCGTAAACAATAACCTAAACATAAACACTCTCCGTAAACAATTAACTAAACATAAACACTCTCCGTAAACAATAACCTAAACATAAACACTCTCCGTAAACAATAACCTAAACATAAACACTCACCCTAAACAATAACCTAAACATAAACACTCTCCGTAAACAATAACCTAAACATAAACACTCTCCGTAAACAATAACCCAAACATAAACACTCTCCGTAAACAATAACCTAAACATAAACACTCTCCGTAAACAATTAACTAAACATAAACACTCTCCGTAAACAATAACCTAAACATAAACACTCTCCGTAAACAATAACCTAAACATAAACACTCACCCTTAACAATAACCTAAACATAAACACTCTCCGTAAACAATAACCTAAACATAAACACTCTCCGTAAACAATAACCTAAACATAAAGACACTCCGTAAACAATAACCTAAACATAAACACTCTCCGTAAACAATAACCTAAACATAAACACTCTCCGTAAACAATAACCTAAACATAAACACTCTCCGTAAACAATAACCTAAACATAAACACTCTCCGTAAACAATAACCTAAACATAAACACTCTCCGTAAACAATAACCTAAACATAAAGACACTCCGTAAACAATAACCTAAACATAAACACTCTCCGTAAACAATAACCTAAACATAAACACTCTCCGTAAACAATAACCTAAACATAAAGACACTCCGTAAACAATAACCTAAACATAAACACTCTCCGTAAACAATAACCTAAACATAAACACTCTCCGTAAACAATAACCTAAACATAAACACTCTCCGTAAACAATAACCTAAACATAAACACTCTCCGTAAACAATAACCTAAACATAAACACTCTCCGTAAACAATAACCTAAACATAAACACTCTCCGTAAACAATAACCTAAACATAAACACTCTCCGTAAACAATAACCTAAACATAAACACTCTCCGTAAACAATAACCTAAACATAAACACTCTCCGTAAACAATAACCTAAACATAAACACTCTCCGTAAACAATAACCTAAACATAAACACTCTCCGTAAACAATAACCTAAACATAAACAATCTCTGTAAACAATAACCTAAACATAAACACTCTCCGTAAACAATAACCTAAACATAAACACTCTCCGTAAACAATAACCTAAACATAAACACTCTCCGTAAACAATAACCAAAACATAAACACTCTCCGTAAACAATAACCTAAACATAAACACTCTCCGTAAACAATAACCTAAACATAAACACGAAACATTAACACTGACCGTAAACAATATAGAACACGTAACAGGGGAATAAAAGTACAGCCAAAGGTATACTTCTGTTGCAAGCTTTTATCCAAAGTAAGAGAGAAGTTTTTGATTAAGAAATTAATCATCCTTAAATCTTCAATCTTTAGCCCTAGTGCATTCATGTGCGTGTGGAGAACTTATTAATATCAGTATATGAACACATACAGATTCCATACAGCATCGACGCCTCTTCCTGGAGATGTCTTTCATCCACACTTCTCTTCTTTTGGAGCAGATAAACAGGCATTGTGAAAAGTCTTTGAATCTGTCTCTCTCTTGTCCTCCTCAGATCATTTGTGATTCAGCAGATTCCCAGCAGTAACCTGTTCATGGTGGTCATCGACAACACATGTGACTGCAGCAACCTCGGACCCGTCACCATGGACCCCGTCGAGATTATGTATATCCTTAATAAAAGAGCAGGTGCTTTCATTGTCATTTTATTCATTTGGTAACACTTTAGTTTACGCTCCAATTCTCACTATTAACTAGCTGCTTATTATCATGCATATTAATAGGGGTTTGGCTGTTTATTAGTACTTATAAAGCACATATTAATGTCTTATTCTTCATGACCATATTCTACATCGCTTACTAACTATTAATAAGCAGTAATAAGGAGTTTATTGGGGCAAAAGATAGTTAATTGCTAGTGAATAGTGAGAACTGGACCCTAATCTAAAGTGTGACCTATTCTGGTCATTCTATAAGTATAATGGTTATAAGTTTATGCAACTGGCAATTATCTTTTTTAGACACTGTCTCAATGGTCTCTGTTTTCCTCTATGTTTTCAAAACCGTCCTCTGTCGTATGTTTTCCCTTAATTTCCTTGCACATAACGAGTCTCTGAAATGTGAACGGTTGAAGTTTCAGAAGGACAGAAGACGACCGGACACGTGCCACCCGTTCCATCACGAGGTACAGAAACAGAGGAAAACTGACACAGACGCTCAGAAACTATTCACTGCTGCACTGTAAAACATTATAGGATCAAGAAGTAATGACAACATTTATTTTTGCATTGCTTTTACTCAGTCATACAGTTATACAAGATACAACTTATTTTTTAAGTCAGTTTAATGTAATTTAAGTTGAAATGACTTAAACATCCATGTTGATTGCACTTAAAAATCAAATGATTTTGCAGTGTGGTCGATGATATTTGCAGACCAGTGTAAATGGCAAAATGCATTATTAGCATTTGAACGCATTAAAGGGGTGGTAAAATGGCATTTTCACAAGATGTAAAATAAATCTCTGATGACCCCAGAGTGTTTGTGAAATTTTAGCACAAAATGCCCCACAGATATTTTTATATAGGATGTTAAAGTCACATTTTGAGGGTTTGCAAAAGCGCACCGTTTTGTGCCTGGCCCTTTAAATGCAAATGAGCTGCCTCAGGGGCATGTGTGGCTGGCCAATAGAGGGCGCTAGGGCGCCGCCCCCCCCTTGAGCCAGACCACAGTTTATGAGCCACATACATAAATAAATACATGTAAATACATAAATAAGTTATATATTCAATATATCAATATTTGTGTGTTTGAGATATTAAATGCACCCAGTATATGTGAAAAAATATGATAGAAATTCAAAATGTCGTTTTTTTCTACACGTCCCCTCCAGCTCTGTGCACGTGATCAGCTCTGGGGCACGGGAGAAATGACCCAGAAAGGCGGGTCTCTGGAGCAGTTTAGCCAATTGCTGATTTAAGATATAAATGTTTGACATAATCTTTAGCCAATCAGCGAGCTCCAATCAGGTCAGCTATGGGCGATTCTTTTAGCGCCCCAAACTGCGCGCGCATCTCTATCAGACAGCAACACTACCAGAGCTGTACACTAGAAAGGTCTGGCTAGCTCCATGCGGTCATGCTAATGCCTTGTTTTGGTGATTACTTGTTAAAACAACAGTGACAGATCCAGCATTGACAGTTACCGGAGTGAGGGAAGCAGCACCTGTCTGAGAAAGTAAACAGTTTGAGTTAAATTTCAAATGCAAATGGAAAGTTTGTCCAATTTGTTTGTTTTTGTGTAAGAATGCCTCAGCCTTGTAATATGGCATTAAATAATTACTGACTTTATCACAAAGCACTGGTATCATGCAGTTTGTGCTAAAATGTGTTTGGGCGGTTATTAATAATAATAATAATAATTATTATTATTATTTGTATTTATATAGTGTCTTTCCAACACCCAAGGTCGCTTTACAAAGATATGTAAAGGCAGTGGTTCTCAAACTGTTGTACGTAACGTTACGTACGTGAGGTGACAGAAGGGGCTACGGGAACAAAATGCTGAATTTTGCCGTTCATTTAAAAGTCGATCTCACCTTAAAATATGATTTAAACTGAGCATGTTTTTCTATCAGGTAAAATTCTGTAAATACATGACATCCTCGTGAAGATTGCTGCCTTGGCAAATCTCACTATACTACCGTTCTAGACAATGTACCTTTGTAAAATAAGAGATTTAGCACGCACTAGCATGCAGAACAAATATAGACACAGGCTGTGCATGGAGATCGATATAAGATTCAAACTCTCTTCGATAAAGACACATTCCCTGTGTGAGTTCCTGTGTTTAATGTTGATCACATTATCTGGAGGTCCACACGATTGCAAATGTGACATTGATTTTATACAACAGTTCAACAAACGAAATAATAATATTAAGTGATGTTCATTTAGGCTACAACACAGTTGTCAGTTTTTCACAACAAAATAATAGCTCCAACGAAAGCCACAGCAGAACTGCAGCACACAGCAGTGTTCGTGAACAAATCTGCGGCTTTGAACGAATCATTAGAGTCAATGATTCAATTATTAATTCATAAATACATCCACTTGCTTCGTTACTGAATGAATGACTCGATGCCCACCTATTGGCAGTTTTAATTTAACATTTAAAAGCATCACTTTGTTTTTACCATCATTGCACATTTCTCTATTGATTTTTTTTTTAATTTAAATCGATTTAAGGGGCAAATATTGTCCCTTACTGAGAAAGGTGTGACTGAAGAGTGGGGGTACGAAGAAAGATGTTAAAAGTCTCATGGGGTACAACTCTAAAAAGATTGAGAACCACTGGGACTGGGTTAAGGAATCGAACAATACACATCAAAGCACAATACACACACCAAGGGCAGAAAGTAGGCCTAATATACAGAGGTCGCTTACAAAGTTAGGTTAAATAATAATAATAATAATAATAATAATACCTTTTATTTAAAAGGCGCCTTTCAGGGCACTCAAGGACACCGTACAATATAAAACAAGGCAGAATACAAAACAAACAAAGCACTCGACTACAACTACACATCAAACAATCATATAATTAAAAGCTAATCTAAACAAATACGTTTTTATCTGAGCTTTAAAATGGGAAATTGAATCCATTTGGTGAAAGTGCAGTGGTAAAGCATCCCATAGTTTAGGCGCCACACAACTAAAAGCACTACCACCATAGGAACTCATCTTGAAGTTTGGAACAGACAATAATTCTGCAGAAGAGGATCTCAAAGAACACGATGGTCTATACAAATGAAAAAGATCTAACAGATATTGAGGTGCCAAATTATGAAGAGCTTTATATGTAAGGAGCAATATTTTGTAATGTACACGATAACGAACAGGGAGCCAGTGCAGTTGGTAAAGAGTTGGAGTTATATGATCAAAAATACGTGAGTGAGTAACAATCCTGGCTGCTGAGTTCTGGATTAACTGTAGTCTATGTAGTTGTTTTTCGGGAAGACCAAATAAAAGGGAATTGCAGTAATCGAGCCGAGATGTAACCAGGGCATGAATGAGTACTTCGGTACAGTGTTGAGAAAGTGAAGAACGAAGTCTAGCAATATTACGTAAATGAAAAGATGCAGCCCGTGAAATTGTATTAATATGAGAACTAAAAGAAAGCAAACCATCAAATATGACCCCAAGACTTTTCACCTGAGTGGAAAAGTTAACTGAGCAATTATTAATATGCAAAGTGAAGGGTTGAGCTTTAGATAGAACAGACCTAGACCCAACAAGTAGGGCTTCGGTTTTATTAGAATTTAACTTTAGAAAATTATTAGTCATCCATATATTAACATCCTGCAAACATTTAGTAAGGTTAGATGGGGGACGAGAAGCATTAGGTTTTGTGGATATATATACTTGTGTGTCGTCAGCATAAAAATGAAAATGAATACCATAAGAATGAAAAATATGACCAAGGGGTAGAATATAAAGAATAAATAAAAGGGGACCCAACACTGACCCCTGCGGAACACCGTTTGAGATTAAAGTGAGATTAAAGATACAAACAAAGAGGGATACAAACAATTAGCATATCAATAACAATGTTTACTTTACAGACTGTGAGCTGAAGAGAAATGTACAGAATCAGATAAAATATGTGTTTTTGAAGGAGAGAAGGGTAGATGTTGGACGGATGTCTTGAGGAAGAGCGTTCCACAACCTCGAAGCCACTACACTAAAAGACTCTCATGTTACCAGACTATTGAAACCGACAGAATATGACACAGCCCCACCTCAGATATTTTTCACCAGCCGCCACTGATCAGAGGGCGGGGTTTCAAGAGCTCTTGTGTGTTAGCAGCTGCGATTACCTCACGCAGACACAATAACATGACAGAAACTGTTCTGCCTTTAGTGTTAAAACAGAGTCAGACAAAGATGGAGAGACTCAAGAAGTGACAACATGTAGAATGCAACAGGACGTCTCTGATGATTAGTTGATGAATTTATGTTGCTGATGTGGAGTTAACCATCTTCAATTAGCATATTCTGTCATGTTAATCTATAAATCGCTCGTATAGGAACTGTTGTGAGATGCACACAGAGTGACTTTCTATTGCATGTGAAAAGAAGGATGCTAAAGTTTGAGCTGACTCACAAATACACTCTAATACAACAACTTTTCCTCTTCTCCACATGGACTGCGTGTCCCGGGGGCGGGGCTTATGTAGATTTTAGGGTTGCTGATGTCACTAACCCGGGAGGAATGTCGTGTAGTCCCAACCAGCCGTTTGTTGTAGTCCTTTTCTTTAAAAGCAAATATCTCCCTTTACTTTGAACTTTGAGCGTTGTAACTTTGCAGATGTTGTTTATGATCAAACAGAAAACATTACACACTAGCTAAAGTGAAAAAGTGAAATCATACTTTACCACCCCTTTAAATATTTTAGTCTTTTGTAATAGCAATTCCACGACACCATATTGTCAGCAAGCTTTAGAGTAAGAGTTTGCTAATATCTGCTGATTTATTTTGTTAAAAATAAAAACTCTTCCCATACCGTTCCTGCAGTTCAGTAGATAGGGTGTTACATTGTTACATGAACATTAGAATCAGAATTTTCAAGCTATCGTACACGGCCATAGAGTTCATAATTCCTATATGATGTCATCTTGTCCATGTTTGCTCCTTCTGCAGGAAAACTCGATGGAGTGTGGCGGATCCGTGAGCTTGACTCCATCACTAACAGCTTCAGTTCTTGTATTCCTGATAGTCCACATCTTTCCCAGGTGATGAACACAGGCTCCGCCCCTTTCCCTCCTCGCCAGCATGCAAAAAGTGATCATATAAATATTGATTTACACTGGAAAACTTACAGGGATAGTTCACCCAAAAATGTAAATTCTGTCAGTAATTACTCTCCCTCATGTTGTTCAACCCCGTAAGACCTTCGTTCATCTTCGGAAAACGAATTATGTGGTGGTGGTGGCGCAGTGGATAAGACACATGCCTTTGGTGTGAGAGACCCGGGTTCAAATCCACTGTGAGACACCAATATGTCCCTGAGCAAGACACTTAACCCCTAGTTGCTCCAGAGGCGTGCGACCTCTGACATATATAGCAATTGTAAGTCGCTTTGGATAAAAGCGTCAGCTAAATGTAAAAAAAAAAAATGTAAAAAAAAAAAATTAAAGATATTTTTGATTGAATCTGAGAGCTGGATCACTCCTCCATAGGCTTCTAAGGGATTGAAACTTGCCGGCCCCGAAAAGTTATTAAAGACATCGTTAAAATAGTCCAAGTGACTACAGTGGCTCAATCTTAAGTTTATCAAGCGACGAGAATACTTTTTGTGTGCAAAACCAAACATAAATAACGACTTTATTTCTACTATTGATTTCCTTCTCTGTGGGCGTGAGTGAGTTCACTAGTGTAACAGCGCAGCGCTTCTGTGTTGTACGTCACACACATCACACACACATGACCAGCGTTGGCCAATAGTGAGCCTACGTGTGACGTACATATAAATATCATAATTTGTGTTCCGAAGATGAACGAAGGTCTTACGGGGTTGAACAACATCAGGAAGAGTAAATACTGACAGAATTTACAATTTTGGGTGAACTATCCCTTTAACTCACCAGAATCACATGGACAGCTACAAATAAATGGTATTTTAAGGGAACACTTTATATTTAAGGTCTCATTTAATAAACATTAGTTAATGCATTGACTAACATGAACTAACAATGAGCAATATATTTTTACGGCATTTATCAGCCTTTGTTAATGTTAGTTAATATAAAAAAGTTTGTTTGTGTTAGTTCACAGTGCATTAACTAATGTTAACATACAACTTTTTATTTTAATACTGTATTTGTAAATGTTGAGATTAACTAAGATTAATAAATGCTGTAGAAGTATTGTTCATTGTTAGTTCATGTTAAGTAATGTAGTTAACTCATGCTATCAACTGAAACCTTACTGTAAAGTCTTACCATATTTTATGTTCACATAGTTAATAGGAAACATTTTACAAGCAAGGCTACAGGAGACTGGTAACTGTGCTAATTAACTGAATTTAAGTAGGATTCGTAAATGTCTACAAACAAATACATTTGTGTCATAAATTTGAGAGTTTTTGTTCCGTAACTATTAAAATTATACTATTTATGATTTTCAGCCTTACAACTGTGACAAATGCAATAGTAAGTGTATAACAACAGTGGATGTTCTTTGTGAACATTGCCTTACAATAAGAGATACAACTGCAGTTTGTGTACTTTTGAAATAAATCTTTTTTTAAAATACAAAGAGACAAATGAGTTGATCTTTGATGATTCTTTGCTTTTTATGGCATTGTCATTGTTGACACTTTCATATTTACATACATATGTCTTAGATATTCCCTTTTCAGTGAGGTGCTTTACTTGATCTTCCACTACTGATGTGAGAGATCGTTCAGCTTATAAAATAAGAGCACTTGATAATCTTTTGATGCATTTGCAAAGGGTAACCCCCCGGTGGCTGGTCCCAGTATAGCTCATAAACCCTGAGTCTCGATCGCCCCCCAATGGCTGCTCCCAGTATAGCTCATAAACCCTGAGTCTCGATCGCCCCCCGGTGGCTGGTACCAGTTTAGCTCATAAACCCTGAGTCTCGATCGGCCCCCGGTGGCTGGTCCCAGTATATCTCATAAACCCTGAGTCTCGATCGCCCCCCAGTGCCTGGTCCCAGTATAGGTCATAAACCCTGAGTCTCGATCGCGCCCAAGTGCCTGGTCCCAGTATAGCTCATAAACCCTGAGTCTCGATCGCCCCCCGGTGGCTGGTCCCAGTATAGCTCATAAACCCTGAGTCTCGATCGCCCCCCGGTGGCTGGTCCCAGTTTAGCTCATAAACCCTGAGTCTCGATCGCCCCCCAGTGCCTGGTTCCAGTATAGCTCATAAATCCTGAGTCTCGATCGCCCCCCGGTGGCTGGTCCCAGTATAGCTCATAAATCCTGAGTCTCGATCGCCCCCCGGTGGCTGGTACCAGTTTAGCTCATAAACCCTGAGTCTCGATCGGCCCCCGGTGGCTGGTCCCAGTATAGCTCATAAATCCTGAGTCTCGATCGCCCCCCAGTGCCTGGTCCCAGTATAGCTCATAAATCCTGAGTCTCGATCGCCCCCCGGTGGCTGGTACCAGTTTAGCTCATAAACCCTGAGTCTCGATCGCCCCCCGGTGGCTAGTCCCAGAATAGCCCATAAACCCTGAGTCTCGATCGCCCTCCAGTGCCTGGTTCCAGTATAGCTCATAAATCCTGAGTCTCGATCGCCCCCCGATGGCTGGTCCCAGTTTAGCTCATAAACCCTGAGTCTTGATCGCCCCCCCAGTGGCTGGTCCCAGTATAGCTCATAAACCCTGAGTCACGATCGCCCCCCAGTGCCTGGTCCCAGTATAGCTCATAAACCCTGAGTCACGATCGCCCCCCAGTGCCTGGTCCCAGAATAGGTCAGAAACCCTGAGTCTCAATCGCCCCCAAGTGCCTGGTCCCAGTATAGCTCATAAACCCTGAGTCTCGGTCGCCCCCCAGTGCCTGGTCCCAGTATAGGTCATAAACCCTGAGTCTCGATCGCCCCCCGGGGCCTGATCCCAGTATAGCTCATAAACCCTGAGTCTCGATCGCCCCCCGGTGGCTGGTCCCAGTTCAGCTCAGAAACCCTGAGTCTCGATCGCCCCCCGGTGGCTGGTCCCAGTTTAGCTCATAAACCCTGAGTCTTGATCGCCCCCCGGTGGCTGGTCCCAGTATAGCTCATAAACCCTGAGTCTCGATCGCCCCCCAGTGCCTGGTCCCAGTATAGGTCATAAACCCTGAGTCACGATCGCCCCCCAGTGCCTGGTCCCAGTATAGGTCATAAACCCTGAGTCACGATCGCCCCCCAGTGCCTGGTCCCAGAATAGGTCAGAAACCCTGAGTCTCGATCGCCCCCCGGTGCCTGATCTCAGTATAGCTCATAAACCCTGAGTCTCGATCGCCCCCCGGTGGCTGGTCCTAGTTCAGCTCATAAACCCTGAGTCTCGATCGCCCCCCGGTGGCTGGTCCCAGTTTAGCTCATAAACCCTGAGTCTTGATCGCCCCCCGGTGGCTGGTCCCAGTATAGCTCATAAACCCTGAATCTCGATCGCCCCCTAGTGGCTGGTACCAGTTTAGCTCATAAATCCTGAGTCTCGATCGCCCCCTGGTGGCTGGTCCCAGTTTAGCTCATAAACCCTGAGTCTCGATCTCCCCCCAGTGGCTGGTACCAGTTTAGCTCATAAATCCTGAGTCTCGATCGCCCCCCGGTGGCTGGTCCCAGTTTAGCTCACAAACCCTGAGTCTCGATCGCCCCCCAGTGGCTGGTCCCAGTATAGCTCATAAACCCTGAGTCTTGATCGCCCCCCGGTGGCTGGTACAAGTTTAGCTCATAAACCCTGAGTCTCGATCGGCCCCCGGTGGCTGGTCCCAGTATAGCTCATAAATCCTGAGTCTCGATCGCCCCCCAGTGCCTGGTCCCAGTATAGCTCATAAATCCTGAGTCTCGATCGCCCCCCGATGGCTGGTCCCAGTTTAGCTCATAAACCCTGAGTCTCGATCGCCCCCCAGTGGCTGGTCCCAGTATAGCTCATAAACCCTGAGTCACGATCGCCCCCCAGTGCCTGGTCCCAGAATAGGTCAGAAACCCTGAGTCTCAATCGCCCCCAAGTGCCTGGTCCCAGTATAGCTCATAAACCCTGAGTCTCGGTCGCCCCCCAGTGCCTGGTCCCAGTATAGGTCATAAACCCTGAGTCTCGATCGCCCCCCGGTGCCTGATCCCAGTATAGCTCATAAACCCTGAGTCTCGATCGCCCCCTTGTGGCTGGTCCTAGTTCAGCTCATAAACCCTGAGTCTCGATCGCCCCCGGTGGCTGGTCCCAGTATACCTCATAAACCCTGAGTCTCGATCGCCCCCCAATGGCTGCTCCCAGTATAGCTCATAAACCCTGAGTCTCGATCGCCCCCCGGTGGCTGGTCCCAGTATAGCTCATAAACCCTGAGTCTCGATCGCCCCCCAGTGCCTGGTCCCAGTATAGCTCATAAACCCTGAGTCTTGATCGCCCCCCGGTGGCTGGTCCCAGTTTAGCTCATAAACCCTGAGTCTCGATCGCCCCCCGGTGGCTGGTCCCAGTATAGCTCATAAACCCTGAGTCTCGATCGGCCCCCGGTGGCTGGTCCCAGTATAGCTCATAAACCCTGAGTCTCGATCGCCCCCCGGTGGCTGGTCCCAGTTTAGCTCATAAGCCCTGAGTCTCGATCGCCCCCCAGTGCCTGGTTCCAGTATAGCTCATAAAACCTGAGTATCGATCGCCCCCCGGTGGCTGGTCCCTGTATAGCTCATAAATCCTGAGTCTCGATCGCCCCCCGGTGGCTGGTACCAGTTTAGCTCATAAACCCTGAGTCTCGATCGGCCCCCGGTGGCTGGTCCCAGTATAGCTCATAAATCCTGAGTCTCGATCGCCCCCCAGTGCCTGGTCCCAGTATAGCTCATAAATCTTGAGTCTCGATCGCCCCCCGGTGGCTGGTACCAGTTTAGCTCATAAACCCTGAGTCTCGATCGCCCCCCGGTGGCTGGTCCCAGAATAGCCCATAAACCCTGAGTCTCGATCGCCCCCCAGTGCCTGGTTCTAGTATAACTCATAAACCCTGACTCTCGATCGCCCCCCGATTGCTGGTCCCAGTTTAGCTCATAAACCCTGAGTCTCGATCGCCCCCCAGTGGCTGGTCCCAGTATAGCTCATAAACCCTGAGTCACGATCGCCCCCCAGTGCCTGGTCCCAGAATAGGTCAGAAACCCTGAGTCTCAATCGCCCCCAAGTGCCTGGTCCCAGAATAGCTCATAAACCCTGAGTCTCGGTCGCCCCCCAGTGCTTGGTCCCAGTATAGGTCATAAACCCTGAGTCTCGATCGCCCCCCGGTGGCTGGTCCCAGTTTAGCTCACAAACCCTGAGTCTCGATCGCCCCCCGGTGCCTGATCCCAGTATAGCCCAAGTCTCGATTGCCCCCCGGTGGCTGGTCCTAGTTCAGCTCATAAACCCAGAGTCTCGATCGCCCCCCGGTGGCTGGTCCCAGTTTAGCTCATAAACCCTGAGTCTTGATCGCCCCCCGGTGGCTGGTCCCAGTTTAGCTCATAAACCCTGAGTCTCGATCGCCCCCTAGTGGCTGATACCAGTTTAGCTCATAAATCCTGAGTCTCGATCGCCCCCCGGTGGCTGGTCCCAGTTTAGAGCATAAACCCTGAGTCTCGATCACCCCCCAGTGGCTGGTACCAGTTTAGCTCATAAATCCTGAGTCTCGATCGCCCCCCGATGGCTGGTCCCAGTTTAGCTCACAAACCCTGAGTCTCGATCGCCCCCCAGTGGCTGGTCCCAGTATAGCTCATAAACCCTGAGTCTCGATCGCCCCCCAGTGCCTGGTCCCAGTATAGGTCATAAACCCTGAGTCACGATCGCCCCCCAGTGCCTGGTCCCAGAATAGGTCATAAACCCTGAGTCTCGATCGCCCCCAAGTGCCTGGTCCCAGTATAGGTCATAAACCCTGAGTCTTGATCGCCCCCCGGTGCCTGATCTCAGTATAGCTCATAAACCCTGAGTCTCGATCGCCCCCCGGTGGCTGGTCCTAGTTCAGCTCATAAACCCTGAGTCTCGATCGCCCCCCGCTGGCTGGTCCCAGTTTAGCTCATAAACCCTGAGTCTTGATCGCCCCCCGGTGGCTGGTCCCAGTTTAGCTCATAAACCCTGAGTCTCGATCGCCCCCTAGTGGCTGGTACCAGTTTAGCTCATAAATCCTGAGTCTCGATCGCCCCCCGGTGAATGGTCCCAGTTTAGCTCATAAACCCTGAGTCTCTATCTCCCCCCAGTGGCTGGTACCAGTTTAGCTCATAAATCCTGAGTCTCGATCGCCCCCCGGTGGCTGGTCCCAGTTTAGCTCACAAACCCTGAGTCTCGATCGCCCCCCAGTGGCTGGTCCCAGTATAGCTCATAAACCCTGAGTCTCGATCGCCCCCCAGTGCCTGGTCCCAGCATAGGTCATAAACCCTGAGTCTCGATCGCGCCCCAGTGCCTGGTCCCAGTATAGCTCATATTCCCTGAGTCTCGATCGCCCCCCGGTGGCTGGTCCCAGTATAGCTCATAAACCCTGAGTCTTGATCGCCCCCCGGTGGCTGGTCCCAGTTTAGCCCATAAACCCTGAGTCTCGATCGCCCCCAAGTGCCTGGTTCCAATATAGCTCATAAATCCTGAGTCTCGATCGCCCCCCGATGGCTGGTCCCAGTTTAGCTCATAAACCCTGAGTCTCGATCGCCCCCCAATGGCTGGTCCCAGTATAGCTCATAAACCCTGAGTCACGATCGCCCCCCAGTGCCTGGTCCCAGTATAGGTCATAAACCCTGAGTCTCGATCGCCCCCCGGAGCCTGATCCCAGTATAGCTCATAAACCCTGAGTCTCGATCGCCCCCCGGTGGCTGGTCCCAGTTCAGCTCATAAACCCTGAGTCTCGATCGCCCCCCGGTGGCTGGTCCCAGTTTAGCTCATAAACCCTGAGTCTTGATCGCCCCCCGGTGGCTGGTCCCAGTTTAGCTCATAAACCCTGAGTCTCGATCGCCCCCTAGTGGCTGGTACCAGTTTAGCTCATAAATCCTGAGTCTCGATCGCCCCCCGGTGGCTGGTCCCAGTTTAGAGCATAAACCCTGAGTCTCGATCACCCCCCATTGGCTGGTACCAGTTTAGCTCATAAATCCTGAGTCTCGATCGACCCCCGGTGGCTGGTCCCAGTTTAGCTCACAAACCCTGAGTCTCGATCGCCCCCCAGTGGCTGGTCCCAGTATAGCTCAAAAACCCTGAGTCTCGATCGCCCCCCAGTGCCTGGTCCCAGTATAAACCCTGAGTCTCGGGCGCCCCCCAGTGCCTGGTCCCAGTATAGGTCATAAACCCTGAGTCTCGATCGCCCCCCGGTGCCTGATCTCAGTATAGCTCATAAACCCTGAGTCTCGATCGCCCCCCGGTGGCTGGTCCTAGTTCAGCTCATAAACCCTGAGTCTCGATCGCCCCCCGGTGGCTGGTCCCAGTTTAGCTCATAAACCCTGAGTCTTGATCGCCCCCTGGTGGCTGGTCCCAGTTTAGCTCATAAACCCTGAGTCTCGATCGCCCCCTAGTGGCTGGTACCAGTTTAGCTCATAAATCCTGAGTCTCGATCGCCCCCCGGTGGCTGGTCCCATTTTAGCTCATAAACCCTGAGTCTCGATCTCCCCCAAGTGGCTGGTACCAGTTTAGCTCATAAATCCTGAGTCTCGATCGCCCCCCGGTGGCTGGTCCCAGTTTAGCTCACAAACCCTGAGTCTCGATCGCCCCCCAGTGGCTGGTCCCAGTATAGCTCATAAACCCTCAGTCTTGATCGCCCCCCGGTAGCTGGTACCAGTTTAGCTCATAAACCCTGAGTCTCGATCGGCCCCCGGTGGCTGGTCCCAGTATAGCTCATAAATCCTGAGTCTCGATCGCCCCCAAGTGCCTGGTCCCAGTTTAGCTCATAAACCCTGAGTCTCGATCGCCCCCCAGGCTGGTCCCAGTATAGCTCATAAACCCTGAGTCACGATCGCCCCCCAGTGCCTGGTCCCAGAATAGGTCAGAAACCCTGAGTCTCAATCGCCCCCAAGTGCCTGGTCCCAGTATAGCTCATAAACCCTGAGTCTCGGTCGCCCCCCAGTGCCTGGTCCCAGTATAGGTCATAAACCCTGAGTCTCGATCGCCCCCCGGTGCCTGATCCCAGTATAGCTCATAAACCCTGAGTCTCGATCGCCCCCTGGTGGCTGGTCCTAGTTCAGCTCATAAACCCTGAGTCTCGATCGCCCCCCGGTGGCTGGTCCCAGTATACCTCATAAACCCTGAGTCTCGATCGCCCCCCAATGGCTGCTCTCAGTATAGCTCATAAACCCTGAGTCTCGATCGCCCCCCGGTGGCTGGTCCCAGTATAGCTCATAAACCCTGAGTCTCGATCGCCCCCCAGTGCCTGGTCCCAGTATAGGTCATAAACCCTGAGTCTCGATCGCGCCCAAGTGCCTGGTCCCAGTATAGCTCATAAACCCTGAGTCTCCATCGGCCCCCGGTGGCTGGTCCCAGTATAGCTCATAAACCCTGAGTCTCGATCGCCCCCCGGTGGCTGGTCCCAGTTTAGCTCATAAACCCTGAGTCTCGATCGCCCCCCAGTGCCTGGTTCCAGTATAGCTCATAAAACCTGAGTATCGATCGCCCCCCGGTGGCTGGTCCCTGTATAGCTCATAAATCCTGAGTCTCGATCGCCCCCCGGTGGCTGGTACCAGTTTAGCTCATAAACCCTGAGTCTTGATCGGCCCCCGGTGGCTGGTCCCAGTATAGCTCATAAATCCTGAGTCTCGATCGCCCCCCAGTGCCTGGTCCCAGTATAGCTCATAAATCTTGAGTCTCGATCGCCCCCCGTGGCTGGTACCAGTTTAGCTCATAAACCCTGAGTCTCGATCGCCCCCCGGTGGCTGGTCCCAGAATAGCCCATAAACCCTGAGTCTCGATCGCCCCCCAGTGCCTGGTTCCAGTATAACTCATAAATCCTGAGTCTCGATCGCCCCCCGATGGCTGGTCCCAGTTTAGCTCATAAACCCTGAGTCTCGATCGCCCCCCAGTGGCTGGTCCCAGTATAGCTCATAAACCCTGAGTCACGATCGCCCCCCAGTGCCTGGTCCCAGAATAGGTCAGAAACCCTGAGTCTCGGTCGCCCCCCAGTGCTTGGTCCCAGTATAGGTCATAAACCCTGAGTCTCGATCGCCCCCCGGTGCCTGATCCCAGTATAGCTCATAAACACTGAGTCTCGATCGCCCCCCAGTGGCTGGTCCCAGTATAGCTCATAAACCCTGAGTCACGATTGCCCCCAAGTGCCTGGTCCCAGTATAGCTCATAAACCCTGAGTCTCGGTCGCCCCCCAGTGCTTGGTCCCAGTATAGGTCATAAACCCTGAGTCTCGATCGCCCCCCGGTGCCTGATCCCAGTATAGCTCATAAACCCTGAGTCTCGATCGCCCCCCGGTGGCTGGTCCTAGTTCAGGTCATAAACCCTGAGTCTCGATCGCCCCCCGGTGGCTGGTCCCAGTTTAGCTCATAAACCCTGAGTCTTGATCGCCCCCCGGTGGCTGGTCCCAGTTTAGCTCATAAACCCTGAGTCTCGATCGCCCCCTAGTGGCTGGTACCAGTTTAGCTCATAAATCCTGAGTCTCGATCTCCCCCCGGTGGCTGGTCCCAGTTTAGAGCATAAACCCTGAGTCTCGATCACCCCCCAGTGGCTGGTACCAGTTTAGCTCATAAATCCTGAGTCTCGATCGCCCCCCGGTGGCTGGTCCCAGTTTAGCTCACAAACCCTGAGTCTCGATCGCCCCCCAGTGGCTGGTCCCAGTATAGCTCATAAACCCTGAGTCTCGATCGCCCCCCAGTGCCTGGTCCCAGTATAGGTCATAAACCCTGAGTCACGATCGCCCCCCAGTGCCTGGTCCCATAATAGGTCAGAAACCCTGAGTGTCGATCGCCCCCAAGTGCCTGGTCCCAGTATAGGTCATAAACCCTGAGTCTCGATCGCCCCCCGGTGCCTGATCTCAGTATAGCTCATAAACCCTGAGTCTCGATCGCCCCCCGGTGGCTGGTCCTAGTTCAGCTCATAAACCCTGAGTCTCGATCGCCCCCCGGTGGCTGGTCCCAGTTTAGCTCATAAACCCTGAGTCTCGATCGCGCCCAAGTGCCTGGTCCCAGTATAGCTCATAAACCCTGAGTCTCCATCGGCCCCCGGTGGCTGGTCCCAGTATAGCTCATAAACCCTGAGTCTCGATCGCCCCCCGGTGGCTGGTCCCAGTTTAGCTCATAAACCCTGAGTCTCGATCGCCCCCCAGTGCCTGGTTCCAGTATAGCTCATAAAACCTGAGTATCGATCGCCCCCCGGTGGCTGGTCCCTGTATAGCTCATAAATCCTGAGTCTCGATCGCCCCCCGGTGGCTGGTACCAGTTTAGCTCATAAACCCTGAGTCTTGATCGGCCCCCGGTGGCTGGTCCCAGTATAGCTCATAAATCCTGAGTCTCGATCGCCCCCCAGTGCCTGGTCCCAGTATAGCTCATAAATCTTGAGTCTCGATCGCCCCCCGTGGCTGGTACCAGTTTAGCTCATAAACCCTGAGTCTCGATCGCCCCCCGGTGGCTGGTCCCAGAATAGCCCATAAACCCTGAGTCTCGATCGCCCCCCAGTGCCTGGTTCCAGTATAACTCATAAATCCTGAGTCTCGATCGCCCCCCGATGGCTGGTCCCAGTTTAGCTCATAAACCCTGAGTCTCGATCGCCCCCCAGTGGCTGGTCCCAGTATAGCTCATAAACCCTGAGTCACGATCGCCCCCCAGTGCCTGGTCCCAGAATAGGTCAGAAACCCTGAGTCTCGGTCGCCCCCCAGTGCTTGGTCCCAGTATAGGTCATAAACCCTGAGTCTCGATCGCCCCCCGGTGCCTGATCCCAGTATAGCTCATAAACACTGAGTCTCGATCGCCCCCCAGTGGCTGGTCCCAGTATAGCTCATAAACCCTGAGTCACGATTGCCCCCAAGTGCCTGGTCCCAGTATAGCTCATAAACCCTGAGTCTCGGTCGCCCCCCAGTGCTTGGTCCCAGTATAGGTCATAAACCCTGAGTCTCGATCGCCCCCCGGTGCCTGATCCCAGTATAGCTCATAAACCCTGAGTCTCGATCGCCCCCCGGTGGCTGGTCCTAGTTCAGGTCATAAACCCTGAGTCTCGATCGCCCCCCGGTGGCTGGTCCCAGTTTAGCTCATAAACCCTGAGTCTTGATCGCCCCCCGGTGGCTGGTCCCAGTTTAGCTCATAAACCCTGAGTCTCGATCGCCCCCTAGTGGCTGGTACCAGTTTAGCTCATAAATCCTGAGTCTCGATCTCCCCCCGGTGGCTGGTCCCAGTTTAGAGCATAAACCCTGAGTCTCGATCACCCCCCAGTGGCTGGTACCAGTTTAGCTCATAAATCCTGAGTCTCGATCGCCCCCCGGTGGCTGGTCCCAGTTTAGCTCACAAACCCTGAGTCTCGATCGCCCCCCAGTGGCTGGTCCCAGTATAGCTCATAAACCCTGAGTCTCGATCGCCCCCCAGTGCCTGGTCCCAGTATAGGTCATAAACCCTGAGTCACGATCGCCCCCCAGTGCCTGGTCCCATAATAGGTCAGAAACCCTGAGTGTCGATCGCCCCCAAGTGCCTGGTCCCAGTATAGGTCATAAACCCTGAGTCTCGATCGCCCCCCGGTGCCTGATCTCAGTATAGCTCATAAACCCTGAGTCTCGATCGCCCCCCGGTGGCTGGTCCTAGTTCAGCTCATAAACCCTGAGTCTCGATCGCCCCCCGGTGGCTGGTCCCAGTTTAGCTCATAAACCCTGAGTCTTGATCGCCCCCCGGTGGCTGGTCCCAGTTTAGCTCATAAACCCTGAGTCTCGATCGCCCCCCAGTGGCTGGTCCCAGTATAGCTCATAAACCCTGAGTCACGATCGCCCCCCAGTGCCTGGTCCCAGAATAGGTCAGAAACCCTGAGTCTCGGTCGCCCCCCAGTGCTTGGTCCCAGTATAGGTCATAAACCCTGAGTCTCGATCGCCCCCCGGTGGCTGGTCCCAGTATAGGTCATAAACCCTGAGTCTCGATCGCCCCCCGGTGGCTGGTCCCAGTTTAGCTCATAAACCCTGACTGTTGATTGCCCCCCAGTGCCTGGTCCCAGTTTAGCTCATAAACCCTGAGTCTCGATCGCCCCCCGGTGGCTGGTCCCAGTTTAGCTCATAAACCCTGAATTTTGATCGCCCCCCGGTGGCTGGTCCCAGTTTAGCTCATAAACCCCACCCTCTCAATGTAATCTAATGGGATGTGAAGAATCAAATCACATTTAAAAAAAATGTTTACAAAGATGTTTTCTGTGTTTTCATTTTAGGTAATTTTTATCACACTGATGAAAGTTCAAGTGTTCGTTTTAGTCAAATAAGTCTTGTTTTTAGTTAGCTATTTGATGCTATAAAAACGAGAGTGTGACGTAATGTTGGGCAGCTGTGATTGACAGCTTCTCTGACTGAAGTAGTCACTGAGGGAGGAGATTGGAGCTTTAACTTTAATTTCTACATCTTGTTTTTACAGTCTATGGTGTTATGTCTGGTGACGAGTTTATCCAGACCGCAACCTGGCAAAATAACAATAAATATGTAAATGTGCATAATTCTCTTCACAGAAAACCATTTGTCAGATTATACAATATTGGACAAATTACATTATGATTTTTTTACAGCTACTTTTATGAGCTGTAAGAGCTTCATCTTGAAAGGCAAGTAAAAATCCTCCTTCCATTTTGGTCATGCTTCCACATTTGTGATCAGGAGAGCTGCATCACATATTAAATAATTAGTAGACAAAACTTATGGGATGCATAGTGTTAGTGTGAGGCTTAATAAACATGGATTCCATTCATTCAATGTTATGATTTATAGCCTATATATATTACTACAATTCTTAAATGCAAGAGATGGAAAGCAAATTACTTACAAGTAACTTTAACTTTATAACTTTGTAGCTTTCAAGAACTTAGTAATAACTACACCTGACTCAGAAAGCAACATAGTGTGGGCCCAGATCTGGCCCATATCTAGTATGCGTTGGATCCACATGTACCAGATGTGGGCCGGATCTGGGCCAACGAGTTGGAGTGGATGAACTGACGCAGAAGAGAGGAGAGAGGAGGAGTTTTTCCACTTACTCAGGTCTGTGACTGATTTATCAGATTAAATGGACAAGCTTTGCATGCAATTTCATTAAAAAATAATACTGGAAATGTGACAAACATACTTTACTCTTTTAATGACTTTATTCACAGGGAGTGCACAGAAAAATTGTAGGTATTGTACAGAAATTATATTATATACTGTAGAAAACTTAGTAGGTGAATCACAGTGCATACGATTTGTTTTTAATTTTTTTTGTTTTGCTATCCAGTGAATTAGTGCAATACTTCTCAAACCGGTCCTGCCCTGTGTCTGAATATACAAACTTCCATACTATATAGTTTTCCCCTCATGTGAAGCCCTCAAATAAATGGATAAACGCTGGATCATGCCTTAAAGGGATAACCATTTTTTTGAAGTCCATAAAAGTGCATCTATCCATCATAAAAGTGTCCCAAACGGCTCCAGGCCTTCTGAAGCGAAGTGAAGCATTGGTGTACGAAAAATATCCATATTTAAACCTTTATTGACTAAAATAACTAGCTTCTGGCAGACGTCCGTACACATCGAAAGACTAACCCTTGACCTTGATGCACAACGTAATGGCACGTAAAAGCGCAGAGGATAGAGCAAAACAAAACACCGGTCACGAATTAGAAGTCTAAAATGAGAATTTTTAATGAGAAATGTAGGAGGAGCTTGAGTTTGTTGCCCAGCGCTGTGTGTTTGAACCGCGATAGGCGTCAGAGCTTACGCTACTCCTACATCCGTCACACATCGTCAAGTGTTACTCTTGTGGCGGAAGTGGACTTGCGTACGGCCATCTGCCGGAAGCTGGTTATTTTAGTCCATAAAGTTTTAAATATGGACATATTTCTTACAAGAACGCATTGCTTCACTTCAGAAGGCCTTTTTTAACCCCTGGAGCCATTTGGGACACTTTTGTGATGGACAGATGCACTTGAATACTTAAATACTTTAAAAAAATTGTGCCCATTCACTGCCATTATAAAACTGACATTTTTTAATATAACTCTGATTGCATTCGTATGAAAGAAGAAAGTCATATACACCTAGGATGACTTGAGGGTCAGTAATTCATGGGCTAATTTTCATTTTTGGGTGAACTATCCCTTTAACGACTATTTTCAGTTAAAATCTTCTGATAAGAAAAAAATCAGAAAAAAAACATCTGAGAAAATAAATATATAATGATATTTGCAGTTTCTTTAGATGTCCTGTACATAGTACTTATAGCAAGAAAACAATCAGTCTTTGTCATAATGGTTTCAGCTCTATAAATATCTTTTATTTAGTTTTCCCTCCTCATCCTCTTCGGCAGGCTGTCATTACTTGCACACGAACTGGTCGACGGTGCGTGAACAGCGCTTGCATCTGACGTAGCAGCACCAGTGGAACTTGCAGTGGCAGCGCTCTACCAGTTGCACCTTATACTGGTCGTATCCTCGACCGCAGCACATGAGCGCGCAGCCGTCCATGCCTTCAGACGTCTTGTTACAGAGCCGACCCTGAGTTCCCAAAGAGCCGCTGGTCTTGTTTCCTACGCAGTAATCCGGACTGGGCTCAATGTACACCAGGTCATTGCTAGTAGGGGAGTTAAATTTGGAGTGAACTTGAACGAGTTTCCCACGGCTGTTCAGCTTCATGGCAGCGGCGCTGTCGTATTTCTCCTTCAGAGCGTCGCCAACCCTGCGGAAATCTGCGAGTTGCAACCAGCATGTTTTAAGGCTGCAGGAGCCGGACACACCGTGACACTTACAGGAGACATGGGCGAGATCAGACGCTATCTGTGACAGAGAAACAGTTTATTAGCTAGAAAGAATCATGATAAAGTGAGATGCTAAGGATGCTGAGAGTTTGATCAAGACCCAGACAGCAACAAAGTGTTGCAACCAAGCGGCAACCTTCTGAATCCAACAAGGAAGTGACTTAAACTGCAATTCATCGACTGGCCACTAGAGACAGGCTGCAAAAGAGAGTCAATCCCATAAACCCCCATGTTAATATGCCCAACTTTACAGCAGAAAAAAACATGTTTACAGCCTGGTACTAAAAGTGGTTTTGGTCTATATAGTTAATTTAGCTATTTATGACAACTGTGAGGGGTGTGAATTTTTAAACATTTTAAATTTAAAATTTGTTTAAATTATATTAAGCCTTAACGTTCTGCTGAATTAAGGGCGTGGCTACTTGAGTGACAGGTGGATTGCCGCTGATGTCACTCCTAGCTGTTTGTCTGCTGGCTGTTAGCGTCACGTCACCTCAACTAGTAGTAGCAGTAGTAGTAGTAGTAGTAGTAGTAGTAGCAGCAGTAGTAGTAGTAGTAGTAGTAGCAGTAGTAGTAGTAGTAGTAGCAGCAGTAGTAGTAGTAGTAGTAGTAGCAGTAGTAGTAGTAGTAGCAGTAGCAGTAGTAGTAGTAGTAGCAGTAGTAGTAGTAGTAGTAGTAGTAGTAGTAGCAGTAGTAGTAGTAGTAGTAGTAGCAGTAGCAGTAGTAGTAGTAGTAGTAGTAGTAGCAGTAGTAGTAGTAGTAGCAGTAGCAGTAGCAGTAGTAGTAGTAGTAGTAGCAGTAGCAGTAGTAGTAGCAGTAGCAGTAGCAGTAGTAGTAGTAGTAGTAGCAGTAGCAGTAGCAGCAGTAGTAGTAGTAGTAGTAGTAGTAGTAGCAGTAGCAGTAGTAGCAGTAGTAGTAGTAGTAGTAGTAGTAGTAGCAGTAGCAGTAGTAGTAGTAGTAGTAGTAGTAGTAGTAGTAGCAGTAGTAGTAGCAGTAGCAGTAGCAGTAGTAGTAGTAGTAGTAGTAGTAGCAGTAGCAGTAGTAGTAGTAGTAGTAGCAGTAGCAGTAGCAGTAGCAGTAGTAGAAGTAGCAGTAGCAGTAGTAGTAGTAGTAGCAGTAGTAGTAGTAGCAGTAGTAGTAGTAGTAGTAGTAGTAGTAGCAGTAGCAGTAGCAGTAGCAGTAGTAGTAGTAGTAGTAGCAGTAGTAGTAGTAGTAGTAGCAGTAGCAGTAGCAGTAGTAGTAGTAGAAGTAGCAGTAGTAGTAGTAGTAGTAGTAGCAGTAGCAGTAGTAGTAGTAGCAGTAGTAGTAGTAGTAGTAGTAGTAGTACTTTATTGATCCCAGTTGGGAAATTAAATTGCATTAGCAGCAATACATGAAGACAGTACTCACAGTACACACAAAAACATGCTACACACATATAATAAATAAACAAATTGCCAAATTTTTTACTATTGTAGTTATTGCACATCTTGTTTGAAATTTTAAGAAGTCTCAGTAAGGCATAAATGACCTCCTGTAGCGTTCTCTGTTTCACTGTGGCTGCATCAATCGGTTGCTGAATGTACTTCTCATTCCAGCAAGCATGTCATGGAGGGGGTGTGAGGTATTGTTTGTGATGGTCAGCAGCTTGGACATTATTCTCCTCTCTGTAACAACCTCAAACATGTCCAAATCAGATCGTCAGAATTTACAGATCGGTCCGGTGTTTTTTGTCAAGTCTGTCATCTATGTGGATCCTCAAATACCGATAGGAGTCCACTATCTCATCGTCTCTGCCGTGAATAGAAATAGGTGAGGGATGGTCTTTTTCCTTCTAAAATCAATGACCAATTCATTTGTTTTAGTTGCATTTATTTGGAGATGGTTCACTACACAGGAGACCCAGGAGATTATGAAGGAGTCCACCTGCATAACATCCATTTTCCTTCCCAGTAATGCAGCGGAGAAGTCAAAGAGCATTATTCTCACAGTGTAATTATTTATCTTTACATATTTCACGTCCAAATTTTTTTACAGTCTGTACATAGTCTGTACATCTGTACGCTAACAGCCAGCAGACAAACATCAGCTCCAATCCACCTGTCACTCAAATGGCCACGCCCTTAATTATGCAGAATTTTAAGGCTTAATATAATTTAAACGGATGAGTTCTAAAAAAATTTACCCACCTCACAATCGTCATGAAGGGAAAAAATTAGCTATATAGACCAAAACCACTTTTTGCACCAGGCTGTAAACACGTTTCTTTCTGCTGTAAAGCTGGGGATTTTAACATGGGGGTTTATGGGATTGAGTCTCTTCTGCAGCCGGTCTCTAGTGGCCAGTCGATGAATTGCAGTTTAAGTCACTTCAGTGTTGGATTCAAGAGGGAGAAGAAAGGAAGGTTTCAGTCTGCTTGTATCTACATAGTATCTACAGGCTTTATTTTCACTTGGTAAGAAGAATCTTACCAAAGGATTGGCATTTGCTGTCTTACCCTCCGTCCCGCCTCGTTGTTATGAAGGTTCATCAGCTGTCTGGCACTTTCCACAGAGCCTTTAGCGAAGGTTTTTTCGCGTTCGCGGGCATCCACAAACTCCTTGCTAAAGCGGTATCCATAGTTGAGGTTGTCTCCGCATCCGCCCCACAGCCAGTCTCTCGGCAGATCCTTCGGTCTCGCGGCCCGACTGCATCCACAGCTCGACAGCTCCCCCTCTCTGCAGGCTCGACTTACTGCGTTCACCACGCCGGCCGCGCTGATCGCGAACGTGAACGCCGTCTCTCGGCTCCCTGGGGAATTCAGTTAGCTTTGTTTATTTGCTTTTATTATGAGCAACAGTGTAACAACTAAATCTTTGTCATTTATCTTATGAACACTGACCAAATCTGAAAGAATCTTTCCATTTCGTTTATCATTTCCTTCAGACGTCAGAGTTTAAAAACATTCAACTTCAAACTAAACAGAAAAATGTAGATATGATATGCTTTTTTTTAACTATAAAGGCATGTTTGGATGCATTACATACTGCAAAAAAAAAAAAAAAAATACACTATCTTAAACACAGATACTCAAATATCAAGATGCAAAATGACTTATAGGGATAGTTCACCCAAAAATAAAAATTAGCTCATGATTTACTCACCCTCAAGTCATCCTAGGTGTATATGACATTCTTCTTTCAGACGAATACAATCAGAGTTATATTAAAAAATGTCCTGGCTCTTCCTGTCACATGCCTGTCCTGTCTTGTGTTGCACATGGGTGTTTTGTTATTTTGGGCCATATGCTCTTGTCGTTGTCTAATGTTTCCTGTTCCCTGTGATCCTCCAGTAAGTTTCATGTTCTGTTTTTGTTTTATATTTATTAGTTATGTTTTCCCCGTCGTGGGTTTTGCTTTGTGTTTATGTTTTCTTTTTTAAATAAATATAATTTCTCCTGCACTTGAGTCCTCACACCTTTTTGCCTTGCACGTTCTGTGACACTCCCAAGCTTTATAATGGCCGTGTGGATGTGTATTTTTTTTAAGTCCATCAAAGCGTCCATCTATTCATGATTAAAGTGCTCCATACGTTTCCGGGGGTTAATAAAGGCCTTCTGAAGCGAAGCCATGTGTTTGTGTAAGAAAAATGTCAATATTTTAAACTTTATGGGCTAAAATAGCCAGCTTCCGGCAGATGGCCGTACGCAAGTCGACTTCCGCCACAAGAGTAACACTTGAGGATGTGTGACGGATGTAGTAGTAGCGTAAGCTCTGACGCCTCTCGCGGTTCAAAAATAGAGCTGGGCAACAAACTCAAGCTCCTCTTCTCTTATATTGAAATCCTCCCACATTTCTCTTTAAAATTTCTCGTTTTAGACTTCTATTCATGACTGGTGTTTTGTTTTGTTATTCTCTGCGCTTCCGCGTTTGTCAATACGTACTGCGTCGGATCAGAGGTCATGCGTCGAGTCAGAGGTCATGCGTTGCGTCAGGGGTCATGCGTCGGGTCAGAGGTCATGCGTCGAGTCAGAGATCATGCGTCGGGTCAGAGGTCATGCGTCGAGTCAGAGGTCATGCGTCGGGTCAGAGGTCATGCGTCTGGTCAGAGGTCATGCGTCGGGTCAGAGATCATGCCTCGGGTCAGAGGTCATGCGTCGGGTCAGAGGTTATGCGTCGGGTCAGAGGTCATGCGTCGAATCAGAGGTCATGCGTCGAGTCAGAGATCATGCGTCGGGTCAGAGGTCATGCGTCGGGTCAGAGGTCATGCGTCGAGTCAGAGATCATGCGTCGGGTCAGAGGTCATGCGTCGGGTCAGAGATCATGCCTCGGGTCAGAGGTCATGCGTCGGGTCAGAGGTCATGCGTCGGGTCAGAGGTCTTGCGTCGGGTCAGAGGTCATGCGTCGAGTCAGAGATCATGCGTCGGGTCAGAGGTCATGCGTCGGGTCAGAGGTCATGCGTCGAGTCAGAGATCATGCGTCGGGTCAGAGGTCATGCGTCTGGTCAGAGGTCATGCGTCGGGTCAGAGGTCACTCTTTCGCCGTAAATCGATGCGTACGGCCGTCTGTCGGAAGCTAGTTATTTTAGTTTTAAATATGGCATTTGTTCTGCTTCAGAAGGCCATTATTAAACCCCAGAGCCGTGTGGAGAACTTTTATGACGGATGGATGCACTTTTGGGGCTTCAAAATCTTGTCCTCCATTCACTCCCAATATAAAGCTTGGAAGATCCAGGACATTTTTTTATATAACTCATATTCAAAAAGCAACTCTAAAATAACTCAAAAAGTCATATACACCTAGGATGACATGAGGGTGGGTAAATCATGCGCTAATTTTCATTTTTGGGTGAACTATCCCTTTAAGACTTAAGTCTTGTTTTCTGGAAAACAAGAAAAATGATCTGCCAATAGGGCCAGAAAAATAATCTTGTTTTCCCTTTAAATTAGGCATAAAGTCACTTAAAATTTCCAGAAAGCAGCTTGCGTCAGCGCAAACCCTCTTTTGGCCTTGAAATCTACTGTCATGATCTAATTAAATCAAGTCTTGATTCACTCAGACTCTATTGGTTAAAGACTCGGACTCGAACCCAACACTACTGTCAGTCTGAGTTTCATGACAGATCTCTGTATTTTTGCTGCTCCCCCAAAACATCTTTCTCCATTGACAACCATTCAAAAAGTCTTAGTATTCAGACAAAATAACAACATAGGCATGTATAAACTTCACAAATACAAATGAACCTTATTATAGGAGATGACTTGCCAGTGGCTCTTGAAATGGACATACTGTATTTTACTGTAATCTGCTGCTTTCAGAGTATACGCACTTCTATGCCGTCCTTCTCAGAGCTTCTCAGATCAGTGTGACCAAGGCAATATGTAGGGTTTTAGAAATACTGAGGTGCCAAAAATTGATTTTGCTAGGGGGTTGGGGGGCATGACCCCCAAAACCAAGAAAATATTGATTTTCATGTCACTGGGCAGTAGCATAAATTATTAATTATTTTCAAGTATATAACAGATTCTTAAACATGAGAATCAGTTTACATATTGCAATGAATGATCCACACTACAAAAGGGAAATGCATAATGTTTATGCTTATTGTTGACAATACACAATCACATGTTCCAAACAGGAATGGTCTTAAATGAGATAAGTTTCAAGGATTATTTTGCATAGATGTTGCATTTCAATAAAAGCCAATGCAATCCTTCTGTGTCCAGAGGCATATGAGCAATTAGTATGAGCATCAGAGATGACTTTTTCCTTCCTAAATTAATCAATGTTTTTGGACTAATCTGTTCATTTAATTGTTCAGTTGCTCACTTATAAAGACCAACTACAGGCTTAATAATGCAAGTTGCGCAAACACAGACAAGTGGAGTTATACAAACAGTGATATCTCCCAGTGCTCATACTGGTGAAATATTCCAACACATTCAAAGAATACAAATATGTATATATTTATACAATAATAATGGCAATATGTTGGTGCTTGTGTAGTTAAATTGAGTGTAGTAAAAAAATGATAGTTTACACTGTCATTAGCAAAGAACATATGTACAGTATATCTGTGTTAAATAGATAATGTTAATAATGTAAATCTCATTTTGAGCACAGTATGCAATAGACCCCTTTTCAGTTGGTAAACATGGTGACGTTTTTTTGTGGGCGGGGCTTAGGTGGAGGCAGAACGATGACTCTGGCCGCTTCACTAACGTTAGTTTGCAAGTTTTGTTAGCTTCTTTTATAACAATGACTGGAGAAAATCCGATTTTATCTTAATGTGCAAGGCCACTCATTGTCCAGGACCGCGATTGTTATTTGCGAAAGTTAATTTTAACGGAAGGAACCAGATTGGCTGACCCATAGCCGTTACACGCTCACTCAATGATGGACGATCTGACAGTATTAACGTTAACGCTAGGCTACCTCCGGTTGAGTGGCCTGACTTCTACACTATCCGATAGAGAAACCGAGCGTAAAGAGAAACTGAGGGCATATAAATCTTTAGATGTCTATAACTATGTGCTGAATGGTCTTGTACAAGACTTGTGTGGTACGATCCGCAGTTCTGCCTAGCCAGCGCCAAGAAGATGACAATGTAAAGAGTGACATTACGGTGCAATTTTAATGATGTGAATATTTTCTAGAAATAAAAATTCCAGATACAGCATATTCATTTTTCATTGATTATAGCACCAAACAACACGACATTTCATAATAATAATACTAATTTAAGCTCCTTATTATGTAGCCAAATCTGTGCTGATTGGATTGGCCGCCTCCAGTTTTCCCTTTGTTTTGCCTCCAGCTAGCGCCGTGACGTAACTGTAAAAGGGGTCTATACCTGCTCTTCCTCTCTCTTCTGCATCACCTTCTCTCTTTCTTCTTCTCTCAGTCTCTTTATCTTGACCTGTATATCTTTCCTAAAGCTGAGCTTTGATTGATATAGGTAACGCTAGTCTTTGCAAACTGATTATTTATGCCGGACATTTAAAACTTCTATCGTAAAACAGCTTTTTAGATTAGCTACTTGCATTTAATCTCATGCTGCATGACCATTAACTGAAGTGTGAAGCGCTGGAAATCTGGTGTTTGAGTTCCGTAGCAGCTCAGATGAGAAGGTTGGTTATTGTCGTGATGTGCGAATCATTGCAGGACAAAATTAGAGTTATTATTAGGCAATTATTAACCTTCATTATATACACTTGAGATGTGGGTGGGTACGGCCCTGCTTGTGACCTGCAGTGGATGTACCTGTGTGCAGGACTCTGCCGAACACTGAGGAGTTGTCTACTGTGCTGCAGTTCCAGCGGCGCTGGCTGAACTGGTGTTGGCATTCGCTGATGCCCGTCTGTGCGCCCGCTCCGATGAACTGCATGTGATCCTGGTACAGCTGGCAAAGCTTCCTCTGACCTGTGGACAGTCCTGTTAGCTGACTGCACAGCGGCTGACCTCCTATGATATACGCTTCTGGGATCAGGAGGGGATTCATCGCTAGATACCTGAAAACATTCAGCAAACATTCAGCGATGATGTATTTTATTATTTTATTAAGGCAAGACACCCCAGGTGAATAGGGTAAACAAAATAACTAATAGATAACCAGACAGCGACATAGTTTCGGCCCAGATCCGGCCCACATCTGGTACGCGAGGAATCCACATGTACCAGATGTGGGCCGGATCTGGGCCGACACTATGTTGCTGTCTGGGATAACCACACTTCCCCAGTTGATTGATAATATAAAGAATTGCAAATATTTTTGTATTGCAGGTTTTCTGAAATGTTATGTTTAAATATGCAAATAAGGCATTATCTAATTAAATATGCACTAATTTGCATTAACTCCTAGAACAAAAACATGAACATTGGATGAAATCAGGTCAGAAAAATTGACATATTAGAGTCAAAGTTTTAAAGAGAGGATTTTGGATTTCTCTTTTTATCACTCTTGCATGAATCAGAAAATACTGTCAACAGCCAAAAATATATTTTTTTGTAATAAAATGTTCGTGGCCAAGTCTTACAGAGCTGTGGGCCAGACCGGTTTGATGACATGGCCATCCGGCAAGTGCACCAGGCCATAGTGCACGAGGGCAGTGCTGACCCAGGGCTTATGCAGGACGTGCGCACTACTACTGACCTCACCCTGCGGGCAGGTGATGTCCACTCTGGTGATCCAGGAGCGCCACCTATGGCTCAACCTGGTGGATATTACAGAGTCTGAGCGAACCCGGTACCTCAACAGGGCATTAAAGAGAACTCGCTGCCTTCTCACGCCCCCTCTGCCGAGACCCCGCCTCACCTCAGGACCACATGTCAGGGCCGTCTGTTCCACCTCGCTGCCCCACGGCGGGTACGCTTGGAGTTCCTCTGACCCCGATGGTTCGGTTCCTGGGAGCCTGGTTAGAGCTTCTCAGCCTGTCCCGCTAACTGATCCGAATGATCAGGCTCGGCTATGCAATTCAATTAACCCGGCATCCCCTCAGGTGTCGTGGTGTTTGCTTCACAATGGAGGGCAGGGCCGTCATGCGAGCAGAGGTCGCAGTCCTATTGGCGAAGGGTGCGATCGAGCCGGTCCCTCCAGCTTTTATGGAGTCAGAAGCATCTGAGGTCGCTTTGTGCCATTCACATCTTGGGCAAGCTAAATCGTGCAGCAGACGAGCTCACGACCGCTCTTTTGCTCGGGGAATGGAGACTCCATCCCCAGACGGTTCAGTTGATTTGGGAACGCTTCGGAGATGCACAGGTAGATCTGTTCCCCTCTTGCCGTCTCCGAAGTTGAAATATATTCCACCTTGTAGATGGGTTACTTCAGAGATCTTCCATTTGTATTCCGCCTAGGCGGTTCATATGTGTATTATAAGACCTCCCTATGGGAAGGCAGCTTGCTTACATTTTCCCTATGGGAATATCCTACCCAGTATACTTTGGTAACTCTTGCGTTAGCCTAGCCCTTCGCTCGTGCTAGGCCTCACGACAGGGAGCTGTGGCTTGCACAGGGCTCTGGTGACAGCCATTGTGGCGTTTTGCATAGGACCCCATTCGTCAGTTGTTCTACCATTACACAGAACGTAACTGACTGAAAGGGAATGTCTCGGTTACGTATGTAACCATCGTTCCCTGAAGGAGGGAACGGAGACATTACGTCCCCTTGCCACACCCGCTGTGGCGCTGAACGGCCGGGACACACCTCTCAGGTCCTCAGCGAAGAACTTGAATGCGAGTATGCACACGCTGCTCCTTATATAGCCGTACAGCGGGGCGGAGCTCGCAATGCAAATTCCGCAGACCAAGGTAATTTGCGTACCATTGGCTCGTTTTGTACCACTCGAAGGTGATTGTGCTCTCGGGCATAACCCCATTCGTCAGTCGTTCAGACGTTAGATGCAGATGGATAACGTGAGCCATGATTGATTAAAGTCCTCCTGTAGTCGATAACTTTATCCCATAAAACTCACCTTTGATCACCAAAATTACATATTTACAGTTTTTTCGATTGCTAAACGACAGTGAGCACAACTGGAGCTACATGTGCAAAACTCTAACTACAGTCTGCACTACCAACAGTCACCTGAGCTAAACACTTCACATCACCTGCACAACTCATTCAAGCAACACAACTCTTAACACACGCTAAACACAGGCTCAGTGCAGCCAAACACTACACAACCCTCACTGAGATAACACACACTGTCACTCAGAACACACTGAGAGTAAAACACTACACAACCCTCACTGAGATAACACACACTGTCACTCAGAACACACTGAGAGTAAACACACTACACAACCCTCACTGAGATAACACACACTGTCACTCAGAACACACTGAGAGTAAACACACTACACAACCCTCACTGAGATAACACACACTGTCACTTAGAACACACTGAGAGTAACAACACTACACAACCCTCACTGAGATAACACACACTGTCACTCAGAACACACTGAGAGGGAAACACTACACAACCCTCACTGAGATAACACACACTGTCACTCAGAACACACTGAGAGTAACAACACTACACAACCCTCACTGAGATTACACACACTGTCTCTCAGAACCAACTGAGAGTAAAAACACTACACAACCCTCACTGAGATAACACACACTGTCACTCAGAACACACTGAGAGTAAAAACACTACACAACCCTCACTGAGATAACACACACTGTCACTCAGAACACACTGAGAGTAACGACACTACACAGCCCTCACTGAGATAACACACACTGTCACTCAGAACACACTGAGAGTAAACACACTACACAACCCTCACTGAGATAACACACACTGTCACTCAGAACACACTGAGAGTAACAACACTACACAACCCTCACTGAGATAACACACACTGTCACTCAGAACACACTGAGAGTAAAAACACTACACAACCCTCACTGAGATAACACACACTGTCACTCAGAACACACTGAGAGTAACAACACTACACAACCCTCACTGAGATAACACACACTGTCACTCAGAACACACTGAGAGTAACAACACTACACAACCCTCACTGAGATAACACACACTGTCACTCAGAACACACTGAGAGTAAACACACTACACAACCCTCACTGAGATAACACACACTGTCACTCAGAACACACTGAGAGTAACAACACTACACAACCCTCACTGAGATAACACACACTGTCACTCAGAACACACTGAGAGTAACAACACTACACAACCCTCACTGAGATAACACACACTGTCACTCAGAACACACTGAGAGTAACAACACTACACAACCCTCACTGAGATAACACACACTGTCACTCAGAACACACTGAGAGTAACAACACTACACATCCCTCACTGAGATAACACACACTGTCACTCAGAACACACTGAGAGGAACAACACTACACAACCCTCACTGAGATAACACACACTGTCACTCAGAACACACTGAGAGTTAACACACTACACAACCCTCACTGAGATAACACACACTGTCACTCAGAACACACTGAGAGTAAAACACTACACAACCCTCACTGAGATAACACACACTGTCACTCAGAACACACTGAGAGTAAACACACTACACAACCCTCACTGAGATAACACACACTGTCACTCAGAACACACTGAGAGTAAACACACTACACAACCCTCACTGAGATAACACACACTGTCACTTAGAACACACTGAGAGTAACAACACTACACAACCCTCACTGAGATAACACACACTGTCACTCAGAACACACTGAGAGGGAAACACTACACAACCCTCACTGAGATAACACACACTGTCACTCAGAACACACTGAGAGTAACAACACTACACAACCCTCACTGAGATAACACACACTGTCTCTCAGAACCAACTGAGAGTAAAAACACTACACAACCCTCACTGAGATAACACACACTGTCACTCAGAACACACTGAGACTAAAAACACTACACAACCCTCACTGAGATAACAAACACTGTCACTCAGAACACACTGAGAGTAACGACACTACACAGCCCTCACTGAGATAACACACACTGTCACTCAGAACACACTGAGAGTAAACACACTACACAACCCTCACTGAGATAACACACACTGTCACTCAGAACACACTGAGAGTAACAACACTACACAACCCTCACTGAGATAACACACACTGTCACTCAGAACACACTGAGAGTAAAAACACTACACAACCCTCACTGAGATAACACACACTGTCACTCAGAACACACTGAGAGTAACAACACTACACAACCCTCACTGAGATAACACACACTGTCACTCAGAACACACTGAGAGTAACAACACTACACAACCCTCACTGAGATAACACACACTGTCACTCAGAACACACTGAGAGTAAACACACTACACAACCCTCACTGAGATAACACACACTGTCACTCAGAACACACTGAGAGTAACAACACTACACAACCCTCACTGAGATAACACACACTGTCACTCAGAACACACTGAGAGTAACAACACTACACAACCCTCACTGAGATAACACACACTGTCACTCAGAACACACTGAGAGTAACAACACTACACAACCCTCACTGAGATAACACACACTGTCACTCAGAACACACTGAGAGGAACAACACTACACAACCCTCACTGAGATAACACACACTGTCACTCAGAACACACTGAGAGGAACAACACTACACAACCCTCACTGAGATAACACACACTGTCACTCAGAACACACTGAGAGTAAACACACTACACAACCCTCACTGAGATAACACACACTGTCACTCAGAACACACTGAGAGTAAAACACTACACAACCCTCACTGAGATAACACACACTGTCACTCAGAACACACTGAGAGTAAACACACTACACAACCCTCACTGAGATAACACACACTGTCACTCAGAACACACTGAGAGTACACTACACAACCCTCACTGAGATAACACACACTGTCACTCAGAACACACTGAGAGGAACAACACTACACAACCCTCACTGAGATAACACACACTGTCACTCAGAACACACTGAGAGTAACAACACTACACAACCCTCACTGAGATAACACACACTGTCACTCAGAACACACTGAGAGTAAACACACTACACAACCCTCACTGATATAACACACACTGTCACTCAGAACACACTGAGAGTAAAACACTACACAACCCTCACTGAGATAACACACACTGTCACTCAGAACACACTGAGAGTAAACACACTACACAACCCTCACTGAGATAACACACACTGTCACTCAGAACACACTGAGAGGGAAACACTACACAACCCTCACTGAGATAACACACACTGTCACTCAGAACACACTGAGAGTAACAACACTACACAACCCTCACTGAGATAACACACACTGTCTCTCAGAACCAACTGAGAGTAAAAACACTACACAACCCTCACTGAGATAACACACACTGTCACTCAGAACACACTGAGAGTAAAAACACTACACAACCCTCACTGAGATAACAAACACTGTCACTCAGAACACACTGAGAGTAACGACACTACACAGCCCTCACTGAGATAACACACACTGTCACTCAGAACACACTGAGAGTAAACACACTACACAACCCTCACTGAGATAACACACACTGTCACTCAGAACACACTGAGAGTAACAACACTACACAACCCTCACTGAGATAACACACATTGTCACTCAGAACACACTGAGAGTAAAAACACTACACAACCCTCACTGAGATAACACACACTGTCACTCAGAACACACTGAGAGTAACAACACTACACAACCCTCACTGAGATAACACACACTGTCACTCAGAACACACTGAGAGTAAACACACTACACAACCCTCACTGAGATAACACACACTGTCACTCAGAACACACTGAGAGTAACAACACTACACAACCCTCACTGAGATAACACACACTGTCACTCAGAACACACTGAGAGTAACACCACTACACAACCCTCACTGAGATAACACACACTGTCACTCAGAACACACTGAGAGTAAAAACACTACACAACCCTCACTGAGATAACACACACTGTCACTCAGAACACACTGAGAGGAACAACACTACACAACCCTCACTGAGATAACACACACTGTCACTCAGAACACACTGAGAGGAACAACACTACACAACCCTCACTGAGATAACACACACTGTCACTCAGAACACACTGAGAGTAAACACACTACACAACCCTCACTGAGATAACACACACTGTCACTCAGAACACACTGAGAGTAAAACACTACACAACCCTCACTGAGATAACACACACTGTCACTCAGAACACACTGAGAGTAAACACACTACACAACCCTCACTGAGATAACACACACTGTCACTCAGAACACACTGAGAGTAAACACACTACACAACCCTCACTGAGATAACACACACTGTAACTTAGAACACACTGAGAGTAACAACACTACACAACCCTCACTGAGATAACACACACTGTCACTCAGAACACACTGAGAGGGAAACACTACACAACCCTCACTGAGATAATACACACTGTCACTCAGAACACACTGAGAGTAACAACACTACACAACCCTCACTGAGATAACACACACTGTCTCTCAGAACCAACTGAGAGTAAAAACACTACACAACCCTCACTGAGATAACACACACTGTCACTCAGAACACACTGAGAGTAAAAACACTACACAACCCTCACTGAGATAACAAACACTGTCACTCAGAACACACTGAGAGTAACGACACTACACAACCCTCACTGAGATAACACACACTGTCACTCAGAACACACTGAGAGTAACAACACTACACAACCCTCACTGAGATAACACACACTGTCACTCAGAACACACTGAGAGTAACAACACTACACAACCCTCACTGAGATAACACACACTGTCACTCAGAACACACTGAGAGTAACAACACTACACAACCCTCACTGAGATAACACACACTGTCACTCAGAACACACTGAGAGTAACAACACTACACAACCCTCACTGAGATAACACACACTGTCACTCAGAACACACTGAGAGTAAACACACTACACAACCCTCACTGAGATAACACACACTGTCACTCAGAACACACTGAGAGTAAACACACTACACAACCCTCACTGAGATAACACACACTGTCACTCAGAACACACTGAGAGTAACAACACTACACAACCCTCACTGAGATAACACACACTGTCACTCAGAACACACTGAGAGTAAAAACACTACACAACCCTCACTGAGATAACACACACTGTCACTCAGAACACACTGAGAGTAACAACACTACACAACCCTCACTGAGATAACACACACTGTCACTCAGAACACACTGAGAGTAACAACACTACACAACCCTCACTGAGATAACACACACTGTCACTCAGAACACACTGAGAGTAAACACACTACACAACCCTCACTGAGATAACACACACTGTCACTCAGAACACACTGAGAGTAACAACACTACACAACCCTCACTGAGATAACACACACTGTCACTCAGAACACACTGAGAGTAACAACACTACACAACCCTCACTGAGATAACACACACTGTCACTCAGAACACACTGAGAGTAACAACACTACACAACCCTCACTGAGATAACACACACTGTCACTCAGAACACACTGAGAGGAACAACACTACACAACCCTCACTGAGATAACACACACTGTCACTCAGAACACACTGAGAGGAACAACACTACACAACCCTCACTGAGATAACACACACTGTCACTCAGAACACACTGAGAGTAAACACACTACACAACCCTCACTGAGATAACACACACTGTCACTCAGAACACACTGAGAGTAAAACACTACACAACCCTCACTGAGATAACACACACTGTCACTCAGAACACACTGAGAGTAAACACACTACACAACCCTCACTGAGATAACACACACTGTCACTCAGAACACACTGAGAGTACACTACACAACCCTCACTGAGATAACACACACTGTCACTCAGAACACACTGAGAGGAACAACACTACACAACCCTCACTGAGATAACACACACTGTCACTCAGAACACACTGAGAGTAAAAACACTACACAACCCTCACTGAGATAACACACACTGTCACTCAGAACACACTGAGAGTAACAACACTACACAACCCTCACTGAGATAACACACACTGTCACTCAGAACACACTGAGAGTAACAACACTACACAACCCTCACTGAGATAACACACACTGTCACTCAGAACACACTGAGAGTAAACACACTACACAACCCTCACTGAGATAACACACACTGTCACTCAGAACACACTGAGAGTAACAACACTACACAACCCTCACTGAGATAACACACACTGTCACTCAGAACACACTGAGAGTAAAACACTACACAACCCTCACTGAGATAACACACACTGTCACTCAGAACACACTGAGAGTAAACACACTACACAACCCTCACTGAGATAACACACACTGTCACTCAGAACACACTGAGAGTAACAACACTACACAACCCTCACTGAGATAACACACACTGTCACTCAGAACACACTGAGAGTAACAACACTACACAACCCTCACTGAGATAACACACACTGTCACTCAGAACACACTGAGAGTAACAACACTACACAACCCTCACTGAGATAACACACACTGTCACTCAGAACACACTGAGAGTAACAACACTACACATCCCTCACTGAGATAACACACACTGTCACTCAGAACACACTGAGAGTAAACACACTACACAACCCTCACTGAGATAACACACACTGTCACTCAGAACACACTGAGAGTAACAACACTACACAACCCTCACTGAGATAACACACACTGTCACTCAGAACACACTGAGAGTAACAACACTACACAACCCTCACTGAGATAACACACACTGTCACTCAGAACACACTGAGAGTAAACACACTACACAACCCTCACTGAGATAACACACACTGTCACTCAGAACACACTGAGAGTAACAACACTACACAACCCTCACTGAGATAACACACACTGTCACTCAGAACACACTGAGAGGAACAACACTACACAACCCTCACTGAGATAACACACACTGTCACTCAGAACACACTGAGAGTAACAACACTACACAACCCTCACTGAGATAACACACACTGTCACTCAGAACACACTGAGAGTAACAACACTACACAACCCTCACTGAGATAACACACACTGTCACTCAGAACACACTGAGAGTAACAACACTACACAACCCTCACTGAGATAACACACACTGTCACTCAGAACACACTGAGAGTAAACACACTACACAACCCTCACTGAGATAACACACACTGTCACTCAGAACACACTGAGAGTAACAACACTACACAACCCTCACTGAGATAACACACACTGTCACTCAGAACACACTGAGAGTAACAACACTACACAACCCTCACTGAGATAACACACACTGTCACTCAGAACACACTGAGAGTAAACACACTACACAACCCTCACTGAGATAACACACACTGTCACTCAGAACACACTGAGAGTAAACACACTACACAACCCTCACTGAGATAACACACACTGTCTCTCAGAACACACTGAGAGTAAACACACTACACAACCCTCACTGAGATAACACACACTGTCACTCAGAACACACTGAGAGTAACAACACTACACAACCCTCACTGAGATAACACACACTGTCACTCAGAACACACTGAGAGTAAAACACTACACAACCCTCACTGAGATAACACACACTGTCACTCAGAACACACTGAGAGTAAACACACTACACAACCCTCACTGAGATAACACACACTGTCACTCAGAACACACTGAGAGTAAACACACTACACAACCCTCACTGAGATAACACACACTGTCACTCAGAACACACTGAGAGGAAACACACTACACAACCCTCACTGAGATAACACACACTGTCACTCAGAACACACTGAGAGGAAAAACACTACACAACCCTCACTGAGATAACACACACTGTCACTCAGAACACACTGAGAGTAAAACACTACACAACCCTCACTGAGATAACACACACTGTCACTCAGAACACACTGAGTAAAACACTACACAACCCTCACTGAGATAACACACACTGTCTCTCAGAACACACTGAGAGTAACAACACTACACAACCCTCACTGAGATACCACACACTGTCACTCAGAACACACTGAGAGTAACAACACTACACAACCCTCACTGAGATAACACACACTGTCACTCAGAACACACTGAGAGGAACAACACTACACAACCCTCACTGAGATAACACACACTGTCACTCAGAACACACTGAGTAAAACACTACACAACCCTCACTGAGATAACACACACTGTCACTCAGAACACACTGAGAGTAAACACACTACACAACCCTCACTGAGATAACACACACTGTCACTCAGAACACACTGAGAGTAACAACACTACACAACCCTCACTGAGATAACACACACTGTCACTCAGAACACACTGAGAGGAACAACACTACACAACCCTCACTGAGATAACACACACTGTCACTCAGAACACACTGAGAGGAACAACACTACACAACCCTCACTGAGATAACACACACTGTCACTCAGAACACACTGAGAGTAACAACACTACACAACCCTCACTGAGATAACACACACTGTCACTCAGAACACACTGAGAGTAACAACACTACACAACCCTCACTGAGATAACACACACTGTCACTCAGAACACACTGAGAGTAACAACACTACACAACCCTCACTGAGATAACACACACTGTCACTCAGAACACACTGAGAGTAAACACACTACACAACCCTCACTGAGATAACACACACTGTCACTCAGAACACACTGAGAGTAACAACACTACACAACCCTCACTGAGATAACACACACTGTCACTCAGAACACACTGAGAGTAACAACACTACACAACCCTCACTGAGATAACACACACTGTCACTCAGAACACACTGAGAGTAAACACACTACACAACCCTCACTGAGATAACACACACTGTCTCCCAGAACACACTGAGAGTAAACACACTACACAACCCTCACTGAGATAACACACACTGTCACTCAGAACACACTGAGAGTAACAACACTACACAACCCTCACTGAGATAACACACACTGTCACTCAGAACACACTGAGAGTAAAACACTACACAACCCTCACTGAGATAACACACACTGTCACTCAGAACACACTGAGAGTAAACACACTACACAACCCTCACTGAGATAACACACACTGTCACTCAGAACACACTGAGAGTAAACACACTACACAACCCTCACTGAGATAACACACACTGTCACTCAGAACACACTGAGAGGAAACACACTACACAACCCTCACTGAGATAACACACACTGTCACTCAGAACACACTG